>NC_135790.1:25137716-25443716 GCF_051106095.1 Pogona vitticeps | reverse complement strand
CAGATGAGGTGGCAGGGCAGGGATTCCTGCAGCACTGCCTCTGAGTAGCCAGCTGCAGGAGGAGGAACAGGGAAGCACATGACAACCCACACAAAGCGATTTGTGCCCATCTCTACTCCCAGTCACTCATAATCTTTCCCACTGCTTCATGTTGAGCCATATAGCTTGTCTAGTTATAGTAGAAGCACCCCAAACCTGTCTGCCAACTAAACTCCAAGTCATGAAATTATGCTTAATTTGTCACACTTAAGTCTACAATCTGCTAATATTTTATGTAGGTCTCATCCCCCCGCAGTGGAATTAACTCTTTTTTATAATAGATCTACTATGCTATTCAAACTGGCAAGATGGCAGTAAATTAATGTAGACCAGCTCCCCAGCTGATGTAAATAAGGTGTTTTTTAAAAATATAAATATATACCCAGAGAGAGCTATGACCTTATTTTCCTAACTTCCTATTGGCTTCTTCAAGCTGTATCTTCAAGAAAGAGAACATTTCTCATCAAAACTTATCTGTGCTCCCAGGTAACATGACTTTAGCACTTCATCTTTTCTACACTTGGCTCTAAGCAAGCCAAGGTTAGATGTAATTTATTTTAAAGTTGAAAGGAAATGCAAGTGCACACAAAGGAAGATTTTTTTTGATTCCCAGCTGAATGTTCAAATGGCTGATGTGTCTGTTCACATTGTTCTTATTTCTACAATCACCCTGTATCATTTATAAGCATACTCAGAAAAGAAAATCCTGCTCCCATTTGCAAGATTAAACTGGGAGAACTATGCATACACAATAGATGCTTCACAGGCAAAAACAAAACAAAAATGAAAGAACAAATTGAAAAAAAAAATAGCTACTGTGTCTCACAGTCCATAGTTGGATCTCTGAGTTTACCAACTGTGACAGGTTTAATTTTTAAACTCTCCAAAAAGAACAGGATGTGCAATAAAGCTGCTGCAGCACCCATTATAGTATTTGACTATGATACCCAATCACAATAAGCAACATATTAAACTGACAACAGTCAGAAAGCTTCTCCCACAAAGATGATGTGCCACTGGCATCTAAACAGCAGGCGCAGATCTTTCCACCTTGCGTATTGGCATCTTATTCCCTCAGGGTTCACTACACGAAGCTTTGGTCTCAACTGCCAGATTCAGAATGCAAAGAGTCTCCTGCACTTCTTGTAAATGCGACTGTCAGATATCAAGGTGTGAAGCAAGGTAATAAAAGATCAAAACCCGGGCTGCCTGCTTAGCTTTTGTTCTGTTCAGAACAGAAGGATTTAAAAATGCATACGCAAGAGTGTAGGCTTCCACAGTGACAAATTAGGAACCTATACTTTGTTAAACAGAAACTGAAAATCCACGAGATAAATGTACACTCTATCTACCCTAAAACTGACAGAGGTAGACTAAGCAATCTAAAAAAAAACCTGATATATCTGCGGGACAATGTGCATAATGACAAGAGCACTGTGTTTTGCACTTACTTTTCATAATTCTGAAGGCCTTGCTAGCAGTTCTCACATTGCAGAACGGGCAAACAGAAAATTTTGTTCATGGAGATCACTCCCTGCCCCAGTAGCAACACCTGTGCAAATAAAATTGTACACAGTTACTACGCTTATTGATACTTTTTGTTTGGCAGAAGCTTAATAGGGATACTGGCCTTACTCAGTAAGACAACTTCCTTCTGCTTTTATCTAAATTTACTCTGGTTGCAAATAATATATTGAGGACAAAGGGAGCAAAAGCAGCATGGCAAAAACTGGCAATTTAAATTAGTGATATATCAGGAAAGTAGTATGACAGGATCAACTGGTTAAACTCTAAAATCACAGGATTCAAACAATGCTAACAGGTAAGCAAATTAATAGGTTAGCTCTCAGCACCTGACAATCCCATAAATCCAATTCTGTAATGTACAAATATCTGTAGCTGCTCTCCTGAGGTAGTTCAACTGATGTTGAGATTGCAGAAGATTGCCATGTCAGGGCATCATGGTTAATGGGTAATTTTCACAACACTGACTTCTCTCTTAATCCTCAGATAAAGTGAAAAAGTTCTTCTCCTGACACTTATTAAAGCTCCAATTTTATTTCTCATTATTAAATCATGAAATTGGGGGAATGTTTAAACTAAGTAAAAGGACAAGAGACTTTTGAAAGGAGGCAAAATCTTTGAAGAACTGAAGAATCATCTCCAGGGGAAAAGAAATACATAATTTGCCAAATTACATGTATTTATTTTCTGCAACTATTTCTTTGCCTGCTATTTCATGTTGTGTTTGATTTTTAAGAAGAGAGCCTTTATGGAACAGAGAATTTAGGCTTTCCCTGAAATCTTAGAATAACGTGGATTATGAATCAAATTTCATTTTGGGACAAGCATTATAATTTGGGATACGATTTGGAATAAGCATTGTGCAGTATTTTTACAAACCTGTATTTGTTACAAATTACGTTCATACGGGGAACAAAAAATCTGGTTACAACTGAAGACAGAACATATTGCTAAAGTACTTAGTCACCCTTATAAATATGTGTGTGTTTATACACACATGCACAAAGACTCCCATACCTGTACATGCAACTGATTCATAAATCTGGATTCCAGGAGGATGAGGCCTATCACTTTTAAAAAAACATATTTTGTAATTAATAAGAAATTTTAAAAACCCTCTGGATATCACAGCCTATCTGGCTTGTCTACAATTAGACAGAAAATACTGTACCATTAAATCCAGAAATAAAAGAAAAAAGGGGAGAACTTTTTAATTTATAGCAGGGTAGATTAGATTTTTGATTTTTTTTTTAAAATTAAACCATGATTTAAATCAACTTGATTCAAAAAAAACTATTGATTTTTATCCACCCTGATGTTTAAACTTGGCACTTCAGAACCTCATGGCCTAAACTGAGAAGGAAACATCTTTCATCACCCACCCTTTAATTAAGAGCAGCTGACCAGGTGGAAGCCAAACTCTATTTTACATTTTACGCCATCCATTAATTACTCTGGTAAACAAATGGCTGACACCTACCAGAGACAAATGGGTAGACAAGTATCCCAAATAAACAGCCCCTTTACCAGAGCAACTGAAGAAAGCAGAAGCCTAAACTGTTTGCTCACGCAAATCCCTCTTAAAAGAGTGAGAACTGCTAGGGGTTGTGTATCTTCAAGGTGGATAGAAATCAATGAAGTTTTTAAAAGAAAAAAAAGCAATTTAAATAAAAATTACCTTTTAAAAATAAAGCAAGACATAACATTTCTTTAAAAATAAAATCGTATGTTCTATTCAGGTCGTCGAAAAACCCATTTTGAAAAAAAAACCTTAAATCGTGATTTAAACTAAATCTACCCTGAGAAAGAAGGTGTGTTATGTGTGTCGGGGGGGGGGGATCTGCGTGTGTTTTAACGGCCTCCCTCACAAGTCACTCAGGTCACCCTCGGACTCCTCCGGGCCTTCCTCGCCCAACCGGGCCCCAAAACGGGCGGCCGGCCTTCCCTTCCTCCCTGGTCTCTTGAGGGCCCTCGGCCGACCCGGCCTCTCCGGGGCCCGAACCTTCCAGAACCTTCCCTGCCTCCACCTGGGGAGGGTGGAGGGGCAGGCAGGCCCGCCTGACCTGAGGGGAAGCGGAGGGCCTGAGGAGGCCTCACAAAGCCCTTCTGTGGCGCCAGGTGGGGACGCGGGGACGGAGTGGAGGGAGGGAGAGAAAGAAAATACGAACTCCTTCCCACCCCTCAGAGACGACACGTCGTGCCCAATCGAGTCCTCCTCCTCCAACTCCTCCGGGGGGGGGAGGGGAGGGGAAAGGCCGGCGCCCTGGGAAGGGACCGTTGGGCGCGCAAGGCCCGCCGGGAAAAGGAAAGAACAAGCCAAGGGAAGAAGAAAACACGGGCCCCAGTCGAGGCAGGCGCGCGCGCGCTCCCGCCCATGCGCGAGCCTAGTCCCTCCCCCACCAATCCAGAGCCGCTGCGGCGCTCGGAGGCCGCCGAACGCGCGCCCCCTCCTTCCGTCTCCCTGGTAACGGCTGGCCTCTTCCGCCTCGCCGGCGGGGCCTTCACATGACCCGGCGTTGGGGGGGGAGGTCACGTGATGTTTGGCTCCGGCAGCGGCGGCGGCTGCTGCCTGTGCAGGTCTCTCCGGCTCCGCTTCCCCCCTCCCTGAGCCCAGCTGTTTCCGGGTCAAGGCAGGACGCGGCGGCGGTTGGACGGGGGAGCCTCGGACGGCGGGGCCTGGTGAGAAGGGAGGCGGCGGCGGCGGCGGGGAATGGGGAAGCGCCGGGAGAGGGGCGGGGGGGGGGAAAGAGAGGGGCCTGCTTTCTTCCTGGAGTGGCCGGGGGGGGGGAAGGGAGAAGGATTTGTCTCAGGCTTTCCCGCCAGGCCTCGCGCTGTTCAGGCCTGGCTTGGCTCCGGCCATCTAGGGGTTAAAAGAAAGGGGTCTCTGGGGTGGGACGGGAGGGGCTCCGTAGAGCCTCCATGTGCCATAGCAGTCGACCTCAAAACTTGGTGCTGGTGGGAGGGGGGCAAGCCAGCGAGGGAAGAAGGCCTGGCCTGTCACACTTGGGGGCAGGGTGGGGGGGTCAAGAGAGGCCTTTGGCTGCCCTGCCTGGACAGCGGGGTTCATCTTTGGGCCTGACGGGCTGACCCCTCAGGAGATGAGAGGCTGCTCGCTCACTTGAGGTTACTGCTGCTGATGCTGCTTTGAAGGCGCCTCGTCAAGAGGCATTCTAGGATCTGTGGCCAGACTCTGAAATGGATGTGAACAGGAGGTGGGGTCGGGAGATTTCTGGGGTTTCCCCGGATTTAGGGAAACATAGGAATCTGTGTAAGCACCCCGGGGTAAGCTTGCACATGGAGCAAGAATATAGGAAGATGCCTTATACTGAGTCAGGCCTTTGGTCCATCTAGCCAGCTGTTGTTAGTAGGGGCTAACCGCAACTGTGGAGGAGTGGTGATCCTTTGGCACACCAGGTGTTTTAGACCAGTGCTCCCCCCAACCTTGGGCCTCCAGATGTTCTTGGACTTCAGATTCCAGAAATCCTGGCCAGCAGTAACCACTGAATCAACCAGGACGTTTCACCTCACACTAAGCAAATCCCAGCAGCAGCTCGGAAGTGCTCAGAACTCAAGACATTGCTTGGAGAGACTCCTATACCAGTGGTCCCCAACCTTGGGCCTCCAGATGCTCTTGGACTACAACTCCCAGAAGCCTTCACCACCACCTCTGCTGGCCAGGATTTCTGGAAGTCCATCAACATCTGGAGGCCCAAGGTTGGGGACCACAGTTTTAGACTACAGCTTCCACCGTCCTTTCTCATTGGTAATACGGGATGAGGATTCTGGGAGTTGAAATCCAAAACAAATCTGGAGTGCCAAAGGGCCACCACCCTGGACGACAGTTTGGGGAAAGCATTTACTAGGTAGCCTTACCTGGAGATAGTAAGGACTTGGATTTTCTTGATGGCAAGCAGTACTTCTCCAATTGAAGCATGGCCCATAAAGTGACTGTTTCCTTCACAACTGGCATGTGAAAGTTTATGGGTCTGCCCTGTTTGAAACAGCACTCAGGGCTGCATGGTCCGATCTGGCAAAGCAAGACTCCTAAGACTAGGTTATTGGGCCCAATATCTCGGCGTCCAAATATAGATGAGGGACTGGTAAAAAACCAAAGACAAAAACAAGGCCTTGTGCCTCATTTATGGACTTTGTGAGTGCATCTTAATAGTTACTAAGCCAGAAGAGTGATGCTGAGCTAAACAGTTTGGATAGATTGAGCAGGATTCTTCCCACTTGGATAAAGTAGGAAATTTTTGACTGTATGGGCAACTGTAGTGACTGGGGACAACATTCAATCCCCCCCTCCCTTTTTAGGACAGTAATGGGAAAACTGGGTCAAAATGGGTTTTTAGGTCACAGACAAGTAAGTAAAACATGTCCTAACCAGATTCATCATGTTGTTGTTGTTGTTGTTTTACCAAAATGGGCTGCAGCTCCTATGATGACCATTCCTGTGTAGCCAGAAATAATGAATTATAGCAGTTCCAGTTCAAAAGCATCTGGAGGTCTCCATAATTCTCACCCTTGATATAAGGCCTCTGTACTGTTCACTAGCTTTTCTCATCTTTTGTAGACACCTTCATGTGTCTGAGAGATGCTACACTAGTGTGGCTAACTCATTGCTTCATATCAGTATTGTCAAATAAGCCTCCAGTATCCCTTTCTTTGCTGGGAGATGATCATCATCATCATCATTGTCTTCATTGTGTACCCTCTAGTCAATTCTGATTTACAAAAACCCCTTTCAGGATTTTCTAGGTAGAGAATACTGAGAAGTGGTTTACTATTCCCTTCTTGTGCGGGTGTCCTGGTACTGTGCAACGTTTGCCCAAGGCTACACAGGCTGGCTCTACTTCACAGGAGGCATAGTGGGAAATCAAACTCCCAACCTATGGCTCCTCAGCCAGAGACCTAAACCACTGAGCTACTTTGAATTACAGTGATTGGTCAAAGGCCACATCCTATCTGCCCTAGACTGTTCAGAAGCAAAATCTCATAAGTGCAGTGAAGCATATTTTAGAAATAAAACATTGGTTCTGGAATTTCAGAGCACAACAAACCTAATAAAGACTAGTAATGACTTAAGATTAATAATGACTTAAGTGTCTCTGTGTGTATACTTCATGGCGGTCACATGCCTGTCAAATGATAGGGTGTTTGTAATCCAAAAAAAAAAGAACTGCTCCAAGTTCTGATACTTGTGCAGTTAGAAGTTGAATATCTTCATCTCTAGCCAGGCTTATTCAGGGCATTTTATTTGTTTACAATTATCGGGAGTTGTAACTACGAGTTGTAACTTGCTGCATCCTGTTAGTTTAGTATTCTGTCTCCATCTGTTCACATTCTTATTGCCTGGTACTTAAAGCCACAGCATCTGTATTTGGTACTTCACGTGGTCTAAGCTAAAGAGAGGTCTTTATGTGTGTGTGACGAAGTAGGAGATGAGTTCTCCAGGTCTTCATTTGAAACAGTTGCAGTTCAGCAACAGAGCACATGCTTTCACATGTGGAAAGAGCCTGGCTTCAGCCACTGCTGCCTACACTTAGAAAGGGTTGGAATGGCAGGCAATGGGAAATACCTTGCCTGTGACTCTGGAGAGCCTCTGCCTGATGGCCCTGGCAGGCAGACAGCCTGGCCTGATGTAAAGAAGCTTCTCATTAAAAAAGGACATTGGGTTGGAAAGAAATCTAACTGCTTGGAGAGGCAGGTAGCGTAGATATGACTTCTCTAGTTAGATCTAGCTGCTGGTTCCGTTACAGCTGTTAGACGTGCAGAAGGAAGAAGAAGGTGTAATAACTCATCTAACCACGAAACATCGAATAGTGCCTGCTTCATCCGCACTGCACAAATAAATTGTTCCTCTTGTAAGTTGGTGATGCCCACCTTACTAGATAAAGGTTATAATAACGCAGGCTTAATGTATCAGATTTCCACAAAGCTCATGTTATGATAGCCAAGGTGGCCCTCTTGCCCCTCTCCTTTAATAGAGCAAGTTAAACCCCTCAGAAGGAGCAGAGCAGTTCCCTGGCAGTTATTGATAGATGCCATCTTACGTTTTGGATGATGTGTTGGTGCTTCTCTGCTGCATTGGCTGAGGTTCTTCTTCTAGAATCCCGATGCCTTTGAAGCATATTTCATCACGGATTGCTCTTCTTGACAAAAGCATTCGTCAACCAAGGCAGATAACTCCTCCTCCTCATGTTCACCTTCACCAGCGCTGTTCCTGTTTTCCAGCTTGAGGTCAAAGGGGGTGAGTGGAGACCTACTTATCATCAGCGTCTGTGCAGGAGACTCCCAGAAGCATCATCACAAATTTGATAGTAGAAAAATTCGAGTATACCTACAGTTACTGGAAATCACCAGTGTTTAGAATCAGTTACAGACTCTGTAATTCTTTCTTTTCGGAGCCAGTGGACAGGGCTGACATACTTCTGGACAGATGACCATAAATAATTGATATTTTTTTAAATGTGTCTGTTGTTGCTCCCAGACTCTGGAACTCCCTCCCACTGGAGGCCAGGCGGGCCCCATCTTTGCTGTCCTTCCAAAAGAAGGCAAAGATTTTTCTCTTCAGGCTTTCTCTTAGTGACTGGCTATCTGAGACCAGTGTTTAAATGTTGTGCTTTGTTGCTTTAAAATGTGTTTTTAGCATTGAAATCCTTTGCCATTTTTCATAGAATATGTTTTTAATTATTTTCAAATGTTTGTATACTTTTTGTTTTTAGCTTTCAAATACTGTCTTTTTAATGAGGCAAGCTGCCTTTGGTACTTTTTAAGGAGAAAGGCAGGGTAAAAAAAACTTCAAATAAAATGAAATGTACATCTGCCATGTATAATTTATACATATACTGTATATCAAGTTGAGCAAGCTTTTGCTCTAATTGTAGGCTGCACGGATGCAGGGTCTTCTCTGAAGAGCTTCTAAATAATTAACCTCTCTGTGTTGCTGGTGATGGTGAATAGCTCGCTCCCTTCCATGTAGCTGGTTTTCAGGGGTGTTTCTTTTTCTTTTAGCAGATATTTGACTGTGAGGAAAGGGAACACCAAAAAAGCCTCCTGAGTGGGTGGCAGGCTGTACTTTGGTGGTAGAAACTGACTTTTTCGCTTGAGTTCATCATCTCTTCCAGACTGAGAGCAGCTGATTTTCCAGCCTCTCTGAGTGCAAGTGACTTTGAGTTCGGTTTGCGTTTTTTGCTCTTTAGAGAGGAAAGAGCACTCTGAGAAGGCTACACCGCTCCTGTGTATAGATTTATTGTCGTTTGAGGTTTCAAGATAACATTGTTTCAGTAAGCCAGGTGATGCAATGTGCCTTCATCAGATTTGGCAATAGAAGCTGGCGGTTGACCTGCACATCCCTTCCATGTTTAATAGTTTTTCCATGAAACGTCTTGGCTTTTATTTCTAGAGTGGGCTGAAGGGAAATCTGTGTGCAAAGAACAGTCAGACACCCCCTGCATGCTGATTTCCTCAAAAAGAAGGCTCTGATTTCAGGAACATGTAAAAAAAAAAGCATATTGTCTGTGGCAGGTGGATCTTGAGGCAGTGGCCCACCTTCCCTTCTGCCAGAGGAACCTTGAATCTCAGGACTACGGGGCACAAGGACCTTTCCAGGAAGTCTTGGGAGCAACACTTGGCATAGGGAACAATAAATTATTGGCTTCATTTCATTTGTTAATCACTTCTCAGCTAGTGGAGGAACCTGTGGCAAGCTAAATGGCTATACTTTTTTCAAGGCAGGATACCCCTGTTTTTGTATCCTGGTTGTGAGAAGAGAGAGGAGAAAACAGGTCATATATCTGTCTAGGCCAGCATACTGCTTCCCACAGTGGCCATCCATGAACAAGGCTCATAGGGACTAATCTTTCTTACAGTCGCCCCCAAGTACCTCTTATTCAGTGGTATACTGTTACTGAACATGGAGGGTCTCACATTGCTATCAGGGCTGATAGACCTTGATCTCTGTTTCCTCCTCAGATTTATCTAATCCCATTTGAAAGCCCTTCAGGATATTTGCCATTTTAGTATTTTGCTGCCTTTATGATTTTATCCTGCAGACAAATTCATTTTCATGGGTGGTTCTGTTCTCTGATGATGGTTTTTATCTTGGTTTCATATTGTGCTTTCTTAAGTATTGCTTCATTGTGTGTGTGCGCGCATATTTAACCCAGTTCCTACTCCCAACCAGAGTAGACCTACACTAGCAATTGGATTTGTGCATGTATAGTTAACAGATAGCACAACAGCTCATTGGTTTGTTTAAAAATTCATTAAATAAATATGAATATTTCTGAGAGGCACCTCCCTGATTTTGTTTAAATCGCCGCTTCCAAATCTTGGGTGTCCAGATGTTCTTGGACTACAACTCCCAGAAATCCTGTCCAACACAGCTAGTGGTAAAGGCTTCTTGGGGTTTTACTCTATCTTGGGACCCAAGTTTGAAAACCAGTGGTTTAAAGAGGGTATGCTGGATTGGACCGGCTTTTGTCTGACTCAGTAAAGGTATTCTCACATTTCTCGGAACAAGAGAAGCCAGGTTGTTCGTTCCCTCTTGAAGCTGCCCTTCTTGATTGAGCTCTCTCTTTCCCAGTACAGGAAATTAAGTGGACACAAGAACTCCCTCCCCCCCCCCCCCCCCAGTAACAATGAAGGGGCTGGTTGGATTCTACTGAAAGTTGTACCTCTTAACCTAAGAAGAGCTGATGCTGAAACCAGTAAGTAAACACTTTGTGGGAGTGGGGAAAGTCCTGAAATAATATGCATGGAGCAGAAGTGGGGAGATTTTAGGCTGTAAGTATACAGGGCATCAGCTGGTGCCTGGTATGAAAGACAGGGGCATAGGATAAAAGAATTCTGAGCCCAGGAATTTGCCTTGGGTCCAAAACAAAAGCAAAAAGTAGCTGCAGATCTTACAAATAAAATGGTCTTCTTGATATTGCCAAGCTTTCATCGTAACGAGGAGTATAATTTCAGACAGCCAGGATGAGAGCTGCTGTCACTTCTGCTATGGTGAGACCCCTGGGAGTCAGAAATCCTTATTTGATCCACTGCAAATCACCCAGACGTCTCCCAGTAGATCTCAATATACTTTCTGCGTGCCTTTGATACAAGAAGTGGAGATACCAACAGCTTAGTTCATCCCTGTAGGTGCTATTTTGTTTGCCACTTCTCCTGCCGATTGGTGCCCTTTTTTCCCCAGATTTTAGAATACATGCAACATCACAGATTCAAGTGGCATTATCTGTTCAATAATGTGCTCAGCACCAACGCACCTTTGTCTTTGCAAAAAGGGCTTATCTGTGCTGAGTGTCTAGCTCCCGGAAGCAGTCTTACAGTCAGATCTAGCCCAGTAATGTTGACACAGATGGCCAGCAGCAGCAGCAGCTCTCCCAGGCTGTGTCAGGGGTCTCTGAGAAGCCGCATCTTCTCTGTCTATGCAAGCAAAACTTGACTTCTCTGTCCATTGTCCAAGTCACGATTCCTTCACAATTTGTCAAGTCATGAAGGATTTGCTCACCATGTTTTTATGACCATAAAAACATGGCCAGCAGAGCTGGGATTCTTGATCTTGGCTTAGAAATAAGTGTCCCCAAAAGTTTTTTTGAGCAAAAAAAAAAAATATATGAACTTTACTTTTGGTGGTATAAGGACTATCTTTGTCTCTTCTCCTTCCCTTGTGGATTCACAGAATTTGAGGAAGGACCATGGAGCAGCCCAGAGGCAGAAGTTTCATGCAAGTACTTTGTGAGAAATACAGTCCAGAAAATTTCCCATACCGTCGTGGTCCTGGGATGGGCGTGCATGTTCCAGCTACACCTCAGGGTTCACCTATGAAAGGTACCGATTCTGACTGCTGCTTGCCTTAGGCGGGCATTTTGTTCTGTTGTTCAGTCTCCCAAGGGTTGTGGTTGAAAGGTGGGTCTGAAAACTGCCGTTCCCTTTTTCCATTCTTATCCCGGTTGGGGGTGGGTGGGGGAGAAAGGCAGGAGAGAGCAGGTAAACCCTAAGGTATTTTCTTTCCAAATCCAAAGCACATTCTGCCCCCAGACACCCTGCCTGTACATACATCATGTCGTTTTACATTTTTGTCAAGTTGATTTGTATCACAGCTATCCCCGAAGGGGCAAAAACAAGGAAGTTATTTGGCTGGAAATGACGGTAACTACGTTTGACAGAAAAGAGCAGAAATAAGTTAAGTTGGTCAAGGACATAATTTTGAGTATGTCACTCAGAATTAACTGCAACGCAGTCACCTTAACAAAAACTTTCAGGCTGTTCCACTGATGTCTCCGTAGGAGTGCCCAGAAATGATGGAAAGGACGTTGTGATGGCAGACCTTGTTGCATCTTTAAAAGTGTGCGCCCAAAATAGCACAGTGCATGCATCAGCACATCACTTGCCCTTTCTTAGATGTGCAGCTCTCAGCGGCCCCACTCGTCTCAACATTTCCCACAAGGAGCAGTGAAATTTGTAGCCATCCCTTTCACAGTCTTGTTTTGTTGTAAGACCCCCGTGGGAATACTGTATGTACTCAAGTATGCCTAGTTTTTCAGCACAATTTTTTTGCTGAAAAAGTACACACACACCCTCGGCTTATACTCGAGTCAGTGTCAAAATTACATGTTCCCTGCAGTGCGGGTGTTCTCCAGACTCCCCCGCTCATCTATGAGTGCCTGCAGCTTCTGTGGGTGATCTGATGACCTGGGTTAAGTGCACTGCATTTCCACTTCCAGGACACTCCCATCCTCCTCCTCCTGCGTATTCTATGTACCCACCTTCTTCCTCCATCCTCCGTCTCCCTCCATCTTGTTACACAGCAGTAGAGTAGATAAGCGCAGCATCCAGTGTGAGTCCCCCCTCCTCAGGCAGTGAAGTGTGTCTCGCAGCACAGAAGGGCAGTATTTTCAAAAACATTTAACCTACTGATGCCTCCATTAATGTAATTTTATTGGTATCTATTCTTGTTTTTGAAATTTACCAGTAGCTGCTGCATTTTCCACCCTCGGCTTATAATTGAGTCAATATATTTTCCAAGTTTTTTTGTGGTAAAATTGGGTGCCTCGGCTTATATTCGGGTCAGCTTATACTCGAGTATATACAGTACCTTTAACCTGGGAAGATAAGAGCTTACAAAAATACTTGCATATTTTATCTTATTCTCTTATCTTATTGCTTATGAAGCAATTTTTCCTTTTCTGGCCACTTTTGGAAATTTTCTTCTTCAGATCGTCACTATAATTCACCAGCTATGAAACTTTTAAAGACTCACCAGGTCTTAGGAACATGTTCAACTTATGACCCAGCTGTGCAGTAGGCTGTGTTTCTTATAGTGAACTCTAACCAGTTGGTTGGTTCCTTTGGCTAGGCTGTGCAGGTGCACCTGCTTGAAACAAGACAATCACGCTAAACCGTTCCCAGTGATTCTTCATTTTCTTTTTCCAGATCGTCTCAACCTCCCCAGCGTGCTTGTGTTGAACAGCTGCGGGATAACCTGTGCAGGGGATGAAAATGAGATTGCCGCCTTCTGCGCTCATGTGTCTGAGCTGGATCTTTCTGACAATAAACTGGAAGACTGGCACGAGGTACAGGAGATGCCACGAAAGTCCGTTTAGAGTTCTGAATGCTAGCCGGAGTGGGTATCTCTGCTGCCACTAGGAGCACAAACATCTGGAGTCTTTGGGTGTACGAGCTCCATCCTTTAGGGTCAAGTAAAAATGGAGGCTCAGAACAGGGCACAAGCCTCCTGTCTGTAATCCACTTGAGATCCCTTACAACTGGTAGCCACGACAGGGCACAGAAGTTGAGCATCAGCCAAGGAAGGGGCACCCCATAAAGCTTCAAACCCAGTGAAGATCAGGAACAACAGGAAAGTTAGAAGTTGGAGGGGGTGGTCATAAAAACAGGGGGACTCACAAATAAAAAAATCTTTGCCAGAAATGGAATTTAGTGCATGTAAGATTGTAGTAAAGCTGAATGCCGCCTGGTGAAATAGCCCTTTGACAAACTTGGCTCTTGTGAGTTTTTTTTTCTCTAGCTACCATTCAGGAAGATTTTATGAAGGCTGCTAGGTATTTGCTCCCCCCAGCCCCCATCAAGCCCTTTCTTAAAGGTGTAATTAAATGAACCATTCAAGTGAACAAGCAATTAGCCAATCAATCCAAATCAGCAAATAGCAGCCGTATGAATTACAGATAACTATCTTGAATGCTGTATGAGTCTATATCGTTCGTTGGCTTAGTGAGCTGTGCTGGAAAGCCCAGAGGCTGGCCTTTCTTTCTTTTCTTTGCTTGCTTGCTTGTGACAGAATATTGTTGGAGATTCTGTTACGGCCTGATACACTTCTCTGTCTGTCTCCCACCCACTCTTTTTTTCTTATTCCTCCCAGGTCAGTAAAATTGTGTCAAATGTCCCTCATTTGGAGTTTCTCAACTTGAGTTCCAACCCTTTGAATCTGTCAGTTTTGGAGAGGGGATGTGCCGGGTCCTTTGCCGGGGTCCGCAAACTTGTGCTCAACAACAGTAAAGCTTCCTGGGAGACGGTCCACACACTGCTGCAAGAACTACCAGAGTAAGCCTAGGGGAAGGGAGCTGATGCAGGGGGCATGCAGAACAGAAGGTTGAATAACAGACTGCAGAAGCCCTCCGGGTGCAGTGACTGTGTTAACCACAAAGCAAGACGTTCCTGGTTCACATCTGGTTAAAACCCCAAAGTTCACTAGGTCAATAGTTCCTAGCCAATGGTACATAGGCCACCATTGAGATGCAGAAATAATCTAGGGTTTCCATAGTTCCTTCTAGAACTCAGTTTGGGTAATTCTGCTTGTTGTATAGAAAGTGTCAGTTCTAATTTCATAATTCCGTAATTGATAATGCTCCCGTAACATCATTTTGCTGCTCTTGTAGACCAACCTTCATTTCAATTGTTTTAGAGCACATTTGGACAGTGTAATTTTATATCACTTGCTAGCTCTGAACTTATCGTTATGTTCAAAGCTTCATGCCCATCTTTTCAATTTGCAGAAAACTGACTATCAAGTTGGTAAGGGATGCCCATAATGTACATGTTATGCCATTTTCCATTATGAGGGTCAACTATCTGACTAATGGAGGTGTTGGCTTTTGAATGAGACAAGATGGAAATGGGAGAGAGGCTGCCTGACAGCTTCCCGTTAAGGATCTTCTTGAATTTTTCGTAAGAAAACAGATGTTTTCCCCGCAGCATTCTGCAGCGGGTTCCACTTGGCAAGTAGACTTCTCCGAATCAAAAGCCTGCTGGGTGGGCTAGCCCATCCTTCTCTTCTGACACCATGTAAACCACATGCCTTCTGGAAACCCAAAGACAGGAGTGCAGAGTGATCAGCTTTTCCCCCAGCCTCTGGCATTCGGATGCATTCGAAAGATGTTTCATTTTCTTTTGGGTTGTTTTACAACTGACCCACAAAAGCTTCTGCCCTGTAAAACTTGGTAGCCTTCAGGGTCACAGGACTGTCTGCATTTTTTTTTCTGAATGCAGCTTCTGGAATTCCCTGGGCATGACAGTCAACCAGCCTGCCAGCTGGAGGAAACTGAGAGGGGCAATTAAAATAAAAAAGTAACTTTATCAAGTTCTGATTGAGAGGGATACTGCTTTTGATAAAAACAGACAGATTATTATTATGCTTATTATTATGTTGCTTCTCCAATTTTATTAACTTCTTTTCTGTTTGAAACGTATACATTATTGAATATTTTCTCTGGGAAATCCAGCATATTCCCTCCTGGCTGTAGCAATGCAGCCGGTAAAAATGAGGCTCTTTGCCCCAGTTTTGCTGGAAGCTGAGACGTGCAAGAATATTTTATTTTATTTTTCTCCTTGCAGCTTGGAGGAACTCTTCTTGTGCCTTAATGACTATAAAACAGTGTCTTGTTCTCCAGTTTGCTGTCACTCTCTCAAGTTACTCCACATCACTGACAATAATCTCCAAGACTGGCCTGAAATCCGAAAGTTGGGGATCATGTTTCCGTCTCTCGACACGCTCGTCCTGGCCAATAACTACCTAACGACCATTGAAGACTCAGAAGATTCTCTGGCAAGGCTGTTCCCAAATTTGCGATCCATCAGCCTGCATAAGTCAGGTGAGGCTCTGAACAGAGTATGTTCTTCAGAAGCAGGACCTCATCCTGGTGGTGAATAGCGTCCCACCTGGCTGCTTCTTCACATGCAAGCAACCCCAAACCAACCCTGTTTCTAATGCAATGATTGACATTTGCAAATAGTTTTGAGGAGGGCAATGACAGCATGACACAATTGTAATTATTGTGACTTTTTATGCACAGGCACTAGTAAGAGTGATTTTCAAGCAGGAAGTACTTATGCAAAATGTTTTGGCTTCTGCCTTCTTCAGTTTCTCTAGTAAACAGATGCTGTTTTCCATTTTATTATTTTTGCTCTTAAAAACATAGACACAAATTACCCTAAAGTGAACAACGCTAAAACATTGACAAGGAAACAGATGATGAAAGCAAGAAAAGGGAGAGTGAAATTAGTAGGCATCCTTTAGTCTCGAGAGACTATGGTAACGTGCTCTGTATGAA
Source organism: Pogona vitticeps (assembly GCF_051106095.1). Taxonomy (NCBI): domain Eukaryota; kingdom Metazoa; phylum Chordata; class Lepidosauria; order Squamata; family Agamidae; genus Pogona; species Pogona vitticeps. The sequence goes on along the minus strand of NC_135790.1, from coordinate 25,427,583 downwards.
GGTCTTGGAACATCGTCTAGTGTGGCTGAGAAGGCCAGTTCGAGAGTGACCATCCCTTCCACACTGAAGACCAAATCCAATCTGTCCCCTGTCCAGCTCCCTGATTTTGCTGCTTTTGGGACTGCCTCTTTGCCTCGGCCTGCTGTACAAGTGTCTCTTCAAATTGGGAGAGGCCGTGATGCACCGCCTGCCTCCAGGCTGAACGCTCAGACGTCAGAGTGAAATTAACATAAACAAAAAATACATATATTAAGGCCTAATAGTAATAGAAGTGTCTTACCCTTGAAGGGAAGCAGAAATTTACAGTGAGAATATGTGTTTATATGAGGTTGTGGGTCTACTTAGATTCCCTAGCCCCTCTACCTCGAAATTCTATGTGTGTTTGTGCATAAAGGCTACATTTTAAAAACTTCTCCTGTATTCTTGTTTGGTGGCTTGTTCTAGCTTTCTAAGGGCCAGTATCCTGTTGATCTTCTGCTGGGCAGAAAGCCCTACCAATGTGCTTACATCTGAGTGTGGCTGTTGTGCAACCATTGCTACCGTGGAAGCAGAGGGACGGTTTATCTTGTGGGGAGCAACACTTTTTCAGTGCACGAGCAAGCAGCAAGAGCTTGCGTGACTCGGGTGGGTGGACTTTTCTGCTTGGCAAAAGCTCAGGAGGCTGCTGGCCCGATTCCTCCACCGTTTTCATGGCCTAAATGCTTCCTTTCTTTAAAGCAGGTCTGCATTGCTGGGAAGACATTGACAAGCTTAATTCTTTGCCCAAACTGGAGGAAGTGAGGCTCTTGGGCATCCCACTCCTTCAGCCCTACACCAACGAGGAGCGCAGGAAGCTGGTAATAGCAAGGTCTGGAGATCTTTGTTGTTGGTCTGGCTTAATGGAGCAAGCCCTGCGTCATCTTAAGCTCAAGGAACTTAGTTCATTTGGGGGCTGGAGGGGTGTGAGGAAATGTCCAGCTGGAGAAGACCTCTCCTCTTACAGGAGCCCTTGATAAAGCTTTCCATCAGTGAAAAATACAGTAAGAAGATGCCCGGTAAAAATGTTAATGTATTCACGAAGGCTTTCACGGCCGGGATCTAATGGTTGTTATGGGTTTTTCGGACTCTTTGGCCATGTTCTGAAGATTGTTCTTCCTAACCTTCAGAACACGGCCAAAGAGCCCGAAAAACCCACAGCAACCAAAAATGTTAATGCCTGTCTCTACAGAAGTAGGCTTCTGTTCTTCTAGAATGGTGGGATCACACTTCTTCAGGCAGAGTGGTCTGACAGGTTGAGAAACCCCATGGTTTTTGAGGGAGAGCAAAGTGGCAGACCAGGAAGATAGCTGGACAGCCCATCTCTCTTTAAGCATCATCTCAAAGTGTCATCTTGAAGTCCATCCTGATGGACCAGCAGAACATGGGCGTGGAGGGCTAGCCCAACAATAAGGTTCTTGAGTAGAAACCAGGACTTCAGCTATAGTCAAACGCAGTGCTTAAGAGCTTGAAGTCCTGGTTTGTATCTGGATTGGGCATGGTGTCAATATCTGTTGAGTATTTAGGTCCCACTCGTGTGTGTATCTTGCTCTGTTCCCCCTCATTATACGGTTTGCCTGTTTGTTTTATATCCTGTCTTCCTCCCCAACTCAAGGCACTTTGCAACAAAATTAGCTTTTAAAAGTGCAGATTGAAAACGCTTAGAAGAAGATAGTATTAGAGCACAAGTGAGCAAATTATAATATGAAAGCCAAATTGGGATGGAAGAAATTGAAAGCATGGCAATTGAGGAAATGGAGCACACATCTCTTAAAAGCTCCTTCTCAGTTGCCAAAAGGTTACCTGCCTGAAGAGAGATTTGCTTGCTGTTGGAAAAACATCAAGGGTTGCAGGTGGAGAGTACCAGTTAATCTAGCATGATGGGGAATTTCACAGCCTGGAAGAAGAGACAATGAAAGCCTTCCCTTGCATCTCCATCAAGTATGCTTCTGAGGGTGTTGGTAAAGGGAAAAGAGCTTGCAAGAGGTCCTGTGTACTAGAAAATTGTGGGCATTTTAGCAAAACATGTGTAGCACCCCTGATTGGGGCTACTTAAAGGAGCTTGCCTGACCACTGGAAAATTTCCTAACTGTTAGAGCAGTACGACAGTGGAACCAGTGGCCTCGAGAGGTGGTAAGTGCTCCAATACTAGAGGCCTTCAAGAGAAGCTTAGCCAGCCACCTGGCAGATATCCTTTGATTTCTATTTCTATATTGAGCAGGGGGTAGGACATGATGGCCTTAGAGGCCCCTTCCGACTTCATTATGCTGTGATTCTGTGGTCGGTTCCTAGGCACAGCTCAAAATGCTGGTGGTGATTTCTACAAAGTGGTGTTCAATTCGGCTGCTGGCTCCTTCCAAAAGCTTTACATTCTCAGTGACAGCAATGGCCCTCAGATTTATTTTGGTTTCTCAGTTCTCCAGCATGACTACCACCTTCTTAGATCTACCTGGACTATTGGAATTAAGCTATTGGTCAACATAAAAAATTTCCTGCAATGTCCGAAGCCTTTGTTGCATAGTTCAGCCCGGCTGCTGCTGGATCATGCAAGTTAACACAGCTAACTTCTTTTTATGAGTTCACGTGGGCAAAAGACAGTTCAGGTGAATGAATCCTTTTTTAAACAAATTCAAGATCAGTGCCTACTGTGACTCAGGTGTCGGATCTTGGTGAGTAAGGCAGACTTTTTTGTTTTGTTTTTGGTCATTCTTCTAATAAATGCTTTGGAAATACTTGGCCATTAGCAGAACAGTTTTCGATCTGCCAGTCCGCCATACCTGCCTTAGTCACCAGATGCCGAGTTCTCTGCTGTTTACACATTCTTGTGACCTCGGGACTTTCAAGGCATGGATAATGGTGGCATAAGTATGATTATGCAGGAGATCTTATTAAATATCTCTGTGTATAATTAATTTTCACAGCATGGTTTCAGCTCCTACAGAATCCAGATTAGGAAGGCAGGAGTATGAGATGAGAACGTCAGCAGGGAGCCTCTGTTGTTAAGTAAATTGATATAGAAAAGGAGGAAAATAGGTTTCCGTGGCCTTTCTTTCAGTTCTATGCAAGAGTTGGAGTTATACGGGACACCTTATTGGGTGGGGTTGATGAAGAGGGCATAAACTGCTTACAAATGCTTCACTCACCTGAATATTTAATTCTGTTTTGCTATCCTGAGCCATCAGGAGTCATACTGCAGTGTTAAATACCAAAATCAAAGTTTTGGTATTTAATACTGCAAAGTTTATAACTGAAATCAAGATATAAAAACCTTAATTGGAAATGATTCTATAGTATGAACATCAAAATTAAGTTCCTACTTCTGAAAGCATGCTTTTCAGTGTCCACAGGATGTTGTTGCTCTTTGCTTTCTTCAAGTCAGCAAAGGAAACCTACCAATTTCCAAAGACCTGGCGAGCTTTTTGCCATCTCTGATCACAGCCGTGCGTGCTTTGAGCTTTCTCGTTCCTGCCAGTGTCTAAATCTTGTGCAGTCCCTCTTGAGGCTAACTGTTCCTCTCCTGTCTGTTCGGACGCTGGTGGTTTTGCTGCAGTCGGGAGGCGGCCGGCCCAAGCCGAAATGTTTATGCTTCACTATCTTGCTAAGATGACTAATCAGGATATACACAGGAGAGAAGATTAACTTTAACTGCAAGATTAATTACATACATTTGTGCGTAATTGCATATACTAGGATGCAATTACATGTGTTAAAACAGGTAAAACCAGGTGGCCAGCCTCCCCTTTATTGTCAACACATTTCAGAAATGTCCTGAGTCTTTTATTTTTTCCTTGAATACTTGCTGTCCGTTCTTTTGCGGCCTTTTAAGACTGTTTCCGTAGCTCCCGTTGTAACTGTTGTTGCCTTTGTGCAGCACTGCCAAGAAACTTACTACCCAACAGCCTTGAGGAGTGGCACTTCATATATTTATCAGGTTGCAGGATCTTCTCCTCAGTTTTTTTTTGGCACCCCCTGCAGCACCTAGAGGATTTGGGGGCAGGGGTTTGAATTGGCCCCCAGCCTGCTCAAGTTGCTCATCCTTTCTGTTACAAACAATTTGACCATGTGGGACTTGTGTCCTTTCTGTAGAACGTAGTTGGTTTGGTTGCCATCTCTCCTCCTCCTCCTCTTTGTCTCTTTCTCTCGAGACTTTGGGGACTAGTGATATCCAGAGACTGTCAGAAGTTGGCTTTATGTGCCAGATGACTGGAAGCTTAGAGGCAGCGTCTTGAACTGATCCACAGCCATTTTTTTTTCAAAGCCTACCAATATTTTATGAAGCACTTCTGAAAGCCAAGGAGAAGATGGGCGCTGGGAGGATTCCTGAATACATTTATATTCAAATTGCAATACATGGCTTTAAATCAAATGCTGTCTGCAGAAAGCTGGCATAGAATTTTATTCCTTTGAAAGATGCCTTTTTTGGGGTGTCTGATTCTGCTGATGCTCAGGAATAAAACCTCATCAGTTTTTACTGATGACAGCTAAGGTTTAAGTTTGGAGGGTTTTTTTCTCCCTCTTCTCTTGTTAAGATATTAACATTTGCTCTCTTTTGGACATGACAGGCTACCATCCATCAATAAGCTGAATGGGAGTGTCATTGTAGAAGGAGAGCGAGAAGACTCAGAGAGATTTTTCATTCGTTATTACATGGACTTTCCCCAGGAGGAAGCCCCTTTCAGGTGAGATCACCTGGACTCAGAATTTGGGATACCGGGAATGGGTGTGTGGCTTACACAACGTCTAAGAAATCTGAAAATGAAGTGCCCCAGTTTGAACCTCACCTTTACCAGAGCCAGTTGGAGCTCACCAAGTCTTTTGGACTACAGCTTCCATTATCCACCATCATTGGCAATGCAGGCTAGGAATGATGGGATTGTAAGTTTTTTAAAAGACTATCTGGGGGCCAGCTATGCCCTTTAGCAAACACAAGAGCTTTAGTGGGCCATCTCTGCCTTTAGAGTGGATGTAGTTGACCCTGTCATGCAAGGGGGTTAGATGGTAAATGTCAAAGTCTAAGGTGGTAAGCAGATGCTAAATGCTGTCTGTCTTGCTTACTGTACCCTCTCATCAGTGCACCCAGTACCTTACAGCTATTGCATGGCCACACACGGCCCCTTGTTCCCAAGGAGCTAAAAATCAGTAACAGTGCTTCTCGGCGTTGTGTCTGTTCTGTCCCAGCCATCATTCTTTGAGAGAAGCTGAATCCCATTTTTTTTTCTAAGAAAGCTATTTATAGTATACGTCCAAGTGGAAGCCTGTTCTTACATTTATAATGTGCAGAACACTAGCTAGCCACCTGGATTAGAAGATGGAGAGAGATAATCAAATGTCTCGAGTCCAGAAGGTCCAAGGTGGGTGGCACGCAGCAGGAAGTAAGTTGGGTAGGACTCCATGGGTCACCCTTTTAAGAGGACATGGGAACCGAGAGGGAAGGAGTCCTTAGGAATTGTTAGGATAAACTTAACATCCCGCCTTGATGTCTTCTGCAATCCACTGCTAATGTATGTGCCACTGTTTGAGAACCACTGATCTAAGACAGTAGGCAAAGAGAATGAAAAGGAACATTTTGGGCACATGGCGTTAGGCAGAGTTACAGCAGGAAACAAGTTGAGAAGGATGAGCCAAAGTCTACAATGCGTAAGAAGCAGTGTCAAACTAGTGGAATTCAGTATACTGCCAGACTGGCCTTTACACATATATGAAATTAGCCTACCCTCTTCTTTTAACTGTTGTTTTCCTGACCCTTCTTCTGAAGAACACACCTTTTGATTCCTTGGCAGTCCCCTGTGTCGTAACATTTTTCAAAAGTCATTGAAATAAATATATGAAAATAATAATAATAATCTCTGTGTGGAATTGAAGCCTGGGAAGCATTTGGTGACTTCGTAAAGGTGGCAGATTTTGCATGACCAGTGCATGCCCTAAGCAGGGAACATAAGTCACTGCTTGAAATACATTACTGCAAATATAGAGGAATAAACTATTGGCGTGTGGTCACTTTTTTTCTTTAAATGTGGCATAGAAAAGCGAGTTTGGCTGCTGCATTCATTTCACCATGGTGATTTTGTCTTGGGAGTGGAATGTCACACATCAAAATCTTTTTGGGTTAACTCACTTGAAAGATTTTTCCGGAGTGCGGCAAAGTCTAGGCATTCCTCTACAGCCATTTAGCTCGGAAAGATTTGGCTGTCAGTGGCCAGCAAAAAGAAATGGACCAGCGAGATAAAACTACAGACCTCTTAGGGGAATGCTAGGAGCAGCTAGCTAGCTAGCCCCTCAGAATCAGAAATGCTGAGGACATCTGTCAGTATTAGGTGGGCAAGCATTAAAGCAATGAAGACAAAAGGAATTTACTTGGAGAGAATCAAAAAGCTGAGTTCCTTGGGGACTTAGCATCGTTTCCAGATTCATCTCTCGGTTATCTAGGAAGCACTGAATGTGTCTGACTTTGATAAACTGTGTTTTCCCAGAGACCTCAGAATTGTTATGAGCTGTTCCCAGGGCTGAACTTGCAACTGGCAAAAGGAATGAATGAATGAGCCTTTCTATCTCATGTTGTAGGGCAGAAGTCTAGACTCATCCCTAGTGCCGCTCGCTTATGCCTGGTGTTTATGTGCAGGTGATTGCTCTTCCTCGCTCACTCAGCCGAGCCCTCTGAGGCATGCAGTGGAAACAAGTTCTAATCCCTCTGTCTGGCACCAGTGTAAAATGCCTTATCCTCTTGCCATCTGCTGGTGGAGAGGATAAGAGGAAGGCTTAAAACTCTCCTGCAAAACCTTGTCAAGTTGCAAGTGTTGTGGCCAAAAATGGAATGGTTTTCCTCATTCCTCCAGAACGGAGTGAACATTTGATTGGCGCCCAAGCTTCCAGCGGGAATCCCTTAGTCCAGCTTTTCACAGAGAAAAGCTCTCCAACTGTTTGCAGTGCCCATCAGACCCGAACAGGATGGTCTGCAGCTGGAGAGCGCGGAGGGTGTCCAGAACATCTGAAAGGCACTGGCTTGGTGAAGTCCAGCTTAGCCGCTCGCTTCCTTACGGAAGCCGCCATGCTTTGATGCACCTTTGCCAGTGTAGCAGGATGAGGTTTGCCGATTGTGGTGGCTGTTGGCCAAGAGGATGAGGTTCGAGGAAGAAACCCTGCAGCCTGAGTTTTGGTAGCCTGGTGGGAATCTTCTCTGTCAGTGGGTACTAATGGTGTTGGGGAAATGCTAAGCTATGGAGAGGAAACCTGCAGCGTTGTTGTTGTTGTTGTTGTTGAGCTCAGAAGAGAGAGAGAGAGTCTGGGAGTAGCCCCCCACAAGGGCTTAAGGACAGCACAGCCTAGAGCAGCTTATGTGATTCAAGGAGGCAGCGAAGCTTTCCAAGATCTACTGAGGAGCCAGGAATGGACTGGAAGGTCTGGTGGGAAGGATTTCCAAGTGAGCTCAGCTGAGAGGAGTCATGGCAGAAGGACTAGGAGTGTTTTAAGACACACACACACGGAGGAAGACCTTTTGAGCTAAGGACAGGGGGGTCTCTTTGCCTCTGTGATTGGCTTTCATTGAAAGCAAGGCTGGCTGGAAAATAATATTGCTTCGCCTTTTCCTGCATTGAACTCATTCGATGTTCCCTTTGCCACATATATAGTACCAGACCCAGAGAGAGGTGCTATTTGAAGGTTGAATACTCTTCCTGTAAAAGGAAGAATGGGTTTCCTGTTCCCACAGAGCTGGGAAACAGGTTTCCAGCCCTGACACTAATGCCGGCTCCTCGTAGGGTGTTTTTGGCATCGGAGGGTGGGATAACGAGCTATTCCCGCCTGTTCCCAGGTTGTGTGTAGACAGGGCGGGGACTTACCCCTGGACTCTCCGTGGTTCGTAGCCTTTAAGCAATGCGGTGTCTCTCTCCCACCCTTCTCTGCTCAATGGCCCCTTTGTCCAAATTCCCTCATCTGTGCGGGGTCTCTAATAGACTTTTGAACCCATTAAAGGTGGTGGTCCCCCCCCCCCCCGTTTCACAGAGCTAGTGTGCCATTTCAGAAATCTCTTTAGACCAGGTTGCATATGACTGAGATGGTGTCTTTAGGGACCAGCTTTTGCATCCTGGAACCTTTCACTTAAGCTTGATGCACAACGTGTGGGGGGTCAGGCCATGTATGTTCCCCCCCCACTTCTTTTATTCTTCATTTCCTTCTCCAATCCGGATTACAAAGCACCTCCCCTCTCTTTTCTGCCTTCAGATTCTCCCAGACCAGCCCCCATTGTATCAGCAACATCATTCCTGTGTTGACACCCTAAAGTTTAGAGCCCCCTGGGTCAACTTTGAGGTGGCCCTCAAAAGTGGCTTCCATGCTTTCAAGCATGCCTTCTAGCCTGAAACAAAACACATCCCCTGACATTCAAAATAAATAAATAAACCAATCTGACATGTTGTGAAATACACCGTGAAAACATTAGTAGTATCAAAGAATAACGTGCGTTTTCAGTGAAACTGTAAGACCAGTTTAAAACAGCAGTGCCCAGCATGTCAGAGAAAGCAGCTCAAAACAAACAGTCCTTTAGAAGTTATACAGCCCTAAGTACTGCAAGAGAATGGGACACTTTTACAGGGTCACAACCAAGAAGCCCCTGCCCTTTCATGCCTGCCCACTTAACTGCTCTCAGTAAAGAGAACATTAGGAGGACCTCCAAAGCTAATCCCCTTTACTTCCCTGACATGTGGTCATTCCATCATCAGAGGGGCAACAAAAATTCTCTGGCCCATCCTGTGTTTCTCTAAGTGTAAAATTAAAATGTCACCCATTCAGTTATCATATAGAGCATGTTGCCAAAAATGCTGAAGGTTAAGATGCTGAGAGGCGAGAACAGATAACTGGGCATGGCAGCCAAAAATCTGACAAAAGTCCTCTGGTTTAAGAATGATTGGCAGGTGCTGCTCCTTATATCCTAAGTGTGTTTCCAAGGCATACCTGGCCCTGATCCCTCCTCTCCTGAGGCACTGCTCCACGTCTTGCCCTTTGACTTCAAGCGCAGAGGGAGGTTGCTGAATTGTTTTCTTTTTATGTTCTGATACCATTGTGACTAGATAACTTGGGTAAACTTTTGTTACTCTTGCCTTTGAACATTTGTCACTTTATATAATCTCTGCAGAAAGTAGTGACTGAATGAAACCAAATATATTGAGCGTTCCTTTTGCATTCTCGGGGGATGGACCCTTTTTAAAGGGTCTGAGGTTTGTTGGAAACACGAGCTCAAAATGTATACTCCCTAGCTCATAAAATCATTAAGCAGGCCAGTGTGGGAGAACTAAAGTCTAAAAGGAAGGAAGCAATATTCCCCACATTGCTATCTTTCTTGGTTCGCAATTCAGGTATACCCCAAAAAGCCATTCAGGTGTTTGGAGTCCTGCTGAAAAAAAAACATTCATTTCTTTGAAGGTGTGATTGATTTCTGGAGTTTCATCTTGTTCTTTTCGTGCCCTGTGCTTGTTTCACCTGTGCAGAAAATTTAGCCGTGCCATGAGTTTTGGGAGAAGTGCAGCAGTGAGAACATTGTATTGACTTCTTGTCAACAGAAACACTTCCTCGACTCTCTTGTCCATCTGTAACGTTCTGTGTGAGGCAGGCTTTTGCTTCTTGCTCGGAACAAACATGTCACTCATACCTCTGCCGAAATAACGTTTGCAACAGTTCACGTAGGAAGAGCGGAAACCTTTTCTCTGACCCATGCTGTGTGAGCCACGCGTGCTGTTATGGAGCGTTTGGTGGCCAGCGAGCTGGGGCTTTTCCCCTGATCGCTTTCCCACTGCTGGTTTAACCGCCGTTGGCGGCAACAGCGTTTCTGAAAACGTGTGTTTTCTTCTTTTACCAAATAGCCGTTTTCCCAAACGGGCTGATTCGTATCTCGGCATTAATCATGAGAGCCGGTGGAGTAGAGTGCGCTCGACTGCTCCACCCCGATGAAGGCTGGTTTTGTCCAAGATGCTGTAGTGTGCTGTGTCGGTTCCCTCATATTCCAGGCAGACAGAGGCTCCGCTGTTGAGGGGACATTCCTACATTTAACAAGAGTCCCGCGGGGTAGGGGTGGGGGCCCTCTCCCGTTGCCAGGCTCCATCATCCCCTGATGGGAGCAGTGACACAGCAGCGATCACGTTCAAGCCCCTGAGTGGAGCACAGGACAAAAGGAGCATTCAATCTTGGCCACTGCTGGGAGACTCTGAAATGTTACCTTCCCTCGGCCACTCTTTGTCTTTTCAGTTACCTTGTACTTTGGGTTGACTTTTTGCCACTTTCCCAGCCCTGACAGAAACGATGCTGCCTCCTTATTATTAACTGGAGGGATACCTGATTTGAGGGGAAGAGGCAGAATCCTCGGGAGGCTCATCTTGACACAGAACAAAGTAGCATCTCTAGGAGGACGGAGAAACTTGTTGAACGGGTTCATGGCCACTGGCCAAGGCTCTAGTTTTTTTCTCTTCTTCTTTTCTGCCTACTGATGGGAGGACATCCCCGGTTTTTTTCTTCTTCTTTTTCTCACCACAAGATATTTCCTGCAGGTCCAGATGAGAGTCAACATGTGTGCAGTTGCACCAAACGGGGCTAGCTGCTGTCTGGACACTGAGAAACAAGCATCGGATGGGTTATTTGTGCAATTTGTTTGGTCACCTAGCCCTTCTGTGCTTCTTCTGGGTGTAGGCATCTGGCTTTCCAAAAGGAAAAGCCGCCACTTTTGGACCAGCCCTGGGTGGTGAGATAAAAGCATTTACTAGCAGGAATTCTGGAGAAAGCTGTAACTGAAGTAGGCCCATTGGCTCAGTGAGCATTTGGTGGGTCAACTCCAGATGTCCCACTGGTTTAGTGGGCCTTCTCTAACTGTGACTAATTGCTGGATTTCAGCGGGTGAGATTTGTATTTTTCACCAGTTGCTTTGCTCTTCTAGTCACTATTTGCTTTGATTTTATCTTTCAGTTTTTGTTTCAGTTTCTGTCATCACCTGTCTTGAAGTACCTTCTCTCATACCACCTCATGATACATTATTCTGAAGGCATTTAATAAAACGAATGAATAGTTACAGCACTGTGCCATGCCAGAAATGCAGGTCTCACTCCAGTGTCTTTATCTTTCTCTTCTTCCCTTGTCCCCCCTCCCCCATTCTAGGTATCATGAACTAGTCACAAAATATGGCAAGCTGGAAAAACTGGCCGTGGTAGACCTACGGCCCCAAAGCAGCGCAAAAGTTGAAGTCCACTTCAAAGACCAGGTGGAGGAAATGAGCATCCGACTGGACCAGACCGTGGCCGAATTAAAGAAACAGTTGAAGTCTTTGGTCCAGTTGCCCACCAGTGGTATGCTGGTCACCTACTTGGATCACGAAGCTCCCTTTGGCCCTGAGGAGATGAAATACAACTCGCGGGCCCTGCACTCTTACGGCATTCGGGACGGAGATAAAATCTACGTAGAGCCCAAAACCAAGTAGCTTTGTCTGCTCCCAATGGCGCTCCACCCCATGCACGCAGCCGAGGAGCCCTCTGCAAGTCCGGGGGGGAGGGGAGGGATTTCATTTTGGTCCATTGGTTGAGGTTCAGTTTTAGGTAAGCCCCAGGTAACTTCCCTAGCCCAGGTTAGCAGGCCCCGATCCATGAGATGGACGCCACAGTCCAGCACAGATGAGGACGATGGTTTCAAACAGCAGGGGGTGGACTTCAAGCACATGTGCGTTTCCTCTTTGGTTCCTCTTCAGCTGCGCTGCTATACTTGTGAACTCAATATTAAAAAAAAAAAGGAAAAGGAAACAAAGGAAGGCTTTTTTCAAAGCGCCAAAGGGTGACTGTGGGTGCTCAGTCAGGGAACGGAAGGTTCAGAACCTACACGAGGTACATGTTTAAGACGTTTTGTGCGGCTTTTGTTCACGGATGGACTCGGATTACACACGGTCACTTTGCGGTCTCTCCACCTGGGTGGTCTTGTCATCTGGTTGTTATCCAAGGTTAGGCTGGATGAAAAAAAAATCTCCTATCAGCTGTGTTCCATAAGACTTGAGTCTGCAGGACCAGTCTCTAAGCTGAAAGCTATTTTTCAGAAAAAAATGAGAGGCACGAAACACATAGGGCACGCCCACGTTGCAGCTTCCCAGGTACAGTAAGCAGAGCGCCCTGCTAAGCTGTGATGGTTTCATTAACTTTTGCTTCGCTTACCAGCTTTCAGGAAGCCCTTGGGCATTCAGCGGATAGCACTTAGGATCATGGGCCAATATATCTGGCGTCACTTAGTCGGCTCATCTTCTTTGTGAGGGTTCGCTCTTAGTTGCTGGAAACAGCCCCTCAAGTTGTGAATGGCTCCTGTCCTGACCATCAACCTGGCTCTTTGCCAAAGGCCCCTTATATGTTCTGTATGGTAGCATTTTTAAAACTGGCTCCTCCCTCTCCTCCTTCCTCAAAAAAACCATGTGTTTCTTTCACTTTCCTGCTTTAATCTTACAATAACCTTGCGAGGTAGGGTTGGTTGAGAAGTAGGAATGGGTTCATGGGCCTTTAAGGAGCTGCATTGTATTTGAGCCAGTCTCCTCCCTGGTTCCAGTCTTCATATTAAGACTGCTGCAGCACAGTGGAAACCAAGGCCTGTGCCACTCTAGATGTTTGCTTCTACTTTGCACTTTTTAATGCTGATACAAGGGTTCACCAGAGCTGTTGGTCATCCACGGTGATGGTTCACCATTTGTGGGTATGAGGTGTTGAACTCTTCCAGTCTGAAGATCTCCCAGAAACAGTGCATTACATAGAGCAGAGCGTGGCAGGCGGGCTTCTCTTGCGTGCTCTAAAAGCAAACCTCCCAACAGTGATGTGGCTAGAGGGATGGGTATTTTTTTTTTATCAGAAACGTGGGAAACCATCACGAAGGAGATACAAAACGCTGTCTACTGTTCTTGGAGAACCTCTCTCCACCCATCTTCCCTGCCCTCCCACTCCCCATTGCCATTTTATGTAGCTAAATCCTTTTTATGCTAGCTCCATTCTTTAAAACAAAACATGTTTACACTGTAAATCAGACGGGACTGTTCATCAGTATTGCCCTCCTTTGCTCATCAGTCAATCTGACAAGCTGAAAACTGAAATAGCCTTCAGTTTTACACATGTACAGTTTACAAGCAAAAATTGTGGCGAAGGAAGTATTTTCCCCAGGCAGTGTGGCTGGGTTCTTGTTATTTATGAACCGTTGACCTTGGTTGCTTCACTTCTCTGTCTTGACATGTAAGGTTTCTTCCTTGCAATCTTTCTCCATTCTCATAGGTGGTACTTTTTCTCCTTTGTTTCATGCATCCAAATCCTTGGGCATTTTTCTCTTTTCACTAACATTCACAACACTTTTTTTTTTTTTTGTGGGCAGTAACATTCCACCTAAGTTCCTATACTAGGTGTAGAGAGATGACAGCTTGAGGCAAGATAAAACTGTTGCCTCCTCAATGCCTGTTGAAGGCTGTTGTTTCTCCTGCAGACCTTTAAACATAAGCAAATAGACAAAGACTTGCATGTGGAAACAGTAGCCCATTCTATGTGTATGTCCAAGAGATTCCAGAAAAACACGTTGGAAAGACTCTTGGTTTTATAAACAATGGTACACCTGAAGTTCTTTTCACTCTGTTCTGGTAGCAAAATGCCTTTTTGCTACCTAGCACTTGAGTTCTAAACCAATGCTTTATGTACAATGATGTGTATGTGTGCGCGCGCACGGGTGTGTGTACAAATATTTACCCATAAGGGGGAAATAGTCCTGTTAATAAGATATTTTATTATAAAGCAAAGGTTTATTGAGAGATAGAATTGTGTAATAATAGACTATTATTTTACCTGTGGACCTACTGTATAAAGACCAGTAGCTCTCCAGTTTGTGTCAGAAGATGGATGAGAGTATGAAGGAATGCTGTCTGATGCTACGATACAGCATTTCTCAATTTTTATCCCCTATATTATAGAATAATAACATATTAATGAGATACTATTAAGTGCTGATTGGCTGTGTTCACTGCACAGGGAGTTGCATCGTTGAATGAAATATCCCACATATTAAAAGTCTATGAAGGAGTTCCCTTGAAAATTTATGTGTGTGTGTTTCTGTTCTCCAGAGAAAGGCATTGTTGAATTCTTAAGGATTGTATAGGATGTGGGAAACACAGAACTGTGTGATCTCTGTGCGGAAATTAGAAACCTGCATCTTAAATGATCATCTTCTTACCTTGCATATGTTTGCATTCTGTTTATCCCCATGCAAAGGGAAGGAGACAACGTGAGGCAACTCCACTTCTGCCTCGTTGGCTGGTGGAAACTTTATTTGGACACCTCTCTGACTTCAAATATTTTGTTGTTGAATTTTCCAATGGGGCAGCAAGTGTGTCTGTAGTGGTTGAAACAAACAAAAAAAAAAACAGGAAAAAGCTGAGTCTTTTGACACTTTAAATTCTGATACATTTTATGCTACCCTCTGCTTTCCTAGACTTTTTGCTCTGCCTCAAAATTGTGCTAGTTCTTAAAGTGCCCCAATATGCCCTGTCGCTTACCTTTACTTTGGGCATCTCTAAATGTCGCTCATACCCCTTGTCCAAATGAGTGACTCCTTTCCACTTAAAATGGCCTGTTGCAGCCAGTAAGTCATCCCAACCTGCCAGCAGCATCAGCCTTTCCTGTCTCTCCTCTACCTCCACGTGGCACTGATGGAATATCTCTAATTGCATTTAAAAAAAGGAGAACGTTGTGCATCCTTGTCAAGCTGTGGAGCTGTATAAGATGTTTATGACCTGTGCTGATGCTATATTGGGTTGTTTCTGATTTGAGTTCTAGACAGAAACTGGTTTTGCTCAACTTTTAAAGGAAGCGTCTGAAGGTTCTCTGTGGAGATCAGTTTCAGAGGTGCTGTTTTAGAGAACAGCACGGGTGGCTATTGCTTAGCAAAGGCACGTTTGCTGGCTCCAGGCAAGCTAAAAAAATTTAAAACATTTCTCCTTGGTTGGCTGTTGCTTGAATTGACCTTAAGATGAGGCTTGGTTCACAAGGACCAAAATCATTCTTACCACTGAATCCATTGGTCGCCTGATCAATTATGCCCAGTAGGCTAGCCAATATGGTTGGAGATAATGGCTTGCTTTGGAGCTGCCTCCTTACTCCTGGCCTCTGGCTTCCAACATGGCAGTTGATGCATTAATTGGCTTCATGCCGTCTTAGAAACCATAGCCTTCCTTCCCAAGCAACTAAGTGTCTAGTTCTCATTGGTGTTCCCTGCCTGTACAAAGCTCACTGTACGTTAGCTGGTGTATTCTATGCACTGGAAAGAGCTATTCCTTTCCCGTTTGTGATCTCCTTTGGCTTCTCCAAGGATCTGCACTTTTCCGACATAAGTGAGTGACATTCAAAAGTATTCATGTCCCTTGTCAAGTCCACCCATGCAAGCTGATTTCTTCAGATTCTTGTGTAATTCTCAGCAGCACTTTTTCCCTCAGCTCATATTGAACTTGTGGTGTTTGGATGTGTAAGATGCAGAACTCAGGGAACTGTTTGTCTCTGGGTCTAAGCCATAGAAAAATATATATGATGAAATAATGTTATTGGGGGGGGGAGTATGGAAATATGTGATTCCAGCAGTTGGCTGTAATACGTCTGGCTTAGGAAAGACTGTTGGTTTGCAATATGGGGAGGAAAGGGGGCAAATTCTGTGCATGCTAGACCCAAATTTAGCATTCAGAATAAATTATGCAAATTGTCAAACCTGCATCTAATTCTGCTTCCATCATTAAGCTGGGCAAAGCATTCTGAATTTTATATGCAGATTTCCGTCTTGAAATGGCATGCCAAAAGGAGGGAGGGACAGAGGGAGGAAATCTGGGAATTGGGGATTAGATAGCCTGTATGCATGGTGAAGAAAATACAAAGGAGTTGACCTGCTGCTGAGGGAAGTGAAGAGACATGAGCCACAAGTCAAAGTCATGGCTTTTGAAAGTCTGAGGTTAAACATAAGTAACTCTACTGAAATTAAAGGAATCTACAGCCCATTTCAAAGGATGTTTATCCATCATTAAATCTCAGTGATTAATTCCTTGAGTCGATTTAACAGTGTGCTTCAACAATGCCAGTTTCAGAGTTAGCTATGATTGCCTTAGGCTCCGGAGTGCACCCATGAGCTTCATGTTCTAAAATGGTTAGAAACACTGTCTTGAGACTTACGTTTCCCAAAGGGGCCAAACTCTGTGGACCTTGAGCCAGGGGCACTGGGAGTGTTTAGTGACTCGGGGTATGGAAAGTGCACTGCCCTACGAGACAGCCCTTAAAACTTCAAAGCCAGTAAGTTCTGGAGATAGATGCACACATACAGATAATATGGGTTTTAAGAGAAGGGGGTGTTGTTTGTTTTTTCAGAAAAAAAAGGGGGGAATATAGCAGTCCATGGAACCATGGATCATTTGCTAACATTTTCCATTCTTAAGCTAGAAATAAGCCCTACCAAATTCACTAGAGCTGGCTTCTGAGTAAAGGGAGCTTCAACTTGACGCTGCATGTAGGAAGTCACAGGTTCAATCCCAAATTAAACCCAAAAATGGCTAAGAAAGACTCTTGCTTGAAACTGGACCGCTATCACTGCAATTCCAAGTTAACAATACGGGACTGGATACACCAAAAGTGTGGCTCAACATACAGTATCTCCTAAGCCTCCCCACTTCTGCTTATTGGCAGATGGGCAGACAAAAGAGAAACCCTTCTCCCTGCCCCCAACACCCCCAAAAGTGTCATGCCTGAAAGGCAGTGGCGGAGAAAAGGAACTGACATCACCCGTCTTCATTTATTGCATTTCCAATCGATTTGGTCCATCTGTTCCCTCGAAGCTTGGTGGCTTGAAAGGGTGAGCTGTGGCCACCTTGTAAGGAATCGTTTAGCTGGGGTGCATAAGAATTAAGTATTCTGCCATGGATGTCCTTTTTATAAGGGATGGGGATCAATTTCTCGACATTTAACTTCATGAGATGCACTTCAAGCATCAAAAGCTGAAAATGATATCGTAAAATATTTGGAGGTGGAGAACTATTGCTTCTGCTTTGGTATTTCTTCGAAGATTTGAAAATGCCAAGATTTCATCCTTGCAAATGCTCCTTGATGGATTAAAAGCACCAAAGGTGATGGTTTTGGCAATTGTGGCATATTGAACATTGCATCATGAGATGAATTAATAGTACACGACACAAGGAACAGAGAGACAAATCTAATTGTTTTATCAGCCTCTATGGAGAAGCTCAGGTTTCTCTGCCAGGCCCTCTTGGCTGATCTCCTGCTCAGACAAAAGGGTGGGGCAGAGAAGTCTGTGCTCTTGCTTGTGACTGGGAGATTAGCCAAAGAGGTGGAAAAAGCAAGCAAGATGGGCCTGGTGAGGGAGGAGGCGAGGGAGGGGAACAGCAACATCTGTGCTGCTGTCATATGGGATGAACCGGTTCATGCCCATCTCTATTGTATCTAATCTGCAACAAACATTTATGTACAAACAGAGGCTGGTTGTAAGGGGCTGAAACTGAGATGATCCACATTGCCTATCCACCTCTCTGACACTCATGATACAAAGTCTTCCTCACAAGTGCCCTGCATGTTCAGCACAAACATCTGATGCACCAGCAATGTTGACCTGTGTGGGATCCATGCCCATTTTGAACCTCCGAAGTGGCCTCAGAATGCAGAAAGGAAAGTCTGGAAATGGGACATCCATTTATGCGCAAAGCTTCACCATCTACATACTTGTAATAAGCGGTGGCACTTTCACATACCTATATCTCTTAACACACATAGGATTTGTGCAAAGTTGGAAAAGTTACTTTTAGATCACAGATCTCACCCCTCCAAAAAAAAAGTCTGTGATGGATTCTTGGAGCTGACAAATTTCCAATATCTGGTTTTGTATTTACTTTTTTTAGTTAATGAAAGAGTATGTAATCTCAGAGCCAGGCCTTCAAGATCAATGCACCGACCCTAAAATCCTCCTCCAGGCTTCTAGAGGCTGGTAGGTATGTCGTATCTCTGCAGTTGGAGAACTTCGGCTAGACAAAACAGGGAGCATCACTCCCAGATTTTAGGACTGCAGAGCCCAGTGAACAACAAGCTGCTACTAGGGCCAAGACATGTCCCACTGCAACAGGTTTACCCACTCTGTGCCCCTGAAATGGTTTATTGTTTCTAGAAAATGGGAGGGGGTTATCGGTTAATCGAGCTCCACCCCTTGTTTCTGATTCGCCAGACTATCAACAAGCGTGCATGCAAAACAGACCAGTGCCAGTAGAGCCAAGAGCTGCAGTAGGTCAAAAGCTGCTTTGTGTCTTCAACAGTGGGAAAGCAGGCAGAAAATCAACAGGAGCAACTCTCTTCTCCAAGAAACGATCAGATAGAAGACTCCCATCCATGGTCCCCCATCCACCAGGAAAATTCAAGCAGAATTTTGCTAAACGTCTCTAAGACAGTTGTCTTTAAATCTTAACTTTGCAACTAAATCCTTCAAGGGCACAAGTTCCTGCTTCCTCCCTGTTTTGAACAGCCAAACGCTCCAAACTTTTTTTTCCCAAAGCTATGAAGAGCCAATAATTGGTAAGAACAAGGTTGCTGGTTCTCAACCTCCCATTGTTGCTCTGATGCTTAAACAACCGTTGAATCTCCATAGAAGTCGCATCGCTCAAAACCATGAGCTGATCTTGGGGCATTGTGAAAAACCACAGAACAGGCAGATGTTAAAAAAAAAAAACAAGATCCAAAATGAGGTTGTTTTCATAAACGGGCAACTTTGAAAATCACAGGAGTTTCTCTCTTCTTTCCCCATCACATAACCTTTTTTAAATAAATAAATTATGTAAATTTGGTAAATGGAAAAATGGCTATTGGGCCTCTGTTGGAGCACTCTACAAACCAAATTAAAACTAACTTTGCTTCCCAAGGCCTTTTCTTGTATGTGTGCACATTTAATTCCTATGCTGTCTAATGCTAATTCTGTAACCCTATATATACCCTACCTCAATAGCACAAAGGAGGAAGGGTTGTCTTCCCCCCCCCCCTCTTTGTAGGGTTTTTCCCCTCCTCCTAAGTGAAAAGTGACTCTGATCAAAACAGCCACATACCCAGTTCCTTAGAGCTTTGATATTTTCCTCCTGGATCTCTAGAAAGGCTTAACTTTTTTGGAAAGACAGCAAAAGCAAGAGACGGCTCCAGGTTCGCAACCCCACATCTTTGGGGTGTGTGCCAGGATCCATAAGAAAGAAAGAAAAACTGAATTTATGATTCTTAACTGAAACCCAAAACCACAAGGGGAAAATATTTCTTTTATTTATTTTTCTAAAAGTTGGAAGATTGAACAGATTTTGGTGAGACATCTACCATCCGTATTTGGCAACAAATGATTGACATGCGGCCTTCTATGATCTAATTTTCTCCCAAGGTGTATCACATTTTGGTTTGGAATTTCAGATTAAATTTTCCTCCACATTGCCACAAACCAGGTTGGTCATTTTCCCCCTCTTTCTATCTGTTTTTATAGATTTTCTTCCTCCCTGTCTGCTTCCCTTCCTCCAAAGCCTCTCCCATAACTCTTGCTTTGCAGCTTTTGGTAGCTTGCTTTTATGAGGGTATATCAAGGATGTTTGGTAGAATAGCTGAGTAGGTAGCTTTACATTTCTCTTTGTCTGATGCTTCCCAAAGTCAAGAGAAAGTGTGAGGAGCCAGAATTAATCCGATTCCTCCAGCAGGGCAGAATTATGATCAGTATAATGGGCATGTTGAGTTTATTGAATACCTGAATAGTCTGTCTCATCTGCTATTATCACTGTCTGCTCCTAGTTATATATAGATAAATGGTGAAATTTCAGCTTAATATCTCTTATACACTTATCCTGCATACATTAAACATGCAAAGTGTCTGTAAATAATTATATATCTCTTCTTTATGCTGTAATTCTACATTTTATGATTCGCGGTATCACTTTTCCTTCTGCTTCTAGAAGAATGAGATTGTAGATGCTAAAGAGGCTGTGATATGTATATGAAATTGGAGGGAACACTATAGGAAAATACATTTCTATAGTTAAAAGAATTTTTGAAAATAATCACTGATGGCTGGGCATTACACGAGGAACCAGGGCATTTCCTGAAATCAGTTATCCATGCATAGTTCAGATCCGGTGAAAGTCAAATATGTGGGTGATCCCACCCCAACAAGTTCAGTGGGGTGGTTTAATCAAGTCTCCACTGAACTCTAGTAAATCAATGGTACATTTGAAGGTTTGCATGTTTTTCCCTTGTCATGTGAGTTGATCCTACGGAAAGTATTGCCCAGTCATGGATTTTGGAATGGCAGTTTTCAACAAGATTTAAATTTAGATCTAGTTAAAAGGATGCACCCAACCAGTATCACACACACACACTTTTTTCTGTATATAAGCACTTGTGCAAAAAAAAAAATCCAGCCTTTTTTATGCCCACTTGAGCTAACGTCTAGTCGGATAGGGCTGTTTTTTCCCATCAAACTAAATGGGGAACACTTTGTGAGTTTCATTTATCTATCCATGTTCCTGTGCTTCGCCCTTGTTTCTCAGACAGAAGTGCACATTTTGATTTAATTTTTTAAAAAGTAATGAAATTGTGAGTGCTTTATCTTGAGAATTATTTTGTTCTGGATTAATCCAGAATGTCAATGCATGTCACATGTCATTGGGCAGGTAAGGAATGGAAATGTCTTCCCAAGAGGAATATATTATTGATCCTGTGCCGTTCTTGATCCTTTTCCCACCCCTCATCCATTCCATCTCCACCAAACTTATTTTCCCAAATTGATAGGTGTGTAATGCAAAGGATAGACAGCTATGTTAATGTTTATACTTCCAGCCTACTGTCAAGAAATGTTAAGGTATCCCAGCTATCCCAGAGAGAGAAAGGAAGAGGAGGATTAGTTAAAGCAACATATAAAGTCTTCCAGGGCCAATGGCCAATAATTGACTCCCGTTTTGGGATATAAAGAGAAGAGGTTCAGCCAAAAGCTGTGAATAGCAGATCATGAAGGGTTTGTTTGGGGTCATTACATGGTTGAATGTCCCTTCTCAACTGGTTCCATATTAAGCCTTATTAATAATGACGCTGGAGCCACTTTCTAAATGCCTTTCCCCATTCCAAGACAGAGACCAGTATTCTTCTGAATAACATCAGCTAAGCCTTTTATGTCTCCCTCCCTCACCCAAAACAGCCTGAAAGGCACTGTTCATCACTCCCCTCATTAAGAGGCTTTGGGTTTGTGTACGCAGACTAAGAGCTTTCACTCCAATTTTTTCCCCTATGATCTAGGCTAAGCAAATAATTTGAAAACGATCTTCATGTAACCTTTTGTGTGGCATTTACATAGGAAACTCAGTTCTGCATGGATTGCTCTGCTAGTTACACTGCCTGTTTTTCTTCTTCTAGGATGAATTATCCATCATTCTTGAGAAGCTGGGTGGCCTTTTCCTTCATAATTGCACGGCAGCAAGGTTAGTATTTCGGCTTTTCAGCAGCCCGATATTGATACTGTCTGAGCCCCTAGTAGGGGCACCTGCCATCCAGAACTATGCTGCATAAAAATCAGGTAGGGTTAGGCGCTGCCTCCTCAGTTATAAAGCACTTCTTCTAGATCATGAGCTGCAGGCCACCGGCTGGAGGTGAATTAGGTTCCCAGTAAATCGGATTCAGGTGCATACCACTACAGTATTCTGCTTTTAAAAACAAGGAGCAAGGAGGACGCTTAGATGTTACAGTCCAGAGGTGCAGTCTGTGGCTCCCGGATGTGTTTCTTAAGGGATAGTGGGAGTTAGAGTCCCCAAAAAATTACTTTTGGGAGTTCTGCCATAGACACTACAAGTGACAGCTAAGGGGAGTTGCAACCGACAACATCAGGAGGAAGTAAGAAGTCAGTGGAGAAGGCCACTTCAGCCAAAGGAAGGTTGTTTCCTGCAGCAGGGCTTTGGGTATGCTGAGAAATATGTGTAACTGAAGCCATACCACAGGGGAAAGTTTAGTTGTGTGGGTTTTCCAGTTGGGGAAGAAGGTGGGAAAGTTTATGCTAGGAGTTTCTTCCTGGTAGTTGATGCCTCCTGTAGTCCTGTGGGTTTGCATCCCACACGGCCCATTCCCAGACTACCAAAATGCACAGAACGGGGCCTCCAGGTGCAGTCACAAGTTCCCTGGTTCAACAGGAAGAGGCTTTTATTTTTTTTTCTTGGTTCTCACAAAACCAATTTGCTGTCCGGGTACCACCACCACCTCCCATAGGGATCTGATGGCAGCCTAGGGTTGCCAAGTGAGCAGCAGCCATCCCTTGGAATTTCACAGCCAAAAGCTGAGATCTGTGGGCTGTGATAAGGGACGAGCAGACCCTTCAGCAACAGTTGTAAAACTGTAGATAACTCTATGATGAATTTGAAGACTAAGGTGTGGATCCTCCCACCAGCAGTGCTAGATCATGCAAGGTAATCAAAAGGGCAAGGGTGCTTCTGAAGAGGTCCTGAAGCCATAAGGATGAACACCCAAAATCTAGCCATATCCTACTCCTTGAGACTTAAGGTCCAAAGTCTAAAACCTGAGCCTCAAGGCCAAAATGTGGAACCTGGCGATGCTAGACTGCAGACATGATTCAGCATTGCTCCACATGCTCTCTCCTTGGGAAGTAATGTGGAATGATGCAGGACAAGGCTTCTCAATGCTTTCCTCAAGGACAACAAATTCTTTCCCAGAGGAAAGAATTCTCAACTAGAGTTGTGAATTCATACTAATGCAAAAAAAAAAAAAAAAAAATCTACACTCAGGATTTTGTTGTAAGTCACAGAATCCCATCTATATTCTTGTTGGGTCCTTCATTTGTATCAGTTTGTGAAATCCACACACACACATTTTCTATATGGAACTTTGGACATATGTTTCCTATCATTTATGCATTTATGGCCTTTCCTTCGTTGGGTATATATTTATGCAAATGTTTTCCTGTTGGCTCAAGTTTGTCTTTGCATGCTATTCAATTATATGCAACTTCAGTTTTCAGCATTGCCAAAATGTCTCCATAATTTTGTGCAAGGGAAACACACCTCAGGTCTTGGGAATTCATCCATTTCTGTAGCAAGGTGCACTTTTGTTTACAGAAAAGAGAAACTGGTAGCGTCGGCAAGAATCTTGAAACTGCCCGACTTGTTTTCCATTGCTACATCTAGACACTCTCCTTTCGTCTACTGGCACAGCTCAAGATAGATTCAAAGCTCTGGGAGAACGCATGAAATTCAATGTTTGTGTTCAACTACCTTTTTTTTCTGTTAGGTTTCTCAAATTTATGTTGGTGTTTTATTCTTTGACATTGTTACATTTGCAATGTCTTTGTTTTTGCGTTTTCTAAGCAATTTTGTAGACTTGTACAGATTGGGGAAAAAATAAACCAGGGTAGAAACAATATGATAGTAGTTAAACTGTTTCTTTCCCTGGCATTTTGGAGCAGGAAGCGATGATTGAAAACCTCTGCTCCAGCAAGTTACTGATTCTAGCAGAAAGCTTTTAAAGTAATGCTTTCCCCCAGGGTTCACACTTCTCTGGATTTTTAGTGATCCCATAACTTTGGTCAGACAAGGAGAAATAGCTGGTATCAACAGGTCAACTGTTTGTAGCAACTCTATGGGATGCTAGGAATGACTGCATCTTCTATCGTGCATTTCTAAATACTTTTAAAAACCTTGAAAAATATGCAATATGCTTGGAATGGGAAAAAAAGATGAACAGTTATGAAATGATTTTGCTCATAGACAGAAGAATGCAAAAAAAATCTATTTTTACAGCAGTTCATACTATCCGCATCCATGTGCGGAAGTATGTTGACTTTGCAAGTGGTTGCATTGTGTGTCCTCTCTTTTTGATGACCTGAAACCTTAGGTGAGTGCATTTAGAACAGTACTTTCCGAACACTCATACACACACCGACTCACCAACAAAACCTTTTAACTCCGTCTGTCATTTGCAGGGGAAAAGAGATGAATGTTTTGCATTGCAAGTGCATGAACCTGGTAGGATAGAAGCCTAGAATGGTATGGGATGAAGAGAGGATGGACAACTTGGGCACTATGGAGGCCCTCAGCTGAGACTGAGGGATGCATCTGTGGTCCCATTAAGCAGAGTAGAAAAGGAATGGACAGAGGCCTCACTCTTATTCTAGCCTTCTTTTATGAAGCTTCTTTGAAGGTCTTCCCCTCCCACCCTTTATTTTACCTTTACGGCACTTCTGCTAATCCATTGGGTTGAGACGGAAGGCGCCTAGTCTGTTGTCACCCAGTTTCATGGCTAAATCGGAATTTGAACTGTGGTCTTCTGAATTCTAGCTTTAGTCTGTAATAATTACACCACGGTGGCCCAGAGAAGGATCTACTGGAATGGCTGCCAATAGGATTTTCTGCTCCCACCAGACTGCTTCTAATTTTATAACTGGCTTTCTTTTAAGCACACCCATGCACAATGTGGCCAGTTTCCTGTTCTTGATACCTACTAGAATAAATAGATTGGGAGACTCAGATTCGCAGATGTGTTGACTTTCCCTTCAGCAATACAGGGAATGAGACTGCTTTTTAGCAATGCAACAATGGCCCATCTTATTTGCATCCACTAACTTATGGACTCTAAAGAGTTTTGATCCACAGTTGAATGAGAAAGTGCACCCAGTTCTTTTGTCTCTTTCTGTCTCTGCTTTTATGCACAGAACAGGAAACGGGATAGCTTTCTTGTTTCATATTCTCCTGCATTTGAATTAGTTAAACCTCAAGTCCTTCTCCTCCTGAATATGCTATTTGCAAGCTTCAGTGAATTGTGTGTGTGTGTGTGTATGTGTGTGTGTGTGTGTGTTTAAAGACTGAAATAAAATCCCCCCATTAGTACTGGCCAAGTTCAGGTACACCTCTTACAGGCATGAAGAGGACCATGTCATAATAGTCTGTTATATAGATCTCACAGATGAAAAACCTTTTGGAGAGGGGGGAGTAGCAATTTAATTCAGTACTCATGAATCTGAATAAAGAAAGATGTAAGACCAGACTCTTAAAAGGAATGATCTTTCTTCAGAGATCTGGCATGCTTCCATAAGACGTAGTTTTCAATGCATGTTGAAAATGTAAAAAATTTATGCAAGTCTTCTGTGTATAGGCCATTCATAGCATGTATCCCACGGCCTGCACACATATATACATGCAGTAAAAGTTTAAGGCAGCAGGAAAAGAGGAAGACCAAATATGAGATGGATTGATTTCCTAAAGGAAACCACAAGCTTGAGCCTACAAGCAGGGCTGTTGAGGACAGGACATTTTGGAGATTGCTCATTCATAGGGTCATCATAAATCAGAAATGATTTCACAGCTCTTAACAACAGGGCTGCAAAAAAGAGAGAGAGAGACGAAAATATATTGCTATTTTGGATGCCTGTTTTGAGTGGAATCCATCTCTGTTGAATTGACACCTAGATAAATACTTGGGCACCTGGGACTTACTATAAATCTAACTCACTTTGAATGAATGAAATAAGTATTTCTAAATATATTAGACAAATATGCCATTTCACATTGATATACGATCTCTACACCAACCCCCCACCCCATACCTCCAAAGTGCTCTTAAGCTTCTGGCTATAAATTGTCTGGTTTATTGGCCAGAGTAGACCAATGCAGGGAAAAGAGCCTGGGAGAAATTCTGAAACAGCCACAAAGGACAGTTGGCGGACAGTTGGCGGAGGGTGTGTGTGTGTGTGTGTGTGTGTGTGTGTGTGTGTGTGTGTGTGTGTGTGTGTGTGTGTGTGTGTGTGTGTGTGTGTGTGTGTGTGTGTGTGTGTGTGTGTGTGTGTGTGTGTGTTGGCAATCTGTGGGCCAGGAAAAAAGGGTGAAAGTTGTCCAACCTGTTTTGGAGCTGGGTCTCAGCACATTGGAAAGTTCCTATAAAGTTCAGAATAAAAGTCAGAGCCGATTTGCTGCCGCCGCCACCCCATGATGTAGAGCCCCTGGATTTCCCCGCAGTGAAGGAAAGATGAGCACAGAGCTGCAGAGTTTAGAAAACAAAGAAGGCAGAACATTTCAGTTCCTTGTACTGCTCAGGCTGTTTGCATAAGTATCAAAGTAGAGAGGAGATAGAAGATAAGAAGACGGGCCACTGCACAATAAATAGATGGCATCAAATGTGCAAGGCCACAACACTTGGGTAAATCCCACTTATTTAGTAGGTCTGCTCTAGCTGGGACTTCCATTTAGATTCAGGCAGCTGAGTGGATGTGTGAATTTTATTTCGAGTCTCTCTCTGTGTGTTCTGTGCTGTCAAGTTGGAACCGTCCTATAGCAACCCTAATAGGGCTTATAAGGTAAATGGGATATTTAAGGCATGATTTTACAAGTTCCACTCTCCCACTGAGTTACTGTGGCCAAGTAGGGACTCAAACCCCGTTCCTAGTCTGTCACTCAACCCACTCAACCACAATGGGAATTTGGAACAAACAGACCAAACTTTAGCTGCCAGATTTTACTTTACAGTACAGATGGATAAGAATTTCAATTTATTTTTTATAACAATCTGTTAAAATACCCAAATTTCTTCATATTCAGAATTTAGAATTAAATTCTGCATCTCCAGGAGATTGAAATAATTTAGAATATGCAAAGATTTACTCTCAAAAGTCTGGATCTACATCTAAATCCTATGTGTTGATATATTTTAATATTAGTTTGTGATGGCCATCACAAACAGAAGTGCACAGAAGTGCAATAGGGTTCTCTCCATGCTGGGAATGGCATGATTCAGTAACACAGGAAGCTGCTCTCTGATGAGCCAAGCTATTAGTCCATCAGTCCCAGCATTGCCAGCTATGATTGGCAGCATCATCTCTCCAGGATCTCCAGCAAGATCCCTCCCTAGCTTTACCTCCAGGTCCTGGTGGTCTACCCATCCAAGTACTAACCACGCTACTTGTTGGAGTGCCTTTCCCTAAGGACATTAGCCCTTCCCACCCAATCTGCACAAGCTATGCTCCTCTGGTTGCCACTCTAAGAGAGGCCAGAAAGACATCCATGACAAACCAGGTCTTCTATGGAATGAGCTGCACCAGGCTTCCTCCCTGCCTGCCTTCAAGAGGATGTCAAAAGTTAGGCTGTTTCAAGAATCCTTTGGGGGCATCATCAGAAAATTGGTATTCAAGATTTGCCACTGTCCTGTTATTGCTTAGGTTTATTTATGCACGGCTGTATACTTTTTTTGTCCAATTTCCCAATTTTATTTCGTTTCTATCTGATGATTTAATGTCTTGTCTGGTATATTGATTGTCTCT
This sequence comes from Pogona vitticeps, assembly GCF_051106095.1. NCBI lineage: Eukaryota > Metazoa > Chordata > Lepidosauria > Squamata > Agamidae > Pogona > Pogona vitticeps. The sequence goes on along the minus strand of NC_135790.1, from coordinate 25,400,241 downwards.
TTGATGTAAACTGTCCAGAGTAGTGCTTTGCACTAATCGGTCGGAATACATGTCTTTATAATGAACAAATGAATGAACAAACAAACAAACCCTGTTTAGTTTTGGGGGTTGGACAAGATCTGGTACATGCAAGTTGATAAGGTGGTCCTTCTAACAATGCCTTCCACTTCACCACATCATTGAATGAATCATGTCATTGAATGCCCCACATCATCGAATGCACAGGTGGTTCCTAATGGTCTCCGAAGGGTCACTAATGGTCAGTAAGGATGCCTTTCAAATGCAGACATGCTTGAGATAGCTAGTTCTAGCATGACGGATTTGAGATGGTTCTGACTGCATGCTGGTGATGCCTGCACATAATATTGTTGGCATGTGAATAATGCATATGTCCCAATTACAGCTCAGGCGATGGCGATTTTGTATCCGTACTGGCAGAATGACACCAAAACCCCCAAAGTGGATGATGGCAGCTCCCCGGAGATCAAGCTCTCCCTTCCTTTCATCTTCTTCGGCATCCCATATAGGACCATTTTTGTAAGTAATGGACTGGGGTCTGTTGCAACCAGCTGGACCCTATTACTCATTTCCTGGCCATTAGAACCTGCATTTTAAACTGAGTTCTCTTCCAGCCTTGCACAGACGAGGAAGATTTATGTAATCCCACCTGACAAGTTCTTAGATTTCATGAAGTGATAGGCTTTATGATTAAGAAAGTCAAAGGTATATTAAATGGGCTAAATGTTCGTGGGGCAGGAATATAAAAGCCCATAAATTACCTTTTGCAGGTGATTAAACACCAAAGCGATGCTCGCGCCTTGACACGTCAGACATTATTCTTGTTGCATGACAAGAAACAAGGGTATGGAGGGAGCTGTAAGAAAATAAAGAATTATTTTGTTCCTGCTTCAGGAATTTGTTTCAGAGGGGTTGCCCCATTTACTTAATCTTCCACGTTCATGCTAGAGAAGACAGAATTACTTTGTCAGGGCACGATCACCAGGAGAGCAGAAGTCTATGGTTTGGTTTGGTTTGGTTTTAAAGGACAAGGAACATAGGATGTGCCTTTTTCTAAAGTAGACCACTGGTCTATCTCAGAGCCTGGAAGAGCCAGCCTTCCTTCCTTCCTTCCTTCCTTCCTTCCTTCCTTCCTTCCTTCCTTCCAACTCCGAGAAAAAAAGCATGTGGATCAGGAGTTAGGTAATCTCAAACAGTAATTTTTCCAATGCTCTGATGCAGATATGTGTTGAAAATGTGGTGGAGTCAAATCGTTCTCACATCTTCAAACTCATGGCATTTAAAAACATGTTGCAGACCAGAAGATCATAGAGTAATTCAACATGTTTGAACTGTATGTGACTTTATACTCAAAGCCAAGCTGCAGCAACGACGACAAGAGCTTAAGAATGTTGTCAGTGCCAAATGAGATCTATATACTTGCAGGAAGTTTTCTTTGTATCAAGTCACTTGTAGCAACTGGGTCTATTTCATATCCTTACACAGTGTAATGATTGTTCATTCTCTGCATCATGTTTAATAAGTACAACCTAAGAGCTGTTCTACACCTGCAAAAGAGCACATGATTTTCTCCCCTCCCCCCTTGGGTGTTTGTAAGATTTAGGCAAGAAAGGTGGTGGCATCAGAGGGAAGGGTAAGTCTAGGTTTCTCCTTGCTATACTAGGTTGCTGTGTGCATGTGAAGGTTTTCCTATAATAAGGAAACATCGAAAAATAAGACCGCCAACTTGCCCTCTGATTTGGTACAGTTCGAAGAGAGCTTACACTCCCTACTATTTCCAAACACATAGCTTGGGGACATATTCTGGGCTCAGCCGAATCATGTCATAGTCAGATTAGCAGTTTCACTGGAGATCACAGACATTACGCATCTGTTTATTCATTTATGGAAAACACTTGCGCACAGAAAAATAGTGTCTTACAGAGAAGGAAATGTGTGTCGCTTAGAGGAGCATGCTTTCCTTCCTTTTTCTAGTAGACTAATGAGATTAATTTAGACTTTGGTTGGCTTCTTTGGCACAGGTCTGCTTGAATCCAGACTCTTTCAGTGTCCTTAATACAGAAAGAGAGCCGCTATGGGAATGCATCATATGGTCGCTTCCACAACTTTGATCTCTGTGTTTTGTTTCTGTGTCAAGTTTTGAATCTTCATTCCATCTCAGCCTCAGGAATGAGATGAGTGACACACAGGAACCTGGATATATGGTCCTATTTACAACCCATAATTGAATAGCCTGGCCTTTACCACAGACTTGTCTGACATAAGTATAATTTTCAAGCTGACAGTTTTGCCTCTAGTTGCCAAGGTTTCTGCTGGCTTAAATCAAACCTTCTTCTTCCCCTTGCAGGTCAACAACAACGGTGTGATTTCTTTTAATGTGCTTGTCAGCCAGTTCACCCCTGAGTCCTTCCCCCCGGCCGATGGTCGGGCTTTTATTGCTCCTTTTTGGGCCGATGTTCACAACGGGATCCGGGGTGAGATCTATTACCGAGAGGCCACAGATCCAGCTTCCCTGAGTAAAATATCCAAAGATATCCGGAAGTATTTCAAGAACCTGCCATCCTTCACCGCTGTGTCAGTTTTTGTTGCTACCTGGGAAGAAGTGACATTTTATGGTGGCAGCAGCACAACCCCGGTAAGGCAAAACATTGTTGTGTACAGTGTAAAACCACACCCCTAAATCTGGAACTATTTTCATCATGTACCCCAGTTCTTACAGTTAGAGTGAGCATTTTGAGAAACCTGTTGTTGGACTGCGTATTGTCAAGCTGTCGACAAGACTGAGGCTGTCATACTTTGGGCATATAAAACAAGAGACATTGGAAAAGACAGTAATGCTAGGAAATGTTGACAGAAACAGGAAAAGAGGAAGGCCACATGTGAAATGGATTGACCCAATAAGGGAAGCCATGGCCTTGAGTTTACAAGAGCTAGGTGGGGCTGTGAAGGACAGGATATTTCATACGTGGCTCATTCATAGGGTCACCATAGGTCAGAGGTGAACTGATCACAAGCAACAAGACTGGTATACAAGGAATAGTTCAGTGGTTTAGGTAACAGAATAGGAGTTCAAATCCCCACTGTGCCTCCTTCATCGGGGCTGGACTTGATGATCTATCGGGTCCCTTCCAGCTCTGCAGTTCTAAGATGATGATGATTATACAAACTGTATTAGAGCATCAGTCAGTGCACAAACTTTATATACCAATGTGAAGATAGTGCCCCATCATCAGGTGTCAGATTATGGATGACTTGAAAAGGCAGCTAATTATTAGTTACTTAGGTCTGGGAAGGGAAGAGGTATTTACTGCCAGGGAAGGGAAGAGATATTTGTGTGGTGTTCTTCCACTTGTAACAGAATGAGTTGCCTGGCTTTAGATATTATGTGCTTTCCCCTGGGTAGCTGGGAGCGTTGGTTGTCCCTCTGCCTCAGGCAGCTCAATACCTTAGGTAGTCCCTGCATGTCCACGGTTGGTTGGATAGCCATATGTCGTCATTTAGGGAGGATGGTGCTCCTTTTGATGATGCCTTTTATGCTTATCACTGTCCAGTCCAAATCTTATTTAGCGGCATGGGCCCATAAAGAATAAAATAGGGGCCTTGAACTTCTCCGAGACGGAGAGACATTTAAGCAGGCTCACAAGTCACCATTCTTAGCCAGCCAACTGAGATGTGCTGCGATGAATTAGAAAGCTCATCTCAAATTTTGCATCTGTACCATCTAGCGTGTTTTTTCTCTTTGATGTACACCCTCGTTTTTTGGTAGTGTCTGTGGGGCTCCCATTCTTAAGTTCGGTTTGCAAAATGTAAACGCGAGGAGAGCGAGTTTGTGGCATCAGTATGCAGCAGGGAGCAACATTAATTGACTTTGTTTTTCTGCACTTGTCCGTTGTATTTACGTACAATGAAAGCCTGTGGCAGAGGCTCAGGTGCGATGATTCACCCATTGATTTTGTACTAAATAATAGAGGAGTGAATCACTGCAATGTAGAAAAGCATGTTCAATGGGAGCAGGAGATTCCAGGATCCAAACTAAATCCATAGCTTGGCTTTCTACCCTCACCGTCTGCGCCTGAGAAGGACGTGTGGTCTCTTCAAACTGTTCCCCTCCTCACATCCATGTGGGCTCTGCCAGCCTTCCTTGCCAGCTCTGTTTTTAACCACTTGGAGCCTGCACTGTGCCCTTAACACAGTGAGCTTTCTATGCTTTCAGCCTACTGGAGAAAAGAATGCATATATGATAGGTCTGCACCCCTCTGGAGTATCCTGCTCAGTGTCATCAATTTCAGTATAGATTTTCCAGGTTTCCTCTCCGGGTACCTTCAGCAAACCTGAAATTAAGCCTTCTGAGATAAACTCCTCTGCTAAAATGCGAATGCATCTTGTCCTGCTCTCTCAGCAGGAGACCGTCAATGGGTCATCACTTCTAAATTCTCCAGTACCATCTGCAGTGTTTCCTTCCCTCCGGGTCATTTTTGCATGCTTTGCCCTGCACTGTATTCCAAGCACTGCCACAGTGTGATCCACAGTGTCTTGGTTCTGCTGATTTCAGTCCTACCAGCATTAGCATTTCCCCCCCCCCCCAGTGCATATGATCTGCTGGTGGGGTTTCCGTTGGACAGAGGATTCCTATAAGATGAAAGCTCCGTGTGTGTGTGTGTGTGTGTGTGTGTGATTGAATTTGCCGTTGCTATTTTGAGGGGTGCTTGCTTAATGGGAATGGTATTTGACCTAGTAAACTGAACCAAACTGATCCCCAGTGGAGACTAAATGGACTCGAGGCTGATCTTCCTGATATGCAAATGAAGGTGTCTTTTTTTTAAAAAAAAGAAAAGAAAAAAAAACTTCAGTGTACCTCCTACCACAATAAATTCCTCTTTGGCTGCCGTCCAGCCACTTAAAAACCTGCTTATGAAATCAGAAAATAAGGAGCCTTTTCATTTCTTAAATAAATAAATAAAAAGGACGGAAACTGTTCTGGCCGAAGCAGCTAATCGGATTCCCCGAACTGCATGGCTTCAGGACTAATTGCAAACCTGTGAAATTAGCGCAGTGCAATGTTAATACGAGCAGGTGTGCAAGGCGGGCTGTTTCATAAAGGGGTGGTGGTGGCTGCACCCCAAATACATACGCCTATGTACACCAATTCCTACTGGATTCTTAAAAGTACAGAGGTGAAAAGGAAAGCAACGGCTCATAACATCATCACAGTGTAGTTCAAGATTGATCGTAACATGGATGAAAAGGAAAGGCTAATGTGCTTATTCTCAGAGGCCAGGGTGAGAAACCTAACTGTTTCTCTGCTCTACTTTAATCTTAGCACGAGCCTGTAAGGTAGGCCAGGTTCAGAGAGAGTAACCGGTTCCAAGCTCATTTGTTAAGTCCTATGGCTGGTGTGGGGCTTGGGTCTGGATCTCTAATCCCACTGTACCACACTGTCTTATTAAAGGAAAGATGACTGCCATTAGGCTCCAGCGCCTTTAAAACCAGCAGGAATTAAGTTAGTTTGTGTGGCTCTGTAGAACTCTGGCTAAAAAAAGCTATAAACCTGGTCCAAATCTCTCCTTGTTTTTGACACACCTGATAGATCTTGCTGGACAGTGACCTTTTCAAACAAATATTGCCCCTTCTTAGTGCCTCCCACCTGGAAAAAAGGTGGGCAAGTGTCAGTGAGTTGGAAATCAAAATAGATTAAAACAATAAAAACATATACATGGATAGTCTGTTAAAACCAGGCACTGACCTGTTTTCTTATTTCCACCTCCCCAAACTATGAATCTCTGAGAATGGCTTTATATGTTAAGATGTGCTTGTGCTTCACTAGTGTGAGTTTTAGATTTATTGGGCCCAATTGATCCTTGGTTTAATCAGTCCATTAGCACCCGGGGAATTAACACAGCTGTCCAATGGGAGAAGGGAGTGGGTATGTTCCTCTCGTTTTTATAGGGGCTGAAATAGGAGTGTCTATAAAACACCTGTCATGGAGAAGCTATAAAAAAAGAAAGTTACATACCACTGAAATTGCTTTGGAATTGGGCCTTTCCCAGACGGTGGGCAGTATCCTGACTGGATGTAAATTGGAATCTCTTGCCTTTTTAATTCTCTGAAGCTGAGCAATTTAAACTCTGGCTGAGCCGGCAGCTCCGAGCGGCTGCTGTTTGATGTATCATCTGCTGGACGATTTTAATATTCTGTGATTCATATTTTGAACTTCCCGTTGCATGAGGGGACTTTAAAACAGCAGCACAGGCATTGATTCATTAGCCTAAACCATGCTGTATATCCCAGAGATGAGTTCAAAGGGGAGAGATCCAGATTTGCTCCACTTTGAGTTGCTGTCTCCCAAATGATGGGCAGCTCTCGTCTTTAGTAGATTAGCAGGGCTAAGCAAATTAGATATCAAAGGACTTACTGAGGACTTACTGCAATTATGGGATATTCAGTGTGGTTTAGTGGTTGGAGTGACGCACTGGGACTCAGGAGGCCTGGGTTCGAATCCCTGCTCAGCCACTGGGGTGGTGGAAGTGGTAAAACAACTCCTTAAATATCTCACTTAACCTTAAAAGGCCTATTAGGGTCTCTATAGATCAGCGCCAACTTAACAGCACATAACAACAAAATTACATCATCATGATGGTTACCTACCAGCATTCTTTTAATAATTGGGATGGTGTTAACTTTAGCCAGCTTGTTTTCTGAGCAGTTATGGGATGCTGTAAAAATGCAGACAGTATACAGAAAGATGGATTTGATAGGTGAGATCTTGTAAGTCTTTCCCTTGTGCTTTCATGTGCAAAGGAAATGTTAATACTGTATCTGGTATTGATAATGATGATCATGTAAATTGTACCATTTTGACGCTGGATTTGCCACAACATCTGGAATCTACAGTTCATTCGAAACATCCTGTTGAAATTTCATCTTCTGGTCTTATTTTCATTTTCTTTCTTTTCCTTTTTTTAAATTTGAGAAATAACTCACAATGATAAATATGGGCATCCAGGGTATGTGGTCCTGCTTTACTATGGACAGAAATCCTGAAATATTTGCAAACCATAAATGTTATGAGTGAGTAGCAACCCTAATGTTTCTCATCTTCGAAATGCCTTTGGTGAAGGCTGTATTCACAGAAGCTATATGGGTGAAAGCAGACGAGCTGTTTAGATATACAGTTCTTTCAGAGGCCAATTGCTCTTTTTAATGCAGTTCAACTCTTTTAAAGAGACATTTCGTTTCTCTTCCAGAAAATCTGCTTTTAGAACATCCTCTCCTGGGCATGTTTGTTTATTGTGCAGAACAATCAAAGTCATGTATAAAAACATGTGGACCACTGCTTGGAGCTGATAATCAGTTTAGTGTCTCAGATGAAAGAAAAAAAAGACAGATGCTTACCAGCACTACATCTCCCCAGTGAGATTTGGGGATCCATTTCCTGTTAGATGAATTTCTAGATACACAATTTGCAGTCCAAATAGGGAAAACGTCCAAAGTGAAACAATGTCCAAAATATTCCTAGCAGGATATGTCATTTGCTGTTTCTAGAGGTGTAATTTTCAGTGCAAAATGCCAGTATTTCTTCTGCAGTGGCCACTTTTTTGTATAATGACACAATTTGAATAAGGAAACTGATCAGATAAAAGCCATGTAAGGGGGGGGGGGGGAACCTGAGGTTTCAGTGATGCCATCCACTATTTATTCTAGTGCTGCCATCTATAGGACCTACACAGTATAAAAGAGCTCAATTGAGATGTCTTCACTGAAGTAGCATCTACAGAGATAGGCTCTAGAACTGCAGTGGGATTTGGTGTGTGCATTTCTGAGACAAAGTCAATGGGGGGGGGACCACAAAAAAACCATTGATCTTTGCTCAGTTTTGCATCCAAAAATCCAGGATTATCCCTTGAGTTTAATCAATTTTTGCAGCATCATCAGCTGAAATTACTGCTGGATTGTTCAGGATGAAATTTAAATAGTACCTGGTATGTAAATTCACAGGTATTTTTAGAAAACCTATCCTGAAAGGATGGTTTTAAAATCCATGGAATAAACAGAAAGAAATAATACAAATGATAGCTTTGAAATCATATCATTCCACCTGTGCAATTCAAGATGTCTTGGAAAGAAATGCAAGGAAAGGGCTAGACAAAAGGAAAGTGTTCCCCCCCACCACTATCTGAACAAGTATTTCTACTCTGAACAGGTAAATACTTTCCAAGCTCTTCTGATCACAGATGGAACAAACTCCTTTGCCATGTTCAACTATGAGGAAATCAACTGGACTACTGGCACTGCAAGTGGAGGAGATCCTCTAACTGGCCTCGGAGGTGTCATGGCTCAGGTAGGACCTTTAGCTCACCCTCCATAGGACAGGGCTAGGCCTTGTCAGATTCTGCCCAGCAAAAGCCAAACACAAATCTTCAAGATGAATTGTTTGCTTTGCATGGCTGTCAAGAACAGCTGAAGCTCCCGCTCCCACCTCCTCCAGCTTGCTTATGAATCACACCACTCAGTTGGTCACCTAAACTGGCCCACTTCACATTGTAAACAGCTGGAGCAGCAGATTTTCAGTATGGATAAAGGTGAAGAAGATAAGGTCCTAGCCAAGAAGAAGTTGTTAAAATATGGTTTCAGTTGTTTGATTTAAGCAGAGAAACCTAGGACTTCCCAGCTCTTATATAAACTATGTTACATGGCATTGAATCTCATTTAAGTTCTTAATAAACAAAGATACATAATTTTCCCTATCCCTCTCTAACTGCATATTTATCAGTTTCCAATTGCAACTCCTTCCTTCCTTCCTTCCTTCCTTCCTTCCTTCCTTCCTTCCTTCCTTCCATCCATCCATCCCTTTCTTTCTTTCTTTCTTTCTTTCTTTCTTTCTTTCTTTCTTTCTTTCTTTCTTTCTTTCTTTCTTTCTTTCTTTCTTTCTTTCTTTCTTTCTTTCTTTCTTTCTTTCTTTCTTTCTTTCTTTCTTTCTTTCTTACAGCTGCACATTTCAGGAAATCTGGCACAGGGCTCATTTCTTTAAAAACCGTCCTGCCCTTTGCTCGGTCCTTGATACGGGCTTTGGTGGTGGAAGAGGGAAGCAAGCTAAGTAGGTAGGGAGAGGTACGTAAAGGTTCCCTCCATCCATCCACAGTCCATCAAATGGATGGTTCTGTGGCCGACAGCAATAGGCAATAATGAGATTGATGGAATTACAGATTCATTGTCTGTAATTGGTTGCCCACAGTTCAGAGAACTGTAGTTCACAGTTTCCTTTTTACACATGTTCCAGAAAAATAATCATGTCAGTCTGTGGCAAAACAGAATCTCATAGCTCATAATACCAGCACGATAAACTGATCCTATAAACCATAAGTATACTAGAGCCTGCTTTGTCAGATGCAAATCACTCCTCTTGTGAATAGTCTTCATGCTTATTTGGCACAAATTTGCACCTGAATTGCATTCATTTGCAATTAAACTGTCACATATCACACTTTCTGCATTTCATTTCCACTTAATTTTACAACTGTTATTCTTCACATGTATCTATGTGGGTGTTTGTGCATGCCAATTTATATATGCATATGTGCACATAGATGTACATCAGACACACACAAAATTCCAGACCCCCCCCCCAAAATCTTAAGCTGCAATACATTTCTTAGTCTTCTTAGTACTCCAAAGCCTGCTTTTCTTTCATAGAATCATAAAATCATAGTACAAAGTATTTGAAAGGGCCATTGAATACAACCTGCTCAATGCAAGAATCCAAATCAAAATATATCTGACAGATGGTTGTCTATTTTTTTCTTGAATGCCTCCAGAGTTGGAGCACTCTCCACCTCCTGGGGTAATTGGTTCCCTTTTCATACTGCTCTAACAGTTAGGAAGTGATTCCTGATATTCAGCCTAAATCTAGCTTCCTGTGAGTTTTCTTCTGTCTTTCATTTCCTTGTGTTCACCATGAGGCTAACACATACCTCACTTTTTGCAAATGAATCTCACCTTTTTTTCTGTCTTGTAGGCAGGTTTCAATGGTGGGAATAGCACCAACTATTTCAGCATTCCTGGTTCCAGAACCCCAGACATAGTCAACATTGAAGACACAACTAATGTCAACGTACCAGGACGTTGGGTATTCAAAATCGATGGGAGGGAAATTGACCCAGCCAATGGATGCAGTTTTAGAGGTAAGCAGACACAGTCAAGTCAAACTACTGATCCATGTAGTTGAGTATTTTGGACATTGACTGTCAATGGCTCTCCAGAGAGTCAGACAGGAGAAGTCCTACCAACCTTACCCTTGAGTAATGCTGCTGATTTCATCTGGAGCCTTGTGCAAGGAAAGAATGAGATTTCATACACATATGAATCCTATTCAACATGCTTTTTATTGGTTATTGTGGGTTTTTCAGCTCTTTGGCCGTGTTCTGAAGGTTATTCTTCCTAACGTTTTGCCAGTCTCTGTGGCCGGCATCTTCAGAGGACAGCACTCTTTGCTCTGGTGTAGTTGGCTTGGGAGTGCAGTATTTATGGCTGTGAGATAGGCTTTTGTCTTTTTCTGTAGATGGGTGACTAGTGTGTCTTGAAGATGGCGGCCACAGAGTCTGGCGAAACGTTAGGAAGACCAACTTTCAGAACACGGCCAAAGAGCCCGAAAAACCCACAACAACCATTAGATCCCAGCCATGAAAGCCTTCATGAATACATGCTTTTTATTTATTATTGCTGTAGATGGCACGAGTGGGCCACATCTGCAAGAGATGTGTCAGAGTTTTTTGAACCTAATTTACAAGAATTGTTATCGCCATTCACCCTAAACCAAAACTTAAGGTGAATGTGGTGGTTCACATATGTAATGGAGAGAGTGCTGATCTAGGATTCAGGCAGCCAAGATTCATATCCCAGCTTGGTCATAAGAATGCATGAGGAGGGAACACTGCTAAAACTACTCCTTGAACATCTCACACATCTCAAAAACCCTTGTTAGGGTCAACATACATCAGAACTGCATAGCAACAACACTTAGGCAAAACCCAGACAGAATTTCAAGGCCCATTCGAAGATATAGTGAATATATTTGGGGGAATGATGTTGTCATCGTCTTAGAACTGCAGAGTTGGGAGAGATCCTATGGATCCATTGAGTCTAACCCTTGTTAAGGAGGCACTGTGGGGAATCAAATTCTCAACCGCTGGCTCTGCAACCAGAAACCTTTACCACTGAGCTACCGAGACGTACCTAAGGCATCTTTTTTGAGGTTGTTCTGGGAAATGTATTTTTTGGGGAGGGAATTCTGGAGAGAGGGAGGGAGGGAAAAGATGAACAACCATGGCAGTTTTCAGTGTATTATCATAACTTGTTAATGTTATTCATTGCGAGGAACATGAATAATTAATTAAAGCAAAGTACCTTACAATCCTTATCTTGACCTGCCTGATAAAAAAAGAACAAATGTAATGGAGACAGTTAAGAGCTTTTCACATTAAAAAATGATCTCATTTAAGGCTCGTAAGCGACATTGTTCTCAGGCTTCCATTCTTATCTGCGGTGGTAGTAGTAGCAATTAACGGATTCTGACATGGTAACTGCCATCGTCTGCTGAACCGAGAACAACAAAGGGCCCTGTGGTGTCTTAATAAATATATTGTGGCAGAAACCTCCATGGATAAGCAGATGCCTGAACTTCCAAGTCACAAGCTGGTGCCGAGAGGGAAATTGAAATTTATACAGCAAGGCCAAAATGCTCTCAAAAGGCAAGAGATAATAATAGGTGTGACCCCACTTCTAAGTGGAACATACAGAAAATCATGATACAGTTGAAGTGGATGAGACCCCACCCTAACTCTTGATCAACTATCATAGCTTGGAAAGGACTTGGGCCATTAAGATTCATAAATCTATAGATATTTATTACATCTATATCACTTGCCTTCCTTATTCATTATCTTAGTTATTTCTGCCTGTCTGCTAGTGCAGGATGTAAAAGGCTCCACACCATGAACTGAAAAGAGATACAAGCTAAAAGTATAAGAAGTTATAATATAAAAACACAGCCCAACAAAGTTGTTGTACTGAAAGCAAGCAAAAAGTGTTTAAAAGCCCAATTGGGGGGGGGGAGGAAATATGATCTTTCCTCAACCTCCAGCTGGTGGACAAAGATCTGACTCAATGAAAAGGCTCAAATGCTCTTGACGTTGCCCGTTACTACGCAAAAATTACCTGATCTATTTATTCATTATACTGTGGCTTCTGTTGTGGGCAAAGAAAGAAATGGAAACGTCAGTCCCTGCCAACAGAAGCATCCTTTAAAGGTGCTCAGTCCAGGGCACATGGTTCTTTTTCTTTATTCATCTCTTTTTTTATCCTTAACAACAGTCCTGTGAGGTGGACTGCATGTGACCTAGTATGCATCATGGATGTGTTGGGATTTGAACCCTATCCTGACCAGTTCTAATTAACCAATGCCCCACAATTCTCAGTTAGAGTCCCTGCTGATCCGTTAGCATTCCAAGAGATACGCCCTATGCCTGAAGTGGGGCAATAGCTTTCTAAAACAAGAAAACTGTCCTTCCTCTTGGGTTCCAGGCCCCCAGTTATCAGATTTGCTAATGAAATCTAACTCTCTTGCCCAAGTAGGAAGAAGTTTCTTTGGGAACCCATTTTGTTGAAATATGGAGACTTTAATGTCTGTCACAGAACATCCTCCTGGGAGCTGGAAGTGGTCTTGTGGTTTTCAGCACATAGGCTATGCTCATGGAGTGTGCAACTAATTGTGTCACTTTGCAAGAAAACAAGGCCACTTCTTCAATTACCGCCGTCCTTCTGTGAAGTTAGGAGCCTCATGGGTTAGGCTTCCAAATCACCAGCAGTGATAAGGAACCCACAGATTTCATTTTTACAAAAGCAACGTTTAGCTGATTTAATGGGTGAGGTTTTCTCTGCCTGCTCTGTAGGAAATGCCATCACAGTAATAAAGGCCCTACAGATTATCCAAAGTTTCCCAACTCCTGAATTATGGATATCAGCATCTTCCGGGCCTCTCCATTCCAATTCTGGTACAATGTTGGTGTGAGCCTGGGTGTAACAGCAGGACAATTATTTCTGTGATCTCATAGGGTTGCATAAGGAATAGAACAGTAGCCATTAAGAGATTTAAGGAGATATCTCTGCTCCTGGAATTTTCCTGCTTTGTGGGAATACCTTTTCTCTTCTTGATGCATGCAGGATTAGGGGTCGGAACATGCTTTATTTAGGTATGTCTGGGTAAATCTGTCAGTAGCACACGGGTGTGTGATGATAGGTGGGAAGGTAAGTCTGGAGGTAGAGGCATAGCAAGCCATTAGATGAGCAGGATGTGAGTGTGGGTGGAGTAAGTTCAGATTTAGATGAGATAACTCAGCTTGTATTTAGAAGTGGTGCTCCCTCAAACTACAAAAAATGCTTTTCTGACGCAGCATGTACTTTCCTTGCTTCTGTATTTTGCATGCCAACCTCCTTTGTTTTCTGTTTGGTCACTGGAAGGTAAACACAGACTTGATTTACAAGTCTGATTACTGAGACTTATCACACTTGGGGAGGCTATACCAGGTGTATATCTTAATGTCCAGTTTGACCTGCAAGCAAGGCAGTGCGGAACTGGGGAAGCAAGGAATCAGCAGAACTGGCCAAGACCTTTTCCTGCAAATAGGACTTCTGAAGCAAGAATCCTACAATCTCTGCCCATGTTGCTGGTTTCACATCACAAACAGGACATTTCTCCACTATCCATGAGGCAGTAATTCCATAGCACTATAGCTTAGTGCAAAACCCATGACACTTGAGCTTCTCACACACATGGTCTTCCTTTGTATGTAAGTGTGGCATACAACTGCAGAGTGGACAAAATCTACTCTATGGGTTTGCTCAAGCTGAATATCCATATAGCAAATATAATATCCACGAACCCACCCACCCACAACATAAAGCATGGGTTGCGTTCAGTAGCTCTGCAGCTATCATAAATTGCTGTTGCTCTACAGATGTTTGATTACTGTTAATTCATACTGTACAAAAATGAGCCTAACGAAGCAATTGCAGAATTAATGTCCCTCAAGTTGCAAACATAACTCACCTGCTGTTAAAATCTAGTTACAGCAGAGACGGCATGTTTGAGATGTAATTCACACTGCATAGATTTTGCAATGTGCAGGTGCCAGCCACTTTTACTTAATTTTGGACAACGAACTGTGATTTGAACAAACATGTCTCACATTTTCACCTTCTGTGATGGTTATCAGAGACATGGGGCTTGCTAAATGCTATATTATGATCATGGTGCGGCAGCATGACATTTTTTAGGACGTAATGTATTCTACTAAGATCACCTGACAAATGTATATAATGCTATCACCACTGGTATCTACTGATATTGTCATAGACACACACAGGTTTCTAGCATAGACATCCCATGAGCAAAACAGACCCCGGCTGCTCGTTCATAGAATTATTATTCCTGAAGTCTGAAAGTAGTTTAAAGAAGTGATAAACATTAGATGCCAACAGATAATAAAATTCTGAGAAAGCGCTTCTGTCAAGGCTGCCTTCTGAGGGCTGTAGTAGAGAGCCATTAATAGCCTACGCTATAAACACAAAGCCCCTGACAGAGCTTTTGGCTCACACAAGAAGACACTCAACTACATTAAGTGAACCATGATATCCATGTATAATATGGTTATGGGAGAATATGTCTACTTTACAAGGTGGAGGATGGGTAAATAAAGGATGGTCCCCACGGAAATAAGGCAATGTTCAGTTAGCTTTCCATGGGCAGCTGGGGAAGAGGGTGGAGGCAGCGCATCGACAGATGGCTTGTCCGCCTTCCTCGTGCTCAGATAAGCCTTGCTCCTGTTTTGAGAAAGCACCTTCCTATCTTGGCAGGAAAGAGCTTCAGCAAGCACAACCGATTGGGTGCTGTCCAAGGTCCTGTTTCTCTCTTCCTTCTGCATGTAGTGCTTTTGCCTTGACTTTGCTTTGGCATTCCCAAAGTGAGTTAACATGGTATGCTTTGTTTTGCTTTGTTTCAAATTTTATTTTTAGGCCAGTTTCTCCGTCAAGGGGAGATATTCTGGGAAAATGCAAATTGTTCCACTAAATGTCGCTGCCTGGATTTCAACAATGAACTCTTCTGCCAGGAGGTGTCCTGTGGACCATATGAGATCTGTGAGCCTAAGGAGAATTTCCACCAGTGTGTGCCAGTGGAAAGCAGCACTTGTGTGGTGTTTGGAGATCCACATTACCACACTTTCGACGGCTTCCTCTTCCATTTTCAGGGTTCCTGCTCTTACCTTCTAGCAAGGCAGTGCTGGCCAGGGTCCAGCCTTCCTTTCTTCAGTGTGGAAGCTAAGAATGAGAATCGAGGGGGTTCTTCTGTCTCCTGGCTGAAAGATATCTCTGTGGAGGTTTATTCACACAAGATAATCATCCCTAAAGGCAGCTTTGGGAAAATTATGGTGAGACTCAATTCCTCCCTTTGTTTTGAGGGCCTTCCAGATTCATCCTAAGGGGCCTTTGGGCACTCTTTCAACAATAGTGCTGAGCTGAAACGTTTGTCTGTGACAATCAAGTTTAACAGCAGTGAAAAGCAAGCAGTTCTAACTTCTGTACACATTTTTTTCATGGTCAAAGGAAAATGAAAGGGGTCAAACATGTTTCCAAATTTAAATGGAGAACAGTGGTTCCAGAGATGTCAATCCCATTGGGGTTAGTTACTAGCAATGTTCTTCTTGAATTATTTTGGACTATAATTCCATAATTCTCTTTACTGGGAGTCCCATCTGCCAGAATCAGACCTTACAGACACTCAAAGATGCTCACTTGAAGAGAAGTCCCAGCTGGCAGCCTTTAGGCCTTGGATAGGCCTAAGTTCCTGTTTTAAAAGGAAGCTGCCCTATGGCTGCTGGGAAGTTCATTGGTTGGATATATAATGGAAGGAGAAATTTGAAAAACAAAAACAGTGTTAAAAGAGAAGTCAAGAAGGGAGCAAATAGCAATACAAATTTTATGTAGGTACAGGAATACAAGGATATTTTAATAATGTATTAGAATTTGCAGAATTTTTGGTAACATTCCTCATACGTTGCTGTGAATATCCTTTCTAGATTATTATAATGACCTTAAAACAGAACTCATGCTATCTTTCCATTGCCAGGAATCTTAATAATAATCATGTGCTGTTAAGTGAATTCTATGGAGGCCCTTATCAAGGTTTTCCAAGTAGAGAATAGTCAGAAGTGGCTTACCATTCCCTTCTTCTGAGGACATTCTGGGATTGTGCAGCTTGCCCAAGGCCACCCAGTCTGGTTCTTCTTCCAGAAGGCCCAGTGGGGGATCGAACTGCCAGACTCTGGCTCCACAGGCAGTTAGCTAAACCACTGAACTATCCAGCCAGCTTATCTCCATGAGTATGTGCAGCTGCAAGTCATATATGCCCTTCAGGCTGACCTGGTAGACTCATAGGTCCATTGCAGACACTGTTTTCCTTGCCCACTTGGGTTTACAGAAAACAGTTTTCGAGTTGTGAGGCAAACAAATCCAGTACTACTTCACTGTTAACATTGTTAACGTCTTTTGCACATAGTTGGCTAAATCCAGTTGCTAATCCCAGTTAGAGTGGACTGACTGAATTGGTTGTTGACTTGCTACTTACTAGGCAATATTTATGTAAATCCCACTGATTCAGTCGGTCTGCTCTAGTTGAAGACCAATTGGATTCAAGGGAAAGTGTGCATTTATATATAAAACAATGTGGAACCATATGCAATCCACAGCTTCCTGCTGGAATCTAGCAGCTAGGTGGTGTCAGCTATATATATCAATGGTACCCATCTTTGGGTTCCCCAGATGTTCTTGGACTAAAACTCCCAGAACCCTTCACCACTAGCTGTGCTGGCCAGAATTTCTGGGAGTTGTAGTCCAAGAACATCTTGGGGACCTGAGGTTGGAAAGCACTGATCTGGATGATAAAACAAAAGCCTCCCGGTAAAGGAGAACAAACTGGAGAACACAGTGGCACCATCAGATAATTATATAGCTAATTATATAGTCTTGTTTATTTTGGATATTGGGATTAAAACAACTTTGGGGTTGAATGCTGAATTGTTAAAATCTTTCTGTTTTTTATTCTAAATTTAAAGACCTGTATACCACACTGTTATTGCATTAGCACAAAGCAGTTACGATAGAGGTTTTGCCATTTCAAAATCAGTATGGGAGTGATATCCAAGATTACCGGTACCTTTGTAAGGCAATTGACCAAAAGATTGCAAGACAGCTGCGTGTGAGATCATGCAAGTGGTTGTACAATTTCTCATTCAAAATTTAATCTACTACAATTCCATTTGCAGGGATTTTCACTCTGTTAGCATTACGTCCGTTTTGGGCCTGCATAATTAATGTTATTGTTGCTGCTAGTAAGATTGCCAAAGGCTAATATATAACTAGAGTAAATGCATAAACCCTTCTATTTTGCCTTTTTCTTGTTTTTAAAACAACCAGCGTTTTGTATCCATCCTACAGATTGATGACCTGGTCATGTCTCTACCTGTCTTCCTGGAACTGGGAGCAATAAAGATCTATCAGAGTGGACTGTCGACAGCGATAGAAACAGATTTTGGGCTTTTGGTAACATACGATGGAGACCATTATGCAGCTATTTCAGTCCCAGGCTCCTACATCAATGCCACCTGTGGCCTCTGCGGAAACTACAACAAGAACCCGGAGGACGATGTCCTTCGCTCGGATGGGAAACTGGCCACCTCTGTGCTGGATTTGGGGGACAGCTGGAGAGTCTACCACCCCGAATGGAAGTGTTCCCCCGGTTGTTTGGACAACTGCAGCCTTTGCGATGCAGCCATGGAGTCTCTTTACTTTGACCCCGAGCACTGTGGCTTCATTAATAAAACTGGAGGCCCTCTGTGGGAATGCGGGGCCATCGTCGACCCCGTGGCCTTTATCCACAGCTGTGTTTATGACCTGTGTAGCATCCGAGATAACGGCACAGGGGGGCTGTGCCAGGCTATCCAGGCGTACGCTTTGGTGTGCCAAGCTCTTGGGATCTCGATTGGAGACTGGAGAGTGCAAGTGGGATGTGGTAAGTGGACAGCCATTGGGATGTTGGAGAGCTTTCTGTTGTTTAGTCGTTAAGTCATGTCCGATTCTTCGTGACCCCATGGACCAGAGCCACCAGGCCCTCCTATCTTCCACGGCCTCCTGGAATTGGGTCAAATTCATGTTGGCCGCTTCGATGACACTGTCCAGCGATCTCGTCCTCTGTCGTCCCCTTCTCCTCTTGCCTTCACACTTTCCCAACATCAGGGTATTTTCCAGGGAGTCTTCTCTTCTCATGAGATGACCAAAGTATTGGAGCCTCAGCTTCAGGATCTGTCCTTCCAGGGAGCACTCAGGGTTGATTTCCTTCAAAATGGATAGGTTTGATCTCCTTGCAATCCTGGAGACTCTCCAACTCTCAGGTTGGAGAGCCAGAAACCTTATAAAAGACACACTCCATTCTCACCTGCCCCCACCTTCAAGGATGCTATGGGGTGGGGAGAAACGAAAGCAGGATCTAGCAGGGCAGCTTTCAACCTGCTCTCCAACCTCTCTCAAGAATGTGAGAAAAAGGTAGGAAACAGCCAGTATGACTAGGACAACTGCTAGAAACAGTCACCACACAATAAGAAGATTTTGTTGCTTAAAAGAGGGGCAGGGAAATGACAGATATTGGGTAAACTGAAAGAATGCCTCTTGTTCAGCCCCTTATCATTAAATCTGTTCTCATTTTAGAATATATGTTTATATCACAATCACTGAGATACTCTCCTTTTGGGAGATAACATACAGTACATTAAAATGGGCATTAAAATAACCATGTTTGTTATGTTCCGTCAAATCACATCTGACTTGTAGCCACCCTTATAGGGTTTTCAAGATACATGAGAACTTGAAGGAGTGGTTTTATAAATGCTACCCCTGGTGAAGCAGGGATTTGAACCCATGTCTCTTGAGTCCCAGTTCATCCCTGTATCCACCACACCACATTGCCTTTCAGTAACAACCATACCAGCCTGAATACACCCAGTTGCATCTGGTTTTGGAAGCTAAGCAGGCATGGGTCTGGTTAGATCTTGGATGGGAGACCATCAGGCTAGAAATATCTCCTACTCAAAATCCTGCAGAGCAGTAGCTTCCAGTTAGTGCTGATGGAACAAGGACTTAAATCAGTGTAATTGCACCTTCCTGTGTTTTGATTCTGTTCTGTAAGAGGATAACTAAAAGTATATCTAAAAGACTGCCTATGTAGAGGTACTCAAATTGCTGATGGCTAAATCTGAGAAACTCCCAGAAATCACCATAGTATCCAACGGGCTTTGGTATCTGTTACTAAAAGCTGCTGACTGTTGTTTCCATTCCATCATTGTCAGCTTTCCAAAGATACCTCGCTGGTTGGGAAGTGGATGCCAGCCAAACAGGACCTTTGATCTCTCCTATGCAACAGGGATATTATGCACGTACGGGAAAAGGAGAGGGGCGTGCACAAATGCAGTTACACACACACAAGCCCCAAAGTGAGGACTTTGAAGGGCTGGCTTTGGCTGGTTTTAATGTCAATATCTTTTCTGAGATATTTTCAGCTGCCTTCAAGAAGCTCCCACCTGAGCACTACCAGGGTTTTGTTTTAAAAATAAAACCTTCAACAAGATTAGTCGAAAGCACTGGAAGGCACAGGTATTCAAATAGGCATTGTTGCTGCGAAACCTGATCTCCACCTCTCTAGCAGCTGGCAATCTGAGAAGGACAAAGGGACACTTGAAGTGCCTATGGGGCAGCCAGAAAAAAACCTAACCAGGAGAGGCAAAACCTTGGCTTGCTTTTTGCTCTTGGATAGAATTCACTGCTGGGCGAGAGCCATGTAAGTGCTCTGTTTGAATCTAAGCAAGATACGATATGATTTACAGCTGACATTTAGGGCTACAATAAATCAGGTGCATTCAGGCTGTTCCCCCCCACTCTTTTGTTGCTTTCTCATTCCTTATCCACATCACCCGACTGTCTGATCACATACCAACACAGACTACAATGGCACAGCCCTTGATTTGCACCCGAGCAACTGAAGGACAAGGCCTTCTGTGTTGTTACCTTGTAGATACCTGACTCGGGTGACTCTTAGTAATCTTAAGAGCATCACAACTTCCCATTATCTTTTTATTGTATTATATTATTATGCATCCACAATTCCTCATGCAGTTAAGACTTCCTAGGGCAGTTTCGTCTCCTAAGAATGCAAGATATCATTTTATAAATTCTTAGAATCAGATTTGGAAGGTGCTGCAAAGACCATCTATTCAGTCTACCTTCCTCCACAGATACAGGTTAATTGCTACTAAAATAGGGCCATGCAGATCAGTCTGTATCTACTTCATGTTAGTTCTGCATACATCCAGTGTACAACCTTTCCTCCTCCTCCTCCTTTTTTTTTTCATCATCCTGCAAATAATTTCATAAAACCTCTGCAAAAAATGTGCATGCTATTTTTCTATACAATTCCCTAACGTAGGAAAAAAAATCTATGCTGTATTCTCTTAAGGAAGACTAGGTAGGTAGCTTCTTCATGATAAATATTTTTATGCATGTACTTTTTGAGATCAAATCTGCATCGCCCCCTTTGGAGAAGTCTATAATCCAAAGGCTAGTTCTGTTCTGAGTGGCAGAGAAGTCTGGAAAATGCAAATCAGGTTGGTTCATTTAAAATGCAAATGAAATTCTGCAACATCCCTCACCTGGAGATGAAGTATGTGGACAGAAACATAATTCCTCTGGTATGGCCTTTAAGTTAATATAAAATGGGGAGTGCCAAGTGGCTGGACCGGAACTCCCATCAACCCTAGCCAGCATAGCCAATGGAGGGGAATGATGGGAATTGTGATCCAACCGATGTAAGGACCATGGCCCACCCCCTTTCTAGGTTGTCCTGTGGCAGACAAACCTCTCCTCTTATCCCCTTGCTGTTGCCTTTTTCAGCTACTGCCGTGCAGTGTCCTGAATTCAGCCACTACTCCATCTGTACCAGCAGCTGCCCAGCTACTTGCTCTGACCTCACGGCACCCTTCGCTTGCACCTCTCCATGCACCGAGGGCTGTGAATGTAATGTAGGTTATGTCCTCAGCACGGACCTCTGCGTCCCGGTCCATCAGTGTGGCTGTGATGTGGATGGGCGATACCACGCTATCGGGGAATCGTTTTGGGCCTCTGTGGACTGTACCATACAATGCTGGTGTGAGGATGGAGGAGATGTTGCCTGCTTTAACTCCACCTGCCAAGAAGGGGAGGTTTGTGCTGTGGAGAACGGCTACCAAGGCTGCTACCCCAAGCGAGAAACATTATGTTTGGTGTCTCAAGATCAAGTGCTGCAGACTTTTGATGGCGCTGTTTTCGACTACCCTCCGGACAACTCCTACACATTAGTCAAAACCTGCCCGGACAGGCCCAACTACTTAGAAGTGGACATCAGCAAGAAGAAACCGGAAGCCAGTCTTGACTGGCTACGGACTTTGAGGGTCCTGGTTGCCAGCCAAGAGGTCAAGATAGGAGGCATAGACAACTCTGAAATCAAGGTAGGAATCCCAATGGGAGGTGGCTTTGAGGGCTACCTCTTGCTATTAGTGACTTTTTTTAAAAAAAGGAGGGACTGATAGATTTTATTGGGTCAGCCATCTTGGTATGGAGCACAGGTAAGCAATGTGTAGCCTTCAAGATATTGTAAGAATACAGCTCTCATCAGTCTTGTGTTATAAGCCAGCATAGTTAAGAATGATGGATGATGGGAATGCATAGTCCAACCCTATATGTAGGATCCCACAACGGCCACTGTGGCACAAACACAGATGAGTTGCACATAATTCTTTACCCACCTAAATGGAACCATTATGCTTATTGTTGTGAGCCACTTGGGCAATCTTAATGTTGAAGGACAGCATAGAAATGGTTAAAGAAAGCTAGTAAATACCCACTTAGTCATATTGTGGCTAGGTTAGGTCTCCTCCTTTTGAGGCACAGGGGAGGGAGGTATTGCCAGAACTTGGATAAAGTTGATTTTTCAAGATGATGACTTCCTTTCGATTGTTGGGAGCTGTCTTCCCCAAAAGTAACTTTTCAGAGCTCATGCTGCATTGTGGCACCCAGGAGCAGCTTGACTGTAATGGGAAACAAGCTACTAGACTAAATGCATCTTTATTCTGACACAGCATGTGTCCCCTTAGATTCTTGATGTGAACGATTCTGCTGGAACTAAATCCAATGTTATTTGCTTACGGCCAATCTGTAGTTCTTAACCACAACTCCCTTGCCTGCTGCATCAGTAGTTCCAGCACACATCTTACCCACCAAAATGATGCACAACATATTAATAATAAAACATACCCTTCCTGGAAGTGTTGTCTGTTTACCAAGTATCTTTTAAGTCCTCGGTGCTGGATGAAAGTAAGTTTTAGTTCTCTTCTTAATCCTGTTGAGACTTGGGATCATCTGTGATAGGAAAAGCATAGCATCTCATTAGCTACAGACCCATGGCTGACATTCTTTTCCCAATGCACATTTTTAACAGGCAACATTAATGCTAATGATGGAAGAGACAGGAAGAGTTTAGATGAATGATCAAACAAACCTCATTTTGAATTTGTGTTGCTGGCAGTTAAAATAGCTGTCTGTTTCAGAGAGAAGGGCTGATTGCCTTCAAGAAAATATCCAGATGCTTGAGCAGTGAGAGAACTTCTGCTACAGCATTACTTACATATGGGCAATGTTGCTGCCCACCCGTGAAGCCTTAGGCTATATTAGATGTGATCTGAGTTGTCTGGGTGCCATTAGAGTCTATTCTTATTATAAATACTGTAGCCATGATGGAGTCTGAATTCTCAAGACCACAGGACAGAGTGATGTTGGCAGGGAGACAGAATTTTAGAGATTGTCCATCTGTATGGACTGCAGCAAAGGGAAAATGGTTAACATCCCACTATCCATTCTCAGAAGACCACCCAAGCTTCCTTGCAGCTGTGATTTACTTATCAGTGCTGGATAGCACAGTGATTTGGGTCTCTGGATATGGAGCCCAGAGGTTGGGAGTTCAATTCCCCACTGGGCCTCCTTGACAGGGGCTGGATTTGATGATCCATAGGGCCCCTTTCAGCTCTGCGGTTAGTTCTACAATTGTAGCAATAGTTCTACCCAACCTACCCAACAAGCAAAAAACATGCACTTGCACTCATGTTTGACCTTTATTCATTGTTAGTTTAAAACCACTTACATTATATGACCAAGAGAGGTGATGTGGAACCTTTTTTTATAATTGGTAATCAGCAGTCAAGTACTCATTGGCTGAAATCCAGAAGTAAGTCACAACTAGAGTAGACCCACGGAATCAGTAAAACTTCTGGTGGAGCTACCTCATCAAATCTCCATTGATTCAATGGGCCTACTCTAGTTGCGACTCATTACTGGATTTTGTCCATTGTTTGCATATCTGATTTGTCTGGCACACAGCTGTGAAAGATTTTTATGCCTGAGAGGAAAACACTGTAAGAGGGGGAAATCTGAATTCCTCTTAGCATGAGATCTGATCTATGGTGATCCACGTTCATGTCTTTTTGTCTGGCTTCCATCAAGTAGGTTCAGTAGGTTTCTGAAGTCCTCTGAAAGCCTGCCAGACTTTTACATTGCGAGAAGAGTAAATCGCACACTCTTCATATGTGTGCGTGGACAAGAGGAAAAAAAAGTCGGATGCTAATATACCACCCCATAGCACTTAAAGCGCTCTCTGGCAAGTTTACAATTTAAATATGCAGGCTACACATTGCTATCCTCCAAGGAGCTGGATACTCAGTTTACCAGCCGTGAAAAGGTGGAAGGCTAACTCAGACTCAGCCAGCTACCTGAGCCCATTGGGACTGAATTCCGTTTGTGAGCAGAGTCTTGACTGCAGTACTGTGGTTTAACCACTGCACCACGAGGCTCTTCTGTGGCACAAGGCTCTTAACCCTTCCTATATCTTCTGTGATCTGCCTTGTTGACATTTTCCTTTCCCCTCTGGCTCATTCACATAGGCAACACTGCTGTCTGATAGGTGGGAATGCTCTAAGAAAAGTTAGCAATGAGGACAGTTTATATCAATTTGAACGGCACCTTTGAACCCCTATCCTGCTGTTTCTGTGTGTGCACGAGCATTGCTAATGTGTGACGAGCATCAGGGGAGAGACATTTCACAATCAGATTTTCCTTGTACTCAGTCTTGTGGTGACATTTGGTGGTGACATTTCATTGTAAGTACCGACTGTATAAACTCACTCCTAATAGGGAGCTCTGATTCTTCCTTCCTGCATACACTTAGCTAAATGTTCTTCTTCCTTCACATACAAATCTCTCAAGTCAAGTGCCTGTGACCTGTCACACTTCTGCTCTGGCAGTCTTGAGGGTTTTTGAATATCAGACGCATAAAGGTCTAGGGCTGTTGACCTGGAACAGCTGCAGAAATTGCTTCTCAAAGTTCAAAGCAGAGTTGGAAAAAATCAATGAGCATGTGGTGTGGCTTCTTTGTGACAGAGCATCCTTAAAGACTCTTGTTTCATAGACTTGAGTCCTGTATTTGGGGATTAGAATGAGAAGTTCCCAAAGACTGCAAGGCAAGGTGGCTGCCTTGAACTCTAGGTTTTGTATACAAGATCCAGATATAGTCATTGAAAGCTACTTTCCCATGCTGTAGCTGGTTTTTTAGATCACATGAGCCTTTTGTCAGACCCAATGGGAATCTTCCCCTCAACTCTTCTAATCCAGCGTTCTATGTAGCAAAGTCCTAAGTGCCTTTGAATTGGTCATTGGACAACAGGCATCTTGAATCTCAGAGTATATCAAACAAGCTGTATCTGTGTTACTTCCTTTTCTGCCCACCATTGGACTGTTCTGTGTCTCCCTTGCAAGCAAAAAGGAGGAAAAGAGGATGTTGGAGGCTTCTTTGGCTTGACTCATCAACCTTTTTCTGCACTTACTCATTAATTCATCTCCTCTCCCCCTTCTTTCATTTGAAGGTCAACGGATATGAAACAGAGCTTCCGTATTTCCATCCTTCTGGCCAACTGGAAATCTACCGGAGCAAAAATGGGACTGCTGTTGAGTCAGAAGGGCTCGTCCATATCCAGTACTCAGACTATGGTCTGTTGGAGATACGTCTGTCAACAATCTACTTCAACTGCACTGGCGGCCTCTGTGGTTTCTTCAATGGGAACAGCAGCGACGAATTCTGCTTCCCAAATAGGAAGTGTACAGACAACCTGGTGGTCTTTCTGGACAGCTGGACGACGTTTAATGAGATTTGTAACGGAGAGTGCGGGGACCTGCTGAAGGCCTGCAACAATGATTCAGAGCTTCTGAAGGAGTATCGGAGCCGTTCCAAATGTGGCGTTATCAATGATCCCACCAACAGCTCTTTCCTGGAATGTCACTCCGTGGTGAATGTGTCTGCCTATTACCGGACCTGCCTCTTCCGCTTGTGCCAGAGCGGAGGAAACCAGTCCGAGCTCTGTGACTCTGTGGCTCGCTATGCTAGCGCCTGCAAGAACGCTGAAATAGACATTGGCCACTGGAGAAGCATGAACTTTTGTCGTAAGTTGGGCTGTGCAGGGGAGGGAGGGGAAACATCCCTTTCAGTGGCATTGTTGTTTTTAAGGGACATAGATACACTCTAGCAGAGCCCAGCATCATGCGGTCCTTGGGTCCCAAGCAGCTCAAGTCTTTTGTTCTTTTTTTCAAAAAAATTGTTAAGTTTCTAGACCGCATGGAATATTGCTTTTATACAGGCCATGATCTAAACAGCCTAAAGAGAACTGCTGGGTAGCACAGTGGTATAAGCATCTGGCTACAGAACCAGAGGTTAGGAGTTGAATTCCCCATTATGCTTCCTCGATGGGCTGGACTTGATGATCCATAGGGTCCCTTCCAGCTCTGCACTTCTAAGATGATGACGATGAAGAAGAGTTTCTGTGTATGCTTACGAACTATAATTCTTCTAATTGTTTGGAGACCTATATATTTTCCAGGGCATTTTTTTAAAAAAAGTGATGGGGTAGAGATTACAGAGAAAGAATGATGAGCAAACACCCTTGGAATCTCATCTTTTGATGTACTTCCCAAAAGACTCAGGGATCTCTCCTGCAAAATCTATCCCTTTCATCATCGGTCCCATCAGAACGATGAGCATCTCATGGATTCATATAATATACACATTTAAGGAGGTATTTCAGAAGCATTACGTGTCTGCCTCAGGGGCGGGGGAGGTGTTCCTTCTTTCCCTAGCAGGTTGGATTTTGCCTCCAGATGTACTTTCCTAATTAAGTAATTTAACAGAATGAATTTTCCAAAAAACATCAGGAGACGTTTTGTGTGTGTGTGGAACGGAATGCAGAAGAGGCCCTGGCTTACGTTGTAACAACACAGGCTCATTGGAATGAGAGAGATGGTTGCAATGTGCGTGAGTTCTGCTTTGTTTAGCTATGGTAATAGTCTTGCTGCCAGTGATATGATTATCATAATCTAAAGGAAAACACAGAAGCTCTGCCTTGCGGAAGCATGCATCAGCACAGAAGGCTTAGCTAAGCTGACAGAAGTTGCCGGGGGGTGGGTGGGTAGGTGTGATCAGAGCTGCAACCAGATTTTTACTAGGCCCAGAAGAGAGGGAGGTTTCCAATGTGCATCCATTTTTTTTCTAGAAGAAAGCATCCAAGGTCCCACCTATGTTTCCCTTCCTTTCACTTATCATCTTCTACAGGCCTAATTAAGGTTCCAACATCCATTGATGTTATTCATCAAAGTAGTGTTGTTACCAACAATGGCAGTCAGCAAAATGTTCCTTTGGCCCATGGGTTACTTCTTTTCTGCCTTCTTCAGAAATTTTACAAAGCCTGGGCATTTCCCAGTGATGTCATTCCAATTTGGTCCATCACAAGGTGAACCTCAACCAACTCTTTCACTGTACAGTGCTTCTGTGTGGGATACCCCGTCTCTTCTTCCACCCAATGCTCAGCAGTCTGTTCTCACTGAGCCTAATCAGTCCTTACTGGGCTCTGTGTATAGTTTTAAACTCTCTGAAGAACTGTGGGTTTTCCTGGGATCCTATTGTACAGGGCTGATAGCGCTTGTCTCCAAGATACTATACAATGGCCAAATCCTGTTGCTTAGCATAGTAAATCACATTATAGTAGGCTGATCACTTACAATACAAAATGGCACTAGAACAGGCCCATTGAATCAGTAGAACTTACAAAAGAGTTGACTCACCAAATCCCCACTGACTGAGTGAGCCTACTTTAGTGCAATTTAGTATACTAAGCAACAGGATATTGTTCAGTGTTGGCTCCCGGACCTGCTTAAGCCAGTAACTCCTTCCTCAACTTGGAAAAAATGCACTTCAGTAAGAGGTAGCCTGCCTTTGACCAGGATGGCTCCATTCAGCATACATTTCCCAGAATTCCCCAACCCCTGGCCAGGTTGGCCAGAAGAGTCTCCAAATGACTGCACACAAAAGCTCTTTCTCAAGCTCTGCATTTCATGAGCATGGAAGAGACCCACGAATTGGTTTCGACTCCCTTTTAAATCTATACAGATGAGCAACCAACACCTTCTCTTTCACGGTGGAGAATTCTGTAAGTTGATTGGGTACTGTATGAACTTGGCTTCCTTTCATCTCTCCTGCATCTCCTGCCAGTCTGTTTCATTCAAAGAGTCTGATAGCAATGTCTTCTTTCCTGCTCACTCCAGGTGCGGGAAGCTGTGCATAGAGACAAGTTCCATGCACCTATTTTCCTAATTTGATTCCACAGTGTCTGCTACAGAGAAGAAACTCGCATACAGCTTCTGGTGCCCTTATACTACAAGCATGTCATAAATGGATGACAATGAGACACTGATTATAGTAACATAGAGAGAAGGGACTCAGCAAGATGGCAGTCCCAAATGATCCGCATTATAGGAAAAAAGAGATGCAGAAAGTTACTTTTTTAAACCCTTACTCCTAGAATGTTCCAGCCAGTATGTGTCAACTTGGGATTCTGGGAGCTATATTCTAAAAAAAGTAACTTTTGCTTTTTCTTCTGAAGCATACCAGTGATACTGTATTGTATCTCCATTGCCAACTGACTTATCTCACCTGCCCACCAATTAAGGTGGAGAAGCAGAAAAAAATAATTCAAGATTTGAAATTCTGACTTGAGTTGCTTTTTCATTGTTTTGAAGTTGTGTGCACATTAGAGATGTAAAGAATATGTGCTGAACTCCTTATTGTCATTAGTTCAGGCTGCATCAACACAGTGCGAGTAAACTAGCCAAGGATTTTCAAGCGGCATGAGATTTCTCATCTCCAGTGTGAGAGTGAGGCAGACTTCTTGCTTCCCCAATTAGGGTTTCCA
The DNA here is from genome assembly GCF_051106095.1 of Pogona vitticeps. Taxonomy (NCBI): domain Eukaryota; kingdom Metazoa; phylum Chordata; class Lepidosauria; order Squamata; family Agamidae; genus Pogona; species Pogona vitticeps. Next base: position 25,371,751 of record NC_135790.1, on the reverse strand, counting down.
CCATTTCCACAAAATATCTCTGCATAAACCTAGCACACAGACATGCACGCAGGCACACACACAACCAGCAAAGAGAGGCTACCTGACTCTTCAGGTAGGTACAAACAACCCACAGGGTTCTTTTCATTCTCAAGAAGTCCATACAACAAAGCAGAAGCCATCATAATTTTGCATGATTTTTTAAAAAAAGAAGATTTATCCTTGTTGATGTCAATAGAAAATACGTATCTTTCTGGCTCATTGGTGAGGAGGGGAAAACTGTGGTTCCACATCCTAGAGAAGTGAGGATTTGTGTTACTAACACAGAGGAACCAGCTTGGTAGGGTGTAAGGGGAAACACCCAATATATTGCTGACCTTGTGTTTTCCTCCTTGTGTTCTAGCCCTCACCTGTCCAGAGAACAGCCACTTTGAGGAATGCATGACTTGCTCCGAGTCCTGTGAAAATTTGTTGACTGGGCCCGTATGCCTAGACACCTGTGTGGAGGGCTGCCAATGCGATGAAGGTTTTGCTTTCCGGGGTGCCCACTGCATTCCCAGGACTGAATGCGGGTGCAGCTTTGAGGGCCACCAGCTTTCCACTAACCAGACCTTCTGGATGGATATCGACTGCCAGTATTTTTGCTACTGCAATGGCTCTGACAACAGCGTGCACTGTGAAAACATCCCCTGTAAGGAAGATGAGTACTGCCTGGAGGAAAGTGGGCTGCGTTACTGCCATGTCCGGACTGACGCCTCCTGCATCGTATCTGGCTATGGCCATTACTTGACTTTTGATGGGTTTACTTTTGACTTTCAAAGCAGCTGTCCTCTGATTCTCTGCACAACCATCACTCGGCAGCATTTTGAGAGGTCAGACTTCTTCCCTGAGTTCACAGTCACTGCCAAGAATGAGGATCGGGATCCATCTCTGGCTTTGTGGGTGAAGCAGGTGCAGGTAGAAGTCTTCAGTTACAACATTATTATCCACAGAGCCTACAAACACACCGTGCTAGTAAGTCAACTGCACAGACACAAACTTCCTCCTCCTCCTTTTCTAATCGGGGGTTCCCGGATATTCTTGGGCTATAACTCCCAGGAATCCTGGCTAGCACAGCTAGTGGTGAAGGTTTCTGGGAGTTTTAATCCAAAAACATCTGGGGACCCAAGGCTGGGAATCACTGTACCAGATTAGAGGTGGGCATAAATCAGAAAAATGGTGATTCGTGATTCATCAAGGTCAACAAATCACACATTATGAATTTACATTTTTTTCTGATGGATTGATTCATCAATTCAATTTTGACTTTAAAACCCTATAAAACAGCCCCCAAGCACCTAGAGACACCAGATTTTCAGGAAACCTTCCCCTATTCTTCTCTACAAGCCCTTCAAGGTTGGTGAAATTTGGGTTTCGGCCACCTAAGTTATAAACTAACAGGGAGTACCCCCTCCCCAGGAAAGTTCCTCTTAGGTATGCAGAGACACTAAAATTATAGAGAAGCTTCTACTGACTCTCCTGTACAATTCTTCCAACTGCTGAGTGGGTGGGAGTAATCTGTCCCCTGAGAGCTAGCATATTGCTGCATGTCTATCTCTTGGACAGTTAACAGTGTAACATCTGCATGTCTTAAGAAACTGGCCAAGAAAGAGAAGCCAATATGGATTTCCCTCAACATATAATCTGATTCACAATGTGTTTTTCCTTGTGAATTCATGGGAAGAACAGGTCAGAACAGGCCTATAGTCCATCCATCTGCACAAGAATACATTACTTGTTTTGAAATCAAAGATAGTTGGAGCTCATTCAGACTGAATCTTTTACATAAGGTGGGGTTATAAGAGGGCAACAGAACCACCAGATTTTTCAGATGACCAAGAATGCCTGAGATGGATGTGTTTCGTGCTGATTTCCCTGCGCTTCAATTCACCAAACTTTGAGATAGACTGTAATTTCAATGTTTTGGAATTACAACTTGGTGGAGTGTGTCTTTCATCTTAAAATTAAAGCCCTTTTAAAAAACTGATCCATTAATTACATTTGTAACCCACCCTTTCTTCCAAGAAGATCAGAGCAGAGTTTCAGCTTGATAACAGCCCTATGAACAAGACAGACAGCACGATGACGACTGCCCCAAAGCCACACTGCTAGCATCACAGCTTGTGTGCAGATGTGAATCTTGGTTTCTTTCTTTGAAGTCCACCTTCAGAATTTGTCATGCTCTGTAACAAACTTCTTTGCCTCTCTTCGCAGATTAACAATGAACGTCTTTACCTGCCCTTGAAGCTGGGTCAAGGGAAAGTGAATATTTTTGCCTTCGGTTTCCACATCGTGGTGGAGACCGACTTTGGCCTGAAAGTGGTATATGACTGGAAGACCTTCCTCTCCGTCACTGTTCCGCGGGGCCTCCAGAATGCAACCTCTGGACTTTGTGGACAATATAATGGCAACCCTGGCGATGACCTCCAGACCCTCAGTGGCCATTTGGCCTCCAGCATTAATGAGTTTGGCCATAGCTGGGCCAAGAGGGACCCCTTTTGTCAGGTGGGCTGTGGAGACAGGTGCCCAGCCTGCCGTAAGGTGGAAGGTTTCTGGAAACCCCAGCAGCTATGCAGCTTGATCCCTACCAAGAGCGGTGTCTTCTCCAGGTGTCACAGCAAGGTCAACCCCACCTTCTTCTACAAGAACTGCTTGTTTGACACCTGCATTGATGGGGGAGCCGTGCAAACTGCATGCAGCTGGCTGCAGAATTATGCCAGTACTTGCCAAACACAGGGAATTGCCATCATGGGGTGGAGAAACTTCACACTGTGTTGTAAGCAGATACTTTTAAAAATCATGATAATGATAACAGCACAACTCTTCCTCCTCCCCATACTAATTTCAACAACCAGAGTCATTCCTAAATCTTTGATTACCAATTTTAAAAATGGCCAATAGCTGCTAATTTCATTCCTGATTTTTTTTTTAAAAAAAAAATAGAGATTTTGCAAACATGTAATCTCACCTGCAAAATTTGAGGACTTGATTTATAATTTTCTGGCTTAACCCTTTTGTCTGCCCACTTGCACCAGCAATGCTGAAAAATAAGTTTGATGATGATGATTATAGTCTTTGTAATTAGGCATGAAATCCAACCCTTCCATCCATCTGCAGGATCTCCACTGTTTTTAATTGAGAGTACATTTATTTTGAAGGAATCTCTTTGCTTAGTGCTAATATACAGAAGAGTGCCAAAGCAATGATAAATTGTGTTCCTTGCATGCAGAATCCTCCAAACTCAATTCCTGGCATCTTGAATTCAAAATATTAAGTTATGTGGAAGGAAAGCTTTGCCTAAGACTTTAGAGAGCCATTCCTATTTTTAGCACATGTTATGGAGCTAGATGGGTAAACATTCATACCTGGTATAAGACAGGTTTCTGTATGCCTATGAGTGTCTGAAAGAAACCTGGATTTGTTGACCTGGTATCATTCTAAATAAGTCCCAGATCTCTGGATCTCAGGTTTTGGTGGCTGAAACATGCAGCATCTCAGTTGAATCCATATCAACAAACCATTCTACTTGTTTCAGCCCCACCAAGAACAGGTCTTTGATAAAGCTATCTTCCTTGAGTCAAAATCAAGATACAGATAGTTTGCATTACAAGAGGGATAACTCACGATGGTGTGTTTACAGAGGAGATCCTGGCTGTGATAATTGTAATGGAGAGGGAATGGGAGGAATCTTAGGTGGAGTGTGTCCAAATGACATAATCATCCCTGTTAATCAAAAAGTCCTGGTGTTTCAATCCTTCAAGCCCCAGGGCTGCTACACTACTGGACCACCATAGTATATCTTCTAAGTCCTAGTTTTCAGAGACATGGTGGTCCCTGATCCCTGACTTGATCTGTGTGTGCAAAGCTGGTGAACCCATGGGTCTGGTGAGGCTTTTGCCTTTGGGGCGTTGTCTCTGCAGAGGCTACCAAACGATCAGCTGCTTTGTATAGCTAGCCTGAGGAAACAGTACTTCAGCCCATTTCCAGTCCCTTTGTGGTCCACTCTGCAATGGCAGATTCCATTTAATTAACAGCTGAGGGAGGCATCAGAAGTATATCCAGCTCTGCATCTCTGACCTTCGCTGTGTTGGGCTTCTGTTTCATTTTGCTTGCGTCATTTAATGATTGGCCTTGGAATGAAGATAGTGTTGTCATTTTACCTTCTGAGGATTGTGGAGGAAGAGTTCGGCTTTTTTTCAGAGATGGAGAACAGTGTTGCCCTGCTGAACATTTCAAGGAGATGACAGGCCAAGTATTGGGGTTGGGGACATAAGAGCGCAAGAATGAGAGAGGGAGCATGTACGCACTTCTGCGATACATATTCCCAGAGCAAGACAGAGATGCTGAGATCAGGGCACCTAATGACAAAACGGAAAGTATTGGATAAAAATGACACAGATAAGAGGAGACAGCAGAAAATAATAGCTCAACAAATACCTCAACATGAAAGAGACGTGTATTGGAGTCACGGAAGATTATCTCTCATGTCACCAGTTTCACAAAGGAAACTGAGCTGCGAGGGAATGAATTATGGGTTGCTGCCTAAACCTGACAGATATTTAACCACTCTGCACAAAAGCTCAGTCTGGCTTAGGCAATGACTTCAATTTGTCGCTCCGAACCTATCATGACATTTCTTAGCATGATGCCCTTGGCCTGGCTGATCTAGGACAGGGGTGGGCAGAACGGTCTACAATTCTCATCAGCCTTAGCCAGTATGGTCAATGGTGGGGAATGATGAGAGAGGCAGACCAAGGGCTGCTGGAAGGTCAGAGTTGCCTGCCTTTACTCGAACACAGTTATCTTTGCATTATGTGGAGTGGTGTGAGGTCATCTACAGTTGATCTGAACAGGGTAAGAGTGAACAGTGCAACAAACAGCATTAGGAAAGGGGCGGACTCTCCTTCATGGGCAGGTTTTCCAACAGAGGTTAGATGGTCATCTATCAGGGACACTTTTGCTTTGAATTTCCCGCATTATCAGGAGGCAGAATTTAATTATCCTTGGAGAACCTTCCAAATTTACAACTCTATTATTCTTTTTTAATTAGTAAGGAAGATCGCATTTGATTTTGCCTATCCGTTGCACTCATAACAACAGCTGTTCTATGTACTCTACTCCAGAGGTCCAATACTTCTCTGCTTAAAAGGGAGAAATAATGAAATTAATAAAAGTTACTCTTTCTTACACACTGCAGTACAGTTTTGCAAAAATGACTCCAATCACTAAGGCGGTCACTCTTCATTTGTCAAATGCAAATGTTATTAGCTTATACACATGAGGGAAAGAGTATGCATCTCTCTTTCTCTCCCCCCCCCCCCACTCCGAAGCAACCTTGCCTTGGCGGTCAATAGGCATACAATGTATCGTTCAATTACTCTCCTTATAAATGAAGATGCAAAGCTTCTCCGGCAGGCTGATCGTCTAGCAAATCAATTGAAAAGTAATTTTAATCACTAATAAGATTTGAGAATTAAATTTGGACCATTTTCTATCCACAAATTGATGGCTTGAATCTGTCATGCAACCTGAAATTGAAGGACTTGGTGGCAGTCCGTAGAAGGAGGAACTGGGCTGTTTGGGGTGGGGGTGGGAGCAAAGGCTTTATGGGTTTTATCTGTTTGTGTCTATTTAAACTTTTGGATGATTGTAAGTGGTGAGGCAGAAGCGCTTCTTGAACCTTCCCGTTGACTGGGGGCAGGTGGACACTTTTTCAAGGACTTAAGAGAAGTTTGAAAGAGGCATCTTGACCTTGATGGGCACACAGATTTTCTTTTGTTATATTGGTGTTTGCTTATTTTTAATGCATTACAAAAATCTATTTGTTTAGAGGTAACAAGGCTGCCAGTTTTGCTAGAGGGACTTTTTCAAAAGGGAGGACACAGTCAAGGGCACAACACATATCCTTTCCCTCCCTCCCTCCCTCCCTCCCTCACACACAAACACACACACATGATTAACAGTGTGCTTCCAAATCCCATTGCCACAAACACTGTTCATTCACACACATACACTTTAGGATACCTGCCTCTTCTTTCCATCTTTCCGGAACTTGTACCTTTCACACATCTTTTCCCAATCCTGGTGCACTGCCATTACTGCAGCCAGCTTGGCTAGTATAGTTTGAAATATCTTGAAAGTACTAATCCATGGAAGGCTGCTTTAGTGCATCACCCACAACAAAGCTGATCCCTTGCCCTCCTGTTTGGAGTACCATTAGAGCCTATTATATGGCCATGTTTATATTTCTGTAGGACCATTTGATCTTAAATATACCGTTTATGTTTCCCTCCTTCCTTATATAACACTGCAGTCCCCATAATGTGCTGAGACCAGTCTTTCACCAGGATTTCCCTCCCTGGGAATAGCTGGAAAGGAGCAGAGACAAGGGCACTCCGGGTGCCTCAGATCTGCCCTTTGTGGCAACAGCAGGACTGGAGCTTACAGGAAGCATGCCGAAGATGTTGGCAGTTGTTCTTTCTTGTTCGTGGCAACCATGCTGAGCAAGGAGGAGTAAGTCCTGTTATTCCTGCTCAGTTGCTTGGTTCAAGGACAGCCTTGCTTCTCATAAAGACCCTGGAGGCAAGCAATGAGACTGCGGACAAGAAAGAGGCATACTGTATTGCCTCTGCAAATGGTTGGTCAGAGCTAGAACTTGGAAAAGTTCCTTTTTGGATTACAACCCATCATCATACACCTGCAGAACTGGAAGGGATCCTATGGATCACCGAGTCCAGCCCTTATCAAGGAAGCCCAGTGGAGAACTGGACTCCCGGCTTTTGGCTCCGCAACTAGATAGCTAAACCACTGAGCTATTCCAGCAGTCCCAAGTTATTGTAGCAAAAAGGAATGTTCTCAATCCCTGTTCTCTCTAGAAAACATGAAACCTACACTTTGAGGAAGTACAAGTGTGACCCACAAGTAGGGTTGTGTGGCCATGTTGTGAAGCTTTGTCCTTTCTCTTCTAGCTGTCAGTTGCCCTCCAAACAGTCACTATGAGAGCTGTGTGAGTGTGTGCCAACCCCGTTGTGCTGCTATCCGGCTGAAAAGTGACTGCAACCATTACTGTGTGGAAGGATGCCAGTGTGACCCAGGCTACGTCCTCAATGGCAAGAACTGCATCCTGCCTCAAAACTGCGGCTGCTACTCCGATGGCAAGTATTATGAGGTAAGGAGGCCAGGGGAAAAGGCTGCCAGTGGTGAGCATGGACAGGAATTGCAGAAAGAAGCCAGTGATAACTAAAGCTTAGTGCCAGAGGTAAATCGAAACTCTCCTCCTCTTTCCTCCAGAATGGATGTGCTATGCTGAAAGGGGGTAGCTTGTGTGAATTTATTTCTCTAGGCTTCTTTACACGAACCAGCATGGATGGACTTCGTCCAACATGGAGTGTTTCCCTGTACCCACCAACTGCTCAAGCAGACTCAAAAGCCAGCACTAAGAGGCAAGGAAGGAGGAAACTGGCATATAAGATGCAGTGTTCATTTCAGAGAGAGGGAAGGCTTCATCTCATGTTAAATTTTAGAAAGAGAAATAATGGGATCCATGTCACATGAACCCTTCCATCAGAAATGCCCATTTTTGTGCTTTTGTCTGTTGTGAAGTCTAAAAATGCAAAACTCAATTCAAGTTGAAAGCATTTAGGAGCTTCTGGTAAACTGGAATCCGAATGGTGACTTGAGGGTTTCTTAGCTTACATTTTCAAAGTCTGTTTTTAATTAACTTAAAAACAAGCACATATTCTGTGGCGTGGGTGACTTTTTCACAAAGACGGAAACGAAAGCACACGAAAGGTGTATTTGTTTTGTTTTGTTTTTAAGTGCCAAGAATCCCCATTTTAAAGCTTCTTGATATTAACAAAGAGGAGTATTTCAATCGGCACCACCAAATCTAAAGTATAGGTTGGTAGCAGCTTTCCTAGTTCTTGATGTTTCGCTCAGAAGAAATAAAGGCCCATCTGTTTTAAGACAATGTTGAGGTTCTCAGCCTATGCCTTATATGCTATAGGAAGCACTGCATTCCCATAAAGCTCTTCCACATTTGTTTAAGCAGCAGCAAGAGCAACAGCCACCAAAAAAACAATTGCCAGAATTTGAGAGCATACTGTGCAAATTATGGTGTTTTTCTCCTCTAAGCTGCCTATGGGATTGGATAGTAAATAGTTTCCAAATAAGAAGAAACCAGTGGAGGGAGATGGAATGCTCTCTATCTGCCTGTCACAAGGTTGCTGCCTTAATAGGTTGATTTTGGAGGATGTAAACACAATGCCCTTGGGAAATGTGCCGGCGCTTCTTCAAAAGGGTGAAATTTTCCTGTGGATAATTTGCGGGTGCCACAGGTGGCCTCCTCCTCCCTCTCCTTGCCTAGTTCACATTGCTGCCAGGCCTTGGCTTTCTTTGCTGTTACCTTGGAGCACGATCCCCAAATAATGAAGAAAAGCAATGTATTTACTGGTAGACTTCTCTGCATTATGTAATATTAATCAGTTTAATCCACACAATGAGATGGCACAGATTTCCAGTAATGAGGCCGCGCTTTCAGCCTTGCTTTCAGAGGAAAGGGCGATAAAATTAAATTTTAATAATTTGGTGGCATTATTTGCCTGAACCCAGAGAGAAAGAGAGAAAGATCCTTCCCTGTTAGTTGCACCAGCATCCCTGCTGAATCCCAGAGATTTACTCCCAGTGTATATCAATGAAAGACATAAATTCAAGAGAAAAGATATTTCAGGCTGTTGAGTTCACTGAGCTAGAATAATAAATGGAAGAAACAGTAATTTCATCAAGGAAGGAGGGTAAGGTGAAACTTTGGAAAGTACCTCTTTTTTTCTGATAGGGAAATAATGACTGAAATCCAGTAGTAAGTGGCAATTAGAGTAGACCCACTGAAGCAATAGGCCTTATGGAGGCCTATTGGAGGCTTGCTCAATCCCCAGTGATTCAGTGGGCCTACTCTAGTTGAGGCTTACTACTGGATTTCAGCCATTTAATAAATGTTGCAATTGCATATGCATATCAATGGGTAAGCAAAAACAGCAAGGCAGCCTGATTCTTAATGTATTGTGGTTATGTTTCACACTATAATAATATATTTGTTCCACACAGTGTAAATAGCAAACACAATATCAACTTAAATCAAGGATGGAATGACTGCATAAATATTACAACGTATGAAAGACAGAGAGGTAGATGCTTCTGTGATGTGTCGTGTTGGGAAGGGACAAACTTTGTATGCAGAAATTCCAGTCACCTCACTGGCATAAGCTGATAGGAAGGACCCCTGCTTGAGACTGAAGAGAGCCACCAACAATCAGAATAAATAATTATGGACAGATGTACAAAGGATCTCATCTGGAACAAGGCAGCTTGCTAGCTGTTTTAAACAGACGGGTGCTGCAGATGTATTCTTGGTTTTACTTTTCAGTGTTTGGAGAATATCAACACTCTGGAAATGATGCACCACGTTGGCTATTTTTAAAAGGGGCCTTTGCACCTACTTCAGTTTTACAACAGAAAACATTTTGGCAGGTCATTTCCACCTGTCCAAACTGCAGGATGGCTGCCAAGAAGAATGGCTTGTGTTACCACCTTTGTCTTTCACTTTCCTGTACTTGCTTTTCTTCGGTCTTTAAAAAATGTGGCACCACAGAGCCCCTTATCAGCACAGAAACAAGCTCATACGCTCAATTATTCTATTAATCTGATAACAAGAGGCTGGAATGTAATTTGTGCTCCTCTGCACAAGTACACATTGGTGGTCAACAAGATGTTTGTTAGTTTTCTCTTTGGTAGGAAGAGTGGATAAGAGGTTGCTGTGGAAACTGGAATTCTGAATTTCTTGGCTTTTGTAAGTGATGAAGGTGTCAGAATGATCTTGAATTTTTCACTCTTTTTGGGTTGCCAGAATTAAAAACCCCAGTCTGGATGTGTATAAAGAAAACCTTGGAGTGAGAGCAGCAATATATAACTTTATGACCTTGCTGTGTTGTCGACTAGTTTGGAGGCAGATGACCTAGAACAGGCTTGTCCAACCTGCGGCCCGAGGGCCGCATGTGGCCCAGGTTAGCTCATAATGTGGCCCAGTGCAATTTTTACATTTAAAGAAATTCCAAAGTTTCAAGTTACACTGCCGGCGCTTGCAGCCGGAATGCGGCTGGGGAATGTCACAACGGTTGGGGGGGGGAGAGGGAAGAAAGGAAGGAGTGGGAGGGGAGAAGGGGGCTGTGTGACTGCATTGCGCCATCCCCGTCAATAGGTGGACCCCCTCCTGGCCCCATAAAGCCACCGGAGTCAAAACTGGCAGCCTCTGCTGTCTGAGATTGCAGCTGCCGGTAAGCGCGCTTGGAGCAGGGCTGCAGAGGATGGCTAGGGCTGCCCCCCCCCATGCGGCCCAAACCAAATGTATGTGCGGCCCAAACCAAATTTTCATCTTCTAATGTGGCCCAGGGAAGATGAAAGGTTGGACACCCCTGACCTAGAATATCCCTCCCCAGTGTGACGTTCTCCCACCACGTTGAACTACAACTCCCATCTATCCCAACCAGCTGCTCCCTGGAGATGATGAGAATTGTAATCCAATCCTACTGGAGTACCTGAGGTTTAGAAAGGCTGATCTAAAGTCTTGTTTCATGACTTCCCCATTCTCTGTCTCCAGTCTCAACATTTTTAAAAATAGCATTAATGGGGTTTTTGCTTGCTTGCTTGCTTTCTTGCTTGCTTTGTTTCCTTCTCTCTTCTGTTAGATGAAGGTTAGATTTATGTATACAACTGTCATTTGATTATTAAGTTATGGGTGACGCTCAAACAAATGTGTGAATGATCTCCATCTTACAGCATTCAAACACAACACCAAACCAAGATTTGCAATGAGGTACTACTTCATCTTCCCATTGCATAGTACCATTTCTCTTTCTACTGCTAGGATCATAGTAAGTTATAGTTCTCTGCGGCATTGAACTAAGGTTTGCATAAGCCATGATTTGACAGATCCCAAGCCCTGGGCTCCTTCGGGATCCTGTTCTTTGCCACACCTCCATAGGAGGTAATGTTCAAAGGTGACCCCAAGACTTGTGGCCAGAGGGTATCAGACAGCCATCAATTCCAACTGATCTAGACTCTCACCCTAAGAGTGGAGAGCTTTGCCCAACAATAAGAAGATAAAGCAGTACTCTCTGCCAGCCCAAGATGGCACCAGTAGTTTAATAACATGAGCAAGACTTGTGGCTAAATGTGGAGGAATGTCTCTTTGCAAAGATGGACTCCTCAAGAGTGTCAGCCTCCTCCTCTGTAAGACTTTTGACCAAGATGTCTACATTTGAGCCCTGTGTGAAGCCCTGGGTGCCTAGCTTTTTAAGCCAAACTTCTGGCCAAGGAAAGATAATATTAAAATCATCTACAAACTGCTGTACCTGTCAGCTCCTTCCTGACTCCCTGGCTCCTGCTCCAAAGGACTACCCTGCACGCTTGGTCTCGAACTTTGGTTGACTTTAGATTCATTAAATGAGCTGCTTATTCTATGTCTGGAAGGAGTACACCAAAGAGAGAAAAAAATGTATCTGTGAGCTTCCCTCAGTTTGCTCATGGCAAATCTGCTTGCTTTTGTTTTGTAATTCGTAAACTGGGATAGAACCACTTTGCTTGCCTATCTGATGTCTCAGACACTAAAAAGATTTCCTTTGCAGAAAGGGAAAATGCAAGAGGAAATATGTGCTTGCCTTAATATGTGATTTAGCCCTTACTTGCTGTCCAGCTGAACCCTTCATGCTTGATCTTGGTTTTCCTTCCACCCTCTATCTTGCATTGTTCTGCCATTTTATTTCTATTTGGACATTGTTGCCTGTGGTTATGGGCTGTCTGGAACCTGCCTTTCTTGGAATACGACAGTTTAAAGAGAAAACTATGGTTTGCACAAAATAGTTTACCATGAGATGTAGCAGAAGGCTGGTATGTGGAGAATTCAGGAATAAATTTAGACACTCTAAATGATGCTTTGGTATCAAATATCAAATACACCCTTTGGTTTATGTGTGAGATGGGGTAATATACAAGTTCTAATCTGTTACAGGTCTTTCACATATGCTGCAGCAATCAAGTATAATATGCATCATTGAATGAGCCTGACAGATGCCTCAGATGTGCCCATACCATGCTGAAAATTCAGGATATGAATTTTCGCACGAATGATGCTCCCAATCATGCGTACAAGTCTATATTTGTATTGACTGTCTAACCACTTTTGGCAAAATGCACAGGCAACACACCATTGAAAATGCAGCCACAGTCAAGGAAATTACTGTTCAGGATGGATGTCTGTATGCTAACAGCAGGGAGGGGAGAATGAACATCCAGCCATGACAGATTTTGGCACATTAAATGTCCAAAACCACTAGCAAGATGGATTATCAGATACTCCAATAGTCAGTCTGCAGTGTATCAGTTTAAACAGATATCACATGCCTGCCATCTCCTGGTTAAAATGAAAACTGGTATTCTAATTTGCTGTGCCCTTCAGCAAATCATTCTGCAACTAAACAAAATTTGTGAGTGGGCCACAGGCTATTTGAACAGACAAACAAACAACTTTGCATCACTGCTCCTACAATCATCTTTTTACATTTTGTGTTCTGATGCAAGTATATCAATAAACTGGGTTTGGGGAAAGTGTGTGCACTGAAACACATGCATGATGATGCAAGGGGTTATTTTATTTCTACAGCTATTCAGTTAAGATACAATGTTTGTACCCTTACTTTACAATTTCTACACTCACTTTCTCTTTCAAATAAAAAGCATATAATAACAACAAGATAATAATTTAAGACATCAAAACAGTGCACAAAGATGAAATGGCAGCAAATACCAAGGGAATGAACTGAGCAGGGGCAACATCATCAAAGCAGTAAGCAACGTAGTGAAACCAATGCCAAAGCAGAAATCTCACTAACTTCAGTAGAAAAGGGAAATAAGTCTGGCAATCAATGATCCTCACAACCTTTTGGAAAGGTCAAACCTTACCCAAGAATTGTATTATTGAAAAGGATGGAGCCAAGCAGGGTCCAGTGGTTAGTTATTCCATCAGCTTGGTATTACAACTAAAATGGCTCTGCTTATGTTAGCCACCTATCATAGTTGTCAATGCACATAAATGGAGGACGACCTAGAATGCCGAACAAAGCACACAAGCTTTTGATTCTAGTTCTAGTCCTTAATGAACTCCTTGAGGGTGAGCGGTTTAATTTTTATACTATGCTCTAGCCAGAGTTTTCTGGGTAACATGCAGTTTGTTAAAAATGTCTCAACAATGTTAATAAAAGAATGACTAAAAAACCCAAATACTATAAAACCAAGATAAAATCACCAACAGAGCAGAAATGCAAAGATGTGGCCATCTGAAAACAGTTCCTTAAATATCCAGGAAAGCGCTCTGCAATGCCTGAGATCCACCATGGGCTTTAACCTTGGGGGAAAACCATTCAAATTACATTTTTCTCCTCCTCTCTTTTGCTTGTCATTTGCAGCCCAAGCAACTCTTCTGGAACAGTGACTGCACCCGACGCTGCCGTTGCTTTCGCCGCAACCTCATCCAGTGCGATCCACGGCAGTGCAAGTCAGACGAGGAATGCGCCCTCCAAAATGGAGTCCGTGGCTGCTTCAGTAGAAAGAGTTCCTACTGCATGGCGGCTGGTGGAGGAGTCTTCCGCACATTTGACGGTGCTTTCCTCCGATTCCCAGCCAACTGCGCCTTTGTCCTCTCCACCATCTGCCAGAAACTGCCTGATGTTTCTTTTCAGCTCATCATAAACTTTGATAAGTGGTCTTCTCCCAACCTGACGATCATCTCACCAGTTTACTTCTATATTAATGAGGAGCAGATTCTTATCACTGATCGCAATACTGTCAAGGTACAGTGTTGACTGATGGTGCTACCTTCACGGGGCTTTAGGAGGTGACCTAAATCCAGTGGTTCTCAATCTGTGGTCCTCCAAATGTTCTAGACACCCGCTAGCTCCCAGAAGCCCAGCCAGCATGGTCTATGGCCAGGGGATCAGGGATCTGAAGTACAAAATATTTGGTTGAGGACCAGTTATCTAATCTACTAGCATCTTGTGGTCCCACCAGAAGCTGATTCTAGTGTTCCTGAAGACAAACACAGCTGGGATAGGGAGCAGACGAGTGCGGATTATTCAGGAAATCAGGCACAAACAGGGTCTTTCACAGCTTCAAGTATTGCTGAGGGGAGGTCCATGGATTATGTTTCAGCAGACACTGGGAGTTCACTGAGGTTTTATGTCAGTTACAGCTCAGTCTAGGTTGCTGTCTCCATTCTCACCAATAAAGACATCCTGTATTTAAAAGATACTTGCTTGACTCAGTAAGCATTGGCTTTGAGAGTGCTAATGGACAATCAACAGCTACTTCTGGGGTTGAGCTCTTGGAATCTATGGATGGTGGCCATGTGTCCTCCTCCAATTAGAAACATAATGAAAGGATACGGTCTGGGAGTTCCTTGCATTACTTTGCACTGAGAAAAGTGGGGTTCATCTGGCATCTGTAGTGAAGATGAATCACTTCTCTGCTCAGAGCCTGTAATCTGATTCCTCAAGCATATGAAGCTCAACTCTAGGGAAATGATATGCTAGAGTTAATGCTAGCTGTTGCTCTTGACTCTTAACTAGGATCTGAATCTGTAGCCTGTAGAATTAGAAGCATAGGTCTCTGCTGTGTGAACTGGAGACCAAGATTCTCATGGAACGCTCTTATTCCTCTTGCAAATTCGAAAATTACAGAACACATGAAATGCTTCGGAAATTGGAACAGTGAACTCTAAAATCCAGGTTACGTAATTCCCAGATTTTGAGGGAAACGCTAAATCTCTCAGCTGATCTAAGGCTGAGCTGGGTTGTGGGATAGGAGTAGCATAAGCGTCCAATGACATGTGATCTAAACTACAGATTGTAAAAAAGTGACATTTTCCAAAAGTTACATTATAATTCAATTGTATAATTTGAATTTAGTGGTGGGGAAAAGGGAGCCAAGAAGCTGATCAATTAGCCAAATTTATTTCTACAAATAGGTGAATGGGACAGAGGTGAATGTCCCCTTTGTGACCGGTTTATCAACCAAAATCTACAGCATGGAGGGTTTCCTGGTGATTGACACAAGCCCAGATATCCAGATCCATTACAATGGTTTCAACATTATCAAAATTGCCATCAGTGAACGCCTGCAGAATAAAGTGTGTGGTCTTTGCGGGAATTTCAATGGTGACCGTACAGATGATTATGTCACCCTGAGAGGGAAGTCGGTTGTCAGCAGTGTCTTCCTTGCACAGAGCTGGAAAACCAATGGCATGCAGAAAAGGTGAGAGAAGGATTCATGCTGGAGGCTGAAGTTGCTCCCAAGCCTCTTATCCTCACACATCCAACAGATGAGGTTGATTTTATTCTCTCTTCATCTGGGTTAATGGGTCTCCAGATGTTCTTCCAGGTTAGTGGCCTTTTGGATGTTTTTGACCTCACCTCTAAGAATCTCAGATCTTTAGATGTGCTGTCTGGGGCTTCTGAGAGTTGAATTCCAAAATAATTAAAAGACCAAATATGGCTAACCCCTGTAATAGTGAAGGGGAAGGGGGAAAAAGAGCCCCCACTGGGATCTGTTGCAAAAAGCTAGGGATTGAAATGGAAATAGCAGGATCCCAACTAAGGTTATGTCACTAAAGTTCCAGCTGAAACAGGAAGTATTTGTAGCCTGTCCTGTAAAAGAGAGTCAGTCCCTAGATTGAACTGCTGGAACTGTTCGAGTTCTTAGAGATTATTCACTGAACAGAAATATACTCCAAAATGGAGGTCTCCCGGATGGTAGCCATGCACAGTGTCTGGTTCTCGTCCCAACAACTGCTGATACCGTGTTCCTTTGCATGGTTTCTAGCACAGCTTGTGGGTCCTAAAATGTTCTGTCTTTGTCTTTCCAGCTGCAATGAGCTCCAGTACTCGCAGTATGCCGCTGCCTGTGACAACGTGCAGATCCAGGGCCTGCAAAGCGAGAGCTACTGCCTCAAACTGACCGACATGAAAGGTTTCTTCCAGCCTTGTTATGGACTGCTGGACCCACTGCCCTTCTATGATTCGTGTTTTCTTGATGGGTGTTACAATCAGAGGAAGTACCAGCTCTGTGGCTCTCTGGCAGCCTATGGGGAAGCCTGCCGTTCCCTTGGGATCCTCAGCACAGAATGGATTGAGAAGGAAAACTGCTGTAAGTGAACCAAGCTGAGTTTTGCCCTCCTCTGAGGGATTCTCAGTCTTTGTCAATCAGTTTTTCTTTGCCAGGAAAATAATTTTTCAAGCATTCTGCTAAACCAACAGGAGACACAGCTGCTCTCAACCAACCACTTCACCAACTATTCATTCCTGACCCCCAAGCACAATAAATGTTGTGGAACCCCCTTCCATTGTTACCCAGTGTTAGTGCATGCAAGATTGCTATTCTCCCAAAACAAAATTGCCTGCACATGATTTAGAGGATGAAGGGAAAATCCAAATTGAGCACAGTTTTCCACTCTTTAAGATTTTGGAATTTAGTTGACTGAACCAATATCAATAGCTGTTTATCAGTGTCTATCATAGCCACTTGAGTCACCCACTTTGTTTCTTACTTTGGGTTGCCGTTCTTCATTCTCTTAATCCATGAGGGCAGCAACCCTGTTCAATCATTGCCTGCCTGGTTGTTATCAACAAGATTTCAGATGAGCAACTTGTTCTTTCCTTTTCCACCATTGCTTTCTCCACTTGGAGTCCGATGTGTCTGGAGAGAGGAAACTGCTGCTTACACATATATGCTTCGCAGGTCTTCTAGGTTCTTGCTTGCAAGTATGGTCAAACACGATTAGGAGCTTCTCCTCTTCAGACACATAACCCTCCATATGGGGGAAACAACAACACAGAAGGAAAAGGCTCATTCCTCTCTACATGTGTTGCTAACAACCAGGTAGGTAAAGACTGCCTAGGGCTCAAAATGAAGATCTAACACAACTAGATCTCTATGGACAAAATCCTGCTGAATGCCAGCAGAGCATAATGCTCCATCAATGTACATCTGCTTATCTTAAGCTGCACAAGCAGAGATTCAGAGGAACGTCTGTTCAAACCAACAGGGATTCCACTTGTGTGAGATGGTAATAGACACCTTCTAATTCAGACTCTTCAAATATCAAACCACTTATGCAAGGACAGAACAGGATTCTGCCCCATGAATTTATTCAACCCTACGAATCAAAGGCTGGTAAACACAGGAACCAGTGCCATTTCTATTGGTTCAAGTTTATTCCAGTTGTGCACATCCTTTGTGCAGAATTTTAAGAGGTTACTGCAAATGTCGGCAGGTGATTTCTTTAGCTCCCGAGAACTTCTTAGTGCTTAAGAACCTCAGTATCTGCTAAGGTAAACCTCTCACCAGTCCTGATTTGTGACTATTTCCTTTTCATTACTTCCAGGAGTAGAAAAATTCAGCAAATGTGTGTGTGTTTTTTTTTAAAAAAAATAATGATAGTGTTTATGGTGGGCATCTTCTGCAGAAAGTAACAAACAGCAGCGCATGCAACAGGTCTTAAAATAAATAGGTTGTCCTTGGCTGTTTTTTCTCCCATTTCCTTTTTAGCAGGAGTGGTTGAAGACCCCTGTGTGGGGGCAGATTGTCCCAACAGAACTTGTGAGGTAGACAACGGTGGAGACTTATGTGGCTGTATTGAACCTCCCCCCTATGGAAACAGTGAGTGCTCATTATGAAAATCCTATAGTGACTATGTAATGGGGAATGCCACTCCTTAATGCTTTCTTGTTAACCTATTTTACTTTATACAGGAGTATGTATACATTCAGAGATGATCCAGGCTGTATCACTAGTCATTACACTCTGTACTAGGTATAGGATTTTTACGTCCCCTGTACTACAGAACCCATAACTATCCATTCTGGGAATTCCACCTGACAGGCCCACAGCTGCAGACACCTAACTGTGGTTCATCTTGAGAAAAGGCCTAGCTGGGAAGCCTTTGTGGCTTAGCATAGCCTAGTTCTACCCTAGCTTCCTGTTCAGGAATGAGGCTGCCCCACTGCTAGCTTGGAGTTTCCTTTCCGAACAGGAAGCTAGGATAGATGCTAAGTCATGAAGCCTGGCTAAGCCTTTTCTTCATGTGAGCCACATTTTAGTGTTTGGAGATATGTGCGTGTTAGGTAGAATCCCAGAATGGAAAAGTATGGGATCTGCAGCCCAAGAAATAATAATAAAATCCCATGCCTTTCTCCTTTGTCAGAAACTTGCAGCCTAATGCATCATGTATGCTCACTGTCACCTTCACACAGCCATTGTGTCAGCATGGATATGAGGCAAAGATGGCAGTGGATGTACAAGACGTCACAAGCAGCAGCAAGTCCACTGTGTATGGCACAACGTCCTTAATGTGTTGCAACTGGCATCATGCCCTCAAGTACAGCTTGTTCCCTCCTTTCTTTCTCATCTCCTATTCTAGAGCAGTGGTTCCCAATCTTGGGTCCCCAGATGTTTCTGGACTAAAACTCAAAGAAGTCTTCACCACTAGCTGTTCTGGTCATGATTTCTGGGAGTTCTTGTCCAAGAACGTCTGGGGACGAAAGGTTGGGAACCACTGTTCTGTGAGAAAACCAGCTGGACTACAAGAACTCAACACACTCATTCCTCCCCTTGAGTGTTCTTAATTTCAAGTATTGCAGAAATGATTTTCGTGTTAACTTAAGTTTTATTCTTTGCGAGAGCTATCAGTTCTACATGCTAGGGAAAGCTTTTTATTCTATATCTTTCACCTATTAGTTTACAAATAATCAGGCATCAATTTGTAGATTTTTAGATTAGGCACCCTTCAGTTTCAAGAAACCATGGTAACGTGCTAGACTTGGAATAGCGTCTAGTGTGGCTGAGAAGGCCAATTTGAGAGTGACAATCCCTTCCACACTGAAGACAAATTCAATCTGTCCCCTTTCCTGCTCCCTGATTTTGCTGCTTTCGTGACTGCCTCTTTGCCTCGGCCTGCTGGACAAGGGTCTCTTCAAATTGGGAGAGGCCGTGATGCACCGCCTGCCTCCAGGCTGAACGCTCAGGTGTCAAGGTTTCCCATCTGTTGAGGTCCATTCCTAAGGCCTTCAGATCCCGCTTGCAGATATCCTTGTATCGCAGCTGTGGTCTCCCTCTGGGGTGATGTCCCTGCACTAATTCTCCATATAGGAGATCTTTTGGAATCCAACCATCAGCCATTCTCATGACACTCCCAAGCCAATGTAGACGTAGGCATGTCAGTTTGTAGGCATGTTGGGATAGTAAATTTATTCTTGTTTATGAGTGAGTGTTGATATTATTAGATCATGGTATTATAATGAGATCCAACAATATGACAGAAATTCCTAATTTAAATAGTTGGGGGATGAAGTTACATGCAGTCATAGAGATTTTAAATCTTCAATTGAGATACATTTTGGTCTACCTCCAATAACTGAAGCTTATGCTTCAGTTAACTCAGTGGTTAATCAGTCCCTTGCAACTTGAAAAAGGCCCATTAATTCATCTGTGTTTCTCCCCTGGGTCTCAACCCCAGATTGTTTCCCGTAGTGGAATTTCTGTTGCTTTATCCAGCCTTATTTTCAGCTTACTTTTAGCTCTGAGGCTTCATCTTAATACCATACAAAGGCATAGACATCTCTTTTTTTAAGGGGATAAATATATATTTTTTAAAAAAATTAATTTTGCACCTTTCTTCCTTGGCGAATGTCAGCCCACTGTGGCTTCAGTCCAAGAGCACTGGAAAGTGAAGCTTGGATCTATCCAACAAACCTGGAATGAAAAGGGGAGTTAACTTATTTCATTAAGGGGATATTAGAGAACCTTGCTTGGGACATCTAGTTGTGGCAGACCATCACCAAGAATGAGCTAGAGACTGTTTTTGTGACAAACCAAACACTACTGCCAAATATTAAAGCCATTACCACACACAGATCAGATGATATCACTTCAACATCTGAAGGGCCACATCTGGCCCTAATTAAGCTGGTAGAAAACTTTGCTCAGGATGGCCATCACCTCAAACACAAGAAGACAGCCCTCCAAGCTGTATAGCTGCTGCTTCCATTAGATTACATCTCCTTGCATTTGGCTCTGGTCCATCAAAACATCGTTATTAAGGTTTTAGCATCAGTTTGTACTATCTAAAGCAGCCTTTCTCTACGAGTGCCCTTCTAGATTTTTTTTTTTTTTTTTTTGGTACTATAATGACCATCAACCCCTACTGGCATGGCCTGTGTTCAGAAATATAGTCTGGAGGCTCGTCTAAAATATTCAGTGCTGTACTTGAAGCTGATGAAAAAAGAAAACTGAACTAGTTGTTCCCTTTGTCTGGTTAACAGCACGCTTTGCAGTTTGAGAAAATAGCAGCCAGTACTTGGATTTAAACATAAGTCAGTTTTAAAGCAGATTAGCCATTAATATATGCAACCAGCCATTTCCAGGTGCCAGTCACTTCCATTTTAATGCATTAAGTTACAGCTAAGCAGACCATCCTAGTCTCTCCTGAATCACAGAAAAACAGTGGAGCAATCAGAAGTGAGGCTTTAATCGAAATGAATTGTGAATATTTACATCTCTGTGTTCCATTTTTGGCCATATTGTGTTTTTTTAACACTCTGAAAATGTAGTACTAAGGACTTTTCCCAGCCACCTAACACAATTATATGTAGTTTCCTTCCTGCCTGCCTTCTTAACAATCATGATGTTCTTTGCAGATACACATGATATCCTGGATGCTGAAGTGACCTGCAAAGCTGCACAAATGGAAGTTTCAATCTCAAAGTGCAAACTGTTCCAGCTGGGCTTTGAAAGAGAGGGAGTGCGTATCAATGACCGCCAGTGTCCTGGCATTGAAGGCGAGGATTTTATCTCCTTCCAGATCAATAATACCAAAGGCAACTGTGGAAACATTGTGCAGGTCAGAATGGTTGGGGACCTCAGGTTTACTTCTAATATCATTGGTATTCTTCAGTTCATCAAATCTTCTGGGGTTGACTCATTGACATCATTAAACACCATAAACTGCAGTCAAAACAATGTATTCCTAACAATTGTGTTACCTAACCATATTTAGGTTAGGTAACTTGTGTCTCTCCAAACATTTGTCAACTACAGCTCCAGTTGCTCTACCAGTTGGCCTTTTGCACTAGCTGAGAGTTCCAAAAACATTTCAAGGTTGTTTCCACCTACTGTGCATTACAGTAGTTTAATGAAGAAGTCAAACTACAATCCTCAGGTTCAGTGTAACTAATCCAGAACAGGTTGTAAACACACACCCAGGTTGGCTTCTTAGTTGACCTACAGAACCTCTGTCTAGTCTGGATGAGGTTTTATATTATTCACCCACATCTAATCCCCCTTTACATCCAGACAGTGATTCAGGAGTTCCACAGTCTCCTTGGTGTCTGCTAAGAAAGAATCATAGAGTTGTGTTTCCTCCATACAGTTATGGACTATATATATATGGGCAATAATATATCTCAGTTATGTGTATTTAAACTTTGTTAGAGCAGGGTAGGAGGAATAACTGTGATGCTTGGCAAGACAAGTTTTGGAGGAAGTAAGAAATTCTGTCATCAGAGTTTTCCAGAGGCAGTTCCAGGCATAAAGAATAGTCACTACAGTTTCAGTTAATTAATTTACCACTGATGGAAGCTTGAAGCTCTATTTCTTTTTCCAAATTATCTTATCCTTCACGTACACACTGTCAAGGCTTCTGTCTTTATTTCTAGCAAATTTACCTCTTCCCAATGTTTTTTCTCTCAGTCGAACAGTACCCACATAATGTATAAAAACACTGTCTGGATTGAAAGCGCCAACAACACAGGGAACATAATTACCCGTGACCGAACCATCAATGTTGAATTCTCATGTGCTTATGAACTTGACATCAAAATTTCTTTGGATTCTGTAGTGAGGCCAATGCTCAGGTAAAGAGTAACTCCTTGTTCCTGTGTGTGCTTTGTGCGGTCAGTGGAGGGTTGGTTAGAGGAACCTCATCTCACCGGCTTGTGTTTTCCACATCCTTTCTCAGTACAGACATGTAATAGCCCTATAACTGTCCAATTGCGACTGCTATAAAGTATCCTGAGTTCTCATATATTTGCATACATGCCTGCAAAATATGTGAAGATCATTGATGTTCATACAAAAGAAATTTCACTGATTTGGGAACTTTATAATATTGGGAAAGGGGGTGACAGAGAGCAACTTGGCCCATGATACTTGCTTGAAGAAGGAAGAACAGGTCACTTCGCTGTTTGAGAAATATAATCCACATGGTTTATAGTATTTTTAAATTCTTTATTCAAGAAACTTAATTCAGTTGTTTGAAAAACCCTGTTTATTATTAGTAACAATAACAACTTGATCTTTGTATCTCAACCCATTTACAAAAATGGGCCAGATCCAAATTAACCCCCAAAATGAGTTTTATACCAGTCGATTTTCAACTTATCTAGCTTTGCATGAATGCTGCTTCTGCAGAGGTGTTATTTTAATTCATTTTAATGTGCTAGTTATTTTGTGGCATTTTATTTTCTTTTTGTTCTAGCATTGCATATGTCATTCTGATAATGTATTTGAAGGGAAGCATACACAGCTTAAGTAAATAAATAAACTGAGAGAAATTTAGACTTCCATTTCAAGATCAGCAAGTTTGTGTCTATTTTTTTTTCAATCTTGTAATATAGGATGGGTTGTAAATGTTTTAAATAAAACAAAGACCCTTCTGTCTTTTCTATTTATTCTCAAGTATGTTTTTCTCTCTCCCCTTCTTCCAGTGTAATTAATTTGACAGTGCCCACACAGGAAGGCAGTTTCACAACCAAAATGGCGTTGTATAAAAACTCATCCTATAAGCATCCCTATCGTCAAGGAGAGGTGGTGTTAACCACTCGTGATATCCTGTATGTTGGTATCTTTGTACTTGGGGCAGATTCAACTCATCTCATCCTAATGTTGAACAAATGTTATGCAACACCTTCAAGAGACAGCAATGACAAGCTCAGATATTTCATCATAGAAGAAGGGTGAGTGGCCTCTTTCTTCTTCCGCCTTCTCTCCCTGAAATTCTAAAAGATGACTTTGACATGTCTGTCAGCTGTGCTAATGAACCTCTGTGTTTCAGTTGTCAGAATATAAAGGACAACACCATTGGGATCGAAGAGAACGGGGTGTCGTTGACTTGCCGCTTCCATGTCACTGTTTTCAAGTTCATTGGAGATTATGATGAGGTTCACCTTCACTGTGCAGTCTCACTCTGCGACTCAGAAAGATACTCATGCAAAATAGTAGGTAGCATGGAGCTTTACACTATTCCAGACTCTGTAGGTTTAAAGGGTTTACATAGAAATTGTATTCTGAGGAGGCCTGATGAGATGGCACAGACTTCTTAGTTGTAGTCCCCAAACTCTGAAAAGCTTTGCTCCATTAGGTTTGGCTTTGTGAAACCTTTAGGATTCTTGAGTTGATTTTATTTATTTATTTATTCAATTCAATTTATATGCCGCCCAAACTACCCAGAGGTCTAAAATACAGGCACTTAGACTAATCCTGGCGCGCTCTGGTTCATGGGGTCACGAAGAGTCACACACGACTAAATGACTAAACGACAAGACTAATCCTCTCTCTCTGTTTTGGCTTTCTCAGAACTGTCCTCAGAATACCCGAAGGGCCGGCGACTATACCAAAGAGTTAAATGAGCAGATCATCTCTGTGGGCCCGATCAGGAGAAAGCGTAAGTGCATTTCCACCCCTACCCATCCCAGCTTTACTGTAGATATTGGGTTCACTTCACTGCATAGCTACATCATAAAATCTGAAAATGGCTGTGGAATCCAGGATGTAACGTAAAGTCCCACCTTTGTTTGCTTTAATAAGTTTTTCTCTAGTCCTTAATGCAGCAAAGAAAAACTTTTTAGTGACAAGACAGAATTAACACGAGCATTATTGTCATACATCAGCATGCTGTTGTTTTTCAACCAAGTGCTTAATATGAAGCATTTGTAAACTTCTTTGTTCATTTATTTCCTTATTGTGTTGTTTCCATCCAAAGCTAAATCCTCGTTATTGCAACAGGTTTTTGTTTTACTCCCCCTCCTCAAATTCTTGTATCTTAGACCTGGACTGGTGTGAAGACAATGGAGGCTGTGAGCAGATATGCACAAGCCAGGTGGATGGCCCACTATGCAGCTGTGTGACAGGGACTTTGCAAGAAGATGGAAGGAGTTGTAGAGGTGATGGATTCCCTTAAGAACATTAAGGCATTCTTAGTACCATCATTATCAGCAAATGTCCATAAATATTTTTAAATGTTCTCTCCCTTCAGTATATTTTACCAGTATACCTCCTCCTCTCCTTCTCAACATGTTCTTATGATCATATTAAGTGGCCATATCAGACATCTTCCCAGTGTTGTGTGATCTGTCAGTGGCTTCCCAGTTAGGGTGAAGAATGCTGAAGTTCAGACTGAATTGGATAACTTACACACTTGTCCTAATAGGTGTAGGATCAGCCTACTTATGTGAGAAAGGTGGAAGAGGGGGGAGCCTCATTTAAGATGTGTATGCTAACTGCAATTTTTAATCAGTATTTTAGTTAAAAAGAAAATCTACTGCGATATCTATTTATCTGCTAAGATATAAGTCCCACTGAATGGAGGAGAGTACTTCCAAGACAGAAAGTCTAGGATTGCAGCCTTAATTAATTAAATATCACAGCTATGGCACACGTTTATTTTCCTACTGATATCTTACTGGCAGCTTAGGGCAATATGTAACAAAGCTGAGTAGCTGATATCAGAAGAGTGGATTTTGCTTCCTTAAAATGTGACTCATGTGTTCATTCATATTTTCTTCTCCTCCTCTAGCAACCAGCTCTTCAGACGGGCTTCAAGCCAGGCACCTCCCACTTATTTGCATCCAGCTATTATTATTATGGCGTCTTCTCTATAAGTCAAACCCAACCTCATAATTAATTCATGGCTTCTCTTTTAAGTACAGTCATTTCTTCCAGTCCTTCTGAACCCCCATAGTATAAACACATGCAAACCTGCACGTGTCGATCATCGCCGTCGACGACAACAATTATGTCTGTTGCTGCGCTGGAGTTGTCAGCCTGTGTTAAATGGTCTTAATAAAGCTGCAAAAAATTTAACAGGGCACCAGACTCTCCTAAACCATCAGGGATATCACCAGTAGGATAGATAGCAAATAGTCAATTAAGTTTCTTCCCCTTTGGGTATGCTCCTTGGTCTTAATGTTTTAGCAGAGTCTCCATTTGCTCTTGATGCTTAAGGAGGAAAACAATCTTGCCTGCTTAATAACTTGTTCTAGGAAGGAAAAAAAAGTAAAAGGATGAGGTGCACTTAGTAATCATGGATCAGGTGTCCTAAAGTGTAAGAACTGATCCTTCTGCATTAACTTCTCTGAAGTTTTTCCCCACCCACCCCCATCCTTTTGATTGTGGCTCTTGCACCTTGTTTGTTTTCTTACTTGATGGCCGTGCCAATGGCCAATTTCTTCACAGAATGACCAACTGATACTTTGATTCCTCCACTCTCCCCTGCCCTGAGCTAAAGGGATCAGCAAAATAAGCAAATTCACTTTGACTCTGCTCCAGTTGAGGGGCTTGGAGAAACACAGTCTAGTATATTCAGAAATACTGTATGCCCATCAAAAGAACTGCCTCAGGTGCTGCATGCCATAAAGCTTTGATGTCCTATGGACTATCCAGACTATAGACTGACATTGGTTTAATGTATATATTCTTCTTCCTGGGAAATCCTGGTAGTAGTAGTCCTGAAAAAGGAATGTGCCTGAGGATCTGTAGGAAATAACAGCCAACATCTCACCCATTAGCCATCTCCAAATTTCTTTATGAAGAAGCCATGAAGTTTGGGACTGATTATAGGCTTCTAGTATAGCTAGAGCATATGTTTCAGTGTGAACTACTTTCGGGGTTTGTTGTGCTCACTTGGTAGCCCTGAACTCAATAAGCAGCTCAGCAAGGGAGCTCTGCATAGCTTGGCTGTCTTCTCACCACCTCATCTCTGTCATCATGGCCTTTATCCAATTTTGATGAGCCGTCTATCCCTCTCTATTATACGTGCAGCCAAATAATTTAAACATGTTTATTCTTAATTAAAATGTCATGTTCAAACATTTTGTATCCTGTTTGTTCTTGAATCACAGGGGGAATTGAAATAAACATAAAATAATATCCATCACACACACAAATATGTAAGTATCCACAGAAGAAGCATAGACATCGCGAAAACAATACATTAATCAGTAGCTCTTTTGCGCTCTATTCTTTCAAATATTGCATTATAATATAGTACAAATTTAAGTGCAGGTTTACATCAATAAGTACAGGAAAGATATATAATGAATTAAGTCCATCACATTCAAAAAATACAATACAGATAAACCTGGGGAGCCACTTCATTAACAATTCCATTCTGAAGGATCATTACCTTATACAGTATTAACCATTCCCTTTTCAGTTTCTAGGAGCTTCTGTTAACATACTTCAGTTTCTGTAAATGAAGCATATCAGAGAGATAATGAGTCAGACTTTAACTCAAGTCCATCAGCTGTGTAAAGTTAAACCTTTTCTGTGGGAACAGAGGATAATTCATTGTGGGTATCCTGGGGTTCTGCAGCTTGCCCAAGGCCACGCAGACCAGTTGTTCTGGGAGGCACAGTGGGGAATTGAACTCTCGGTCTCTGGCTCCACAGCCAGATATCTATCCAACTATCCAGCCATCAGAAGCCTGTGCTGCAGGGTCAGAAGACCAAGCAGTCGTAATCCAAGTGACGGAGTGAGCGCCCGTTACTTGTCCCAGCTCCCGCCAACCTAGCGGTTCGAAAGCATGCAAATGCGAGTAGATAAATAGGGACCACCTCAGTGGGAAGGTAACAGCGTTCCGTGTCTAAGTCGCACTGGCCATGTGACCACGGAAGATTGTCTTCGGACAAAACGCTGGCTCTACGGCTTGGAAACGGGGATGAGCACTGCTCCCTTGAGTCGAACACGACTGGACAAAAATTGTCAAGGGGAACCTTTACCTTTACCTTTTATCCAGCCGTCAAGCCAGCACCTGTGGTTGGTGACCAGATATGAAATATTATCTTCAGAGGGTGTTATATCTTCAGTGAAAACAAATAAGGCAGCAGGCTAGCTTGGGGAGCATCAAGCAACGTGCTTTTGGCCCACAACTACTTTCTCTAACACTTTGCTTGCTGCTGTCAGCATCTCCACCTTGGCCAAGAGCCTCTATCTGTACTTGGCTAACCTCCATGGGGAAATTGGCTGATGCTGAACAAGATGGACCTATGGTTTTATCTATGTGGATACTTATCACGTTAATAACATTCTGAACACTAATGAAAGTATGTCGCTCAAAATGCCTCTATGGAAACCAGCTGCATGCACACATACCCTTTCTTCCTCAGTTGCTCTTTCATATATCAACAGATCTTCCATGTTCTCTTCTACCACTTTATTCAGTTCCGTCAGGATTACATCTAATGTCTGAAAGACACATAAAAGAGTCCTCCCAAAATTTAGATGAAAAAGGAGAACTGAGGGAAGAACTTAGTATTTCTTTAAGTTGAGGCCTTTTACCAAACATAGTTAAATCACTTAACATTTGGTGGTTTTTTTAAAATGGAAAGAAATATAATACAGCATGAAGTACGTTCTCATCTGCATAACAAAAAGCGGTGACAGCTAACTGACTAAACCAAAACATAACAATACCCCATTAGATTACATTGAAAGCTATGTCTCCTGCCAATCATTCATGTGCTATTTTCTGTTTCTAAATATGCCAGGCAGTGGGAAGCAAATCTGAAAAATGCTTACTCTGCTGCCATCTTCGGGCAGATTTGGATTACACATGCAACAATTTCCCATCACTCTTCCCCCTTCTCATAATCATATCCAGCCCTTGAATGCCAACATGCCACCTGCTCTGGAAAGCCTGCAGAAGTAAACAGCAGGGACCTCTGGGGGGGGGAACAAGTCCTTTTTTCAGCCTTAAATGAACAAAATATCTCAACTAAAAATTCCGTCTGAAGAGGTTGCAAAGAGAACTTTTGAAAGGTTACTTCAAGGACGAATGAGAACCATCGTCTTTTCTTGGTCTATAGTACTGTGGAGGAACCAATATAAAGAGAAACCCAATGTTGAGGGAAAATTCCTAAGGCTAGAAGAATAATTTCACAGTAGGTCAAATTACTTATTGAAGCAAAGTGTGAAAGAAAACAGAATAATTCACAGGCGTGTATTATTGCATCAGAAGGAGTTATGGATTCTGATGAGTTTAAGATCAATGGCCCATAATTGCAACATGGTCCTGCCAGGTAACTTCTTATTCATGTGTCCGCCCTTCTCCAAAATAAGTCTGTCTCTGCCCTAGCATAGAGAAAAGTATGAGTGTAACTTTTTTTGATATTGCAGAAGAGAGAAGACACAAGGCAGTCAGGTCTGTATCCACGTCATAAAAACATTTCTCTGCTTACCACCTCTGTAAAAGTTTTCAGATGGAACTCTCCCATGGGAATGTTTACAGAGGTAACTTGCTGTTCCTTCTCAAGGCTAAAGAATTGGGTGAGCAGAATATCGAATATCAAACCTTGAAAAAAGAAGAAGGGACCCAGGAAGAATTGAGGGCTACTGTGTTGTTTGCTCTACATGCTTTATTAATTTATTTACTTTAATAATGGCTGACACATAAGGTGATCAATGAGGCAGATCAGAACTATAGCAAAAGGAACGTTTACCCTTTCCTTCTACTGTGACTCCAACTGGAACTGCCATCATCCCATCTGGTCATGCCCACCATTCAAAAGGGAGCAAAGCTCTCATTGGATCTTGCCTCTCACTGAGAACCCAATGTTACTTGATCTAAAACATAGGAATGCCTTGAGAATTTCTCTTGACCTTACTGAAATGACTTTCGCTCCCCTAAATAATTTCAGAGAACGTTTTACGTAAGAACACTCCAATTCTCTTCACATTTCATTTTAGGAAAAATGATAGTAGCAACTTTTCCCCCTCCTCTCTTTCCAAATTCAGAGCCAGAAAGTGGAGGCTTACTCCCTGTCCTGTTTGAACATCTGGCACATGCAAAAAAGGGGGGGCAAATACTCATCATACGATTCTGCTTTTGCTAAGATATATGGTGATTAGTGGCAACAGCAAAGTTAAAGCCAGTTGGTGACAAATGTATTCAATCGTATAGCTATTAAGCTACTTGAAGTCTCTCTTACTGTTATGTGAGGTATGTTTCCTATTCTGCTCATGGAAGGAACATTCATGCCTCCATAAAGCTCCTCAGAAATGTCATCAAAGCTCACATTATCCACCAACACTTAAGTGTTTGCATGAGCGTTCTCAGACCCCCTAAGCATCAGATATAGTTTTCCCAAAGATACAGGCTTCCATTGCCCCACTCCGCCTCTCCCTACCACACCTTCACAGCCATTAAATACTCACTTTGTAAAACCATGCTTGAATGTGCCGCCTCAGAAAAGTTCAAACCCTGCGAGGTCATCTTTCCTATTGCACACTCCAGGAGAAATATGTCAATAAGTTGTTTAGTGGCAAACTCAGCAACCTGGGAGAGTAGAGATAGAAAGACATATCTGCCTACCACCATTATATTTCTAAAGAAAAAAGAAACCAGAATCAGTAGCTGCTACGTGTCTAATGCTATAGCTATTTGTGTACAAAAAAAAAAAAAAAGCCAAGCCATTCACTTTGATGCGAAGCAGCTGGTTCACAAGCTTTGAAATAAAGTATGAAGGGAACTCTGTGAATTTGCTGAGAACAGCTAGAAGAAGATATACAGTGGTGCCTGGCAAGACGATTAATCTGCAGGACGATTAGTTTTTGCGATCGCTGTTGCGCTTCTAAAGACAATGTTTTCTATGGACAATTTTCGCAAGATGATGATTTTTCCATTGGAACGCATTAAGTAGATTTCAATGCATTCCAATGGGGAACCGCGTTTCGCAAGATGATGTTTTTGCAAGACAGTGATTTTCGCGGAACGAATTAACATCATCTTGCAAGGCACCACTGTACTTTCCAGGATACAGTTGGGAAGCTTTTTTACTGTTTTCTCCAGTATATACTCAATGTGTGGTGACAAGCCTTCTCTGTGTAAGAATACCACCTTGAGACCATTAAGCATCTCTGTTCTAACCTCATCCCATAAACAAAGATGTTTATAGGGTTTATTTTGGAACATAACCACATTGAGTTTATGGTAGTTATGTTGTGAGCTTTCCTTTTTACAATAAGGATCAAAAGACTGAGGAGCACTCTGTAAAGCAACCTGGATCACAAGCTTCAAAATTAACTTGCTAAGGATTATGCTATATAGCACCAAACCTAAAAACTGGTGAAACTATTTTTATTGTTCTTTTTTGAAGCAAAGCTTCACTAGGCCATCTGAGTGTGTTTCAAATGTTTTAAGTCATGTTTATTTTAGTCTACAAAATCAACAGGAAATGGTGACAAATTTTTAAAAAATGATAAATACTCAAAACCAAAAGTCCCCAATCTGCTTCCAGTTTTAATTTTTGTGAGCTTGGGGTCTTCTCCGAATCAGCTGTGATTTCCCCCAATGCAAAAACCGCTTCTTGTAGGCACCTCCAGGACTAGACATACATATTTTTGTTGAAAAAATGTTCTGCTATAATGGATGGCACTTTGCCCACCCCATGTTTGTTTGTTTAATGCATATTTGTACCACCCTTCTTAGTGAAAATCCATTAATCTGGGTGATTGTATACAAAACCAAACAATCAACAACAACAAAACCAAAAGCAAAACCCCTACGGAATAAGAGGCTCCCTGCTGACTGTGTGTTGTAACAGATGTCCAGTCTTCCCACATCAGCCTGTCCAGCTGGTCAGAGTCTGCCTTGCTTCATAGCTGTGTGTAGTTGTTTTTTCTTTTTCATAAGAAAACCTTAAATGCTGCTCCAATGCCTTCTGTTTAAAGGGGGCAAATGGTTTGCTTCGGCAGTAGGAAAAAGAATTGACAAGAAGAGTAAATACTCATGGCGTATGATTTATAAATTATACCCTGTTGTGCATGAGAAATTTGGCATGCGTCGTAATGGATTTGGTTTCTAACAAGGAAGAGTGTGTTGTGATTTAGTGTAGGTCCTCAGTGATGTACATGCTGAGATGCTTGCTTTTAGAGATTACCTTGACAAAGGAGGGGGAACTGACTTCATCTTGTATGATATACATCGATGAAGGTAGGACTCTGCATTGTACCTGACTATCACAGCATTTCGTCAGTCTTAATTTCAAGTAATTAAGAACATGAAGGACACAGCCCTGGCTAAATGATGTGCTTTAATAGCAAGATGAATCTAAAAGAGAAATGGTGCCAAAGATACATCAGAAAGTGGCAAGACAGAGAAACTCATTCAGTGTAGCAAGTGGCAGTGAAGCTCACACTACTCCTGGGGAGTGATTGCAGGCAATTATTTTATTGTTATTGATGGCAATTAATATGGAGTTTGAATGCCACAGTGGGAAGGCAAGGCTTAAATGGCAGGTGACAGAGAGTCTTCATTTCCAGGAAAGCATTGAGAAGCCAAACTAAATTTGCTGTGGTAGCAAATTAGAAGTTAGATACTGGAAGCATAAACTTAAGGGTGGGGGGGGGGCAAGAAAAGAACTATGACAAAATATTGTGACACTTTAATGACTAACAAATTTGTTTCAGTGAAAGCTTTTGTGGTCTTTTAAGATTGCAGAAGTGGATTTTGATCCACAGAAACTCACACTGAAATAAATGTATTTAGTTTACAGCAATACCAATATTTTTTCCTCAATTAAAATAGCTTTCCCTTTAATTTTGCCAACAGGTTGAGACAGACTGAAACACCTCCTTATTTAGAAACTCCGGCACATGTGCCATCAAAATGAATAGAACTAATTGTCACTAGAAGAACTTAGCAATGGGGAGGGAGTTGACAGGGATGGGAAAACAGAATAAATGCATGTCATACCTTGAGAAATGTTGTGAAGGTTTCCATGAGCACTGTAGGGACAGGTCTCCTAATTACTTCTTCAAGAATTCAAAGACCAGCTTATCTGTAAGCAAATTAGGAATTAGAAGATCAAGTCAACTGCAGTTTCTTTCAAGAAAAACAGAAAGATCGCAATATTTTTCTGGTAAGCTGTTTGTTGTAAAACGTGTAAGGTTGTTTGCACTGCCTTATGTTGCTAGGCACAATGTTTTGCCGTTATGGTACTGAAGCAGCTTTGCCCAGACACAGGTTTATTAGAAATAAAACCACAAGGCATTTCTTCAAGGTAAGCTGCATCACCCACTTGTGTATGGCAATATGGTAACAGATCATTTTGCTTGTAGTGTTCTCAAAACAGGATGAGTTTGAAAGCACTGATAAACGACTTTCTCCATTCTGATAATGCCAGGTACTAGGTGTCCTTATCTCAGAACCTTAGAACTGTTCTTATTATGTGCCATCAAGTAAGAACCCTAATAGGGTCTTCAAGGTAACAGAAATATTTAAGGAGTGGTTATACACTTCCACACCTCCAGTGAATTTCCATGAGCTGAGCAGGGATCTGAACTCAGGCCTCCTGAGCTCTGATTCATCACTCTATCATGAGGTATAGTGTAGGCTGACGAGCCAACAGGCTCGTCAGCCTTGGAAGGCAGCCCATCTAGGAAAAGGAAAACTCCGATTTCAAACCTCCACTGCCTTGTGGCTATAGCCACTCATGGAAAAGGCTTCAGGAGTTAACCTCGAGGCAAAATTCAGAGCCGGAGTCCCGGAGGCAGTTCGTGTCATTTTGCCAACTCCTGTGATGTTGCTGGTACCAATTGTACAGTATTGGCTCTTGCCTTTCCATTGGACTATTTCAGCAACTTGGAGAGGGGGGATTTGCTGCTTGGGTAACAGCCTATCCTCCATATTATTTTACCCAGGCTTCGTGCTCTGGAGAGGACACTCCAGCTTCGCATACAGCGTCAAAACAACACGGAAAGGGATCGCCACTCTTGAATCGGCCTCCTCAGCCACGCTAGATGCTGTTCCAAGTCCTCCATACAGAACACGTTACCATAGTCTCTTGAGACTGAAAGATGCCTGACACATGAAGTATCCCAGAGGTTTTTAGAATAAAATAATTTGTCTAATGATGAGTCCAACATATTAACTAATTGTGCAATCACTGGGCAAAAGCCTGTTGAATAAAGCTATGACAGTGTGTGTTGCATAAAAATGTGAGTAAACTGATCCAGTGCTGGAAATAATTAATTTAACCCAAATGAAAGCTTTCCATCCCCTTCCCTTGTGATGGAACTTTAATTATCAAAAATTGCCACCAGATCGCTGCCGTTGTAATCAGGGCCATAGGGGGTGATTTCCTCCAAGCAAGGCATTTCACTTCTTCATCACCAGGATCCCAAATGCTTTCTGCAGGGTGAGATTAGGGGAACCGGAAAACAGCTAATTGTGGGCTAAAGGGCAAGCTCAAACCTGTACAAATACTTTCTTTTCTTGCTGGTGATTGTGGTGGTACCATTACCTTAGGATTTTTTGGGGGGGGCAGGGAATGTAGACTTCTTTGGACTTCAGAATTCTGGTAAAAAAACATGAGTACTTTCCATACAAGAGAGGGACGAATGAGAAGATGATGACAAAGATCTGTCAGGCTTGCATGCAATAGCAAACCAGTATTCTGAAGGATAACGATGAAACTGAAGTACCTGGAAAATAGGTGTAATGAAGTGTTCACTTTTGTGACATATTTTGCAACTCAGTGCTCCTTTTTTGCACCAATGTTCACTTTTTGCATTTCTTTGGCAATGAAGTGTTCATATTTACACCATTTCCCCCAACAAACTATTCACTTTTTGCATCATCTCCTTGTCGCAAGGTGTTCCTTTTTTGAACCACTTTTTTTTTACAACGGAGTGTTTTTAAATCTTTTTTTAATGCAGTGTTCTTTTTAGCACCATTTTTTGCAACAACTTTTCACTTTTCGCATTTTTTTGCAATGAAGTGTTCCTTTTTCCACATTTTTTTTCCACCAAGTGTTCACCTTTGCGCTTCTTCATTTTTTTTTTCTGCAATGAAGTGTTCCCTTTTTTGGCCTATTTTTCACTCCCAAGATTCAACGACATGCATGTAGCCTTTTACAGCCCGTAGACAGACAGCTCCGACTCGACCCGTGGGCGACGGCTGGCCTCCCTCACAGGGTTGTCGTAAAGGTAACGGCAGGAGGAACGTCAGGAAGCCCTTTCCCTTGAAGCCATTGGAGAAGCCGTCGTCCATTTAAATAAATTAAAATAATTAAAAGCCCTCAATATCACGAACAGAGGCTATATCGCAGGAATCACGTTTCCCTCAGGAATCCGCTTCCTCCCCTCCCCCCCCCCGCCGCGCCTTTCGCCCACATTCGCCCTCAATCCCTTTTCCCTCAGAACAGCTCGCGCCACCCTTGGCCCCGCCCCCTCTCCCCGCTCTTCAGAAGAAGCTGCCTCCCTGACTGGCTCTCCCTCGGGAGACCACGCCCGCCTCTTCGCGTCACGAAGGGAC
This sequence comes from Pogona vitticeps, assembly GCF_051106095.1. Lineage (NCBI taxonomy): Eukaryota > Metazoa > Chordata > Lepidosauria > Squamata > Agamidae > Pogona > Pogona vitticeps. The sequence goes on along the minus strand of NC_135790.1, from coordinate 25,337,046 downwards.
TCCGTCCAATCCCGTCTCTCGGCGCTGGTGTTCCGGGGACCAGCCCACCGTCGCGCCACCTCCTCGCGGCGGCTCCGTCAGGCGGCAGGAGGAAAAAAAGCAAACAAACAAAAAAGAAAAGAAACCGCCGTTTCCTGCGCAGCCATTGGCGGAGAGAAGAGGGGGCGGGCCAACCCGGAGGAAGAGAACGGGGGACATCATTGGTGGCGGTGGTGCGAAGCCCCGCCCTCCGGCCCTCACCTGCCTCCCGGCGACCTCTCCGTTTTAAAGGCCTGGGATTTGGGAGCCGCGTCGAAGGTGAGAGTGAGGCCGCCCGAGCCCAGGTGAGCGGGGGAGGGGAGCGGAGGGGGGGGTTCTCTCTGAGTTTCCCAAGATGCAACGGGGCAGGGCCCTTCCTGGCCCATCTCCTCACCTGGCCGGGGTCGTCCCCTTCACAGGGGACGCCTGAGGACCGCAATCCAGGTTCTTCTACGGGAGGTGGGGGGTGGCTGGGTTTAAAGGCAGTGGCTGCTTTTCCTGCCCTTCCTTGTTCCCTGCAAAAATAAATGAATAAATAATTAAAATAGGTGGGTGTGGGGGCAAAATGGGACCCTTGAAAGCCCTCCCCTCCAATCTTCCACTGGGCCTTCCCCTTTTTTAAATTTAAATATATATATATATTTAATTCCAAGTTATATTTATGGAAGGGATGGGTGAGGTCTTCACCAGGTGGCTTAATAGTTAATAATTTAAATAGTTTAATGTAAATGGTTAATTTAATTGAATATTTAATAATATAAACTGTTGGTAACCCCCCCCCCCGCACACACACACCTTTTTTCCTCAAGAGGGCCCCAGGGGGCATAAAACAGTAGAAACATTTATTTAATTTAAACTAATGAATTCATGGCACGTTGATTGTGTTGTTTTTAGGGCGTGTGGTTCCTCCAGAATCACCCCGAGCGACGGGGTGGTAGAGAAACCAAGCCAATAAATAAAACGCCCAGTATGGAAACTGGAAAGTGATATGGGGAAGCAACAGTAGCCCAGTTTGTGGGTGGCCAGTTCCTGGGGGGGGTTGGGGTGGGGGATCCTCATGGGTTTGAACTGAGGGGGTTTCCTGATTCTGGTGCATTTGCATCTTTTTTGCTTTGAAGGCTCTCCTTTTGGCCCCTTGCAGCTTTAGAAGAGGGAGCTGGCCCATGGGTGAAGGAGGTCCATGGCTGCCTGTGTTCAGATACAACGGCCTTTATGGATTCCCAGTGTTGGGGGTGGGGAATAGGTGGAGTGACAGGCTAGGAATCTGGAGGACAGGGTTCGAATCCCCACTCCGCCATGGAAACTGGCTGGGGCAGTGGAACTAGTAAAACCACTCCTTGAATATCTCACTTAACATGAAAACACTGTTAGGGTCGTTTTGACTTGACAGCTGATCACCCAAACACACACCCAAGGTGTCATAACATTTTTGTCTTTTTTATTTTTCTTCTGGTTTTGCCTGATACCCGTTTGGTAAGATAGTAACTTAGTATGCCCACTATATGGGATCCCAATTTTTGTTTCTTCCTAGCCTCACGTTTACTGTAGCTGTTCTTACTGTTTTTAATTATTATTATTTGTCTGAAAACAATTCATTTGCACTTTTTTCCACTGTGTTTTTGATTTATCCTGTTTCTTTTCTCCTTGGAAATTTCATGCAGGCAAAACAATGGATCTCGTTTTGAAATACGCAGATGCTGGAGTTCTGACGCCATATATTTATCCCACAAGCTGGGCAGAAGATGACCCTTTTCGACAGCTTCTCAGCCTCTTTGTCATCACAAACCTGGGGGCCCTTGTCATTTATTTGCTGTTTGGGAGTTTCAGCTACTATTTCATATTTGATCACTCTCTAAAAAAGCACCCCCAGTTTCTGGAGGTGAGTAATGCAGCTCATTAGGACTCATTCCTCTTCTGATTTCTCACACCAGGAGTTTGCTAGAGCTCCTGTATGTTTTCTGAGATAGAACAGAAATACCGTGAAGAAGAAAAGCATTTGCTCTCATCTGGTGTTTATATTAAATATAACACTTATTATTAAGTTTTTAGTTGTGTGTGGCCTGTTGCCAGGATATGGAGAATTCAGTTGCATTTCCCTCTAGAATTTCTGCCTTTGGACAGATTTATACTGGGTTTGGTTCTTCTGTTGATGGTCTGAGTGGATTTAACTGCAGGTGACAACAAATTATGTAACATTTAGAAGAGCATTGTGGCCCGTGGTCAAACTGCAGTACTGCAGTCAAGCCTCTGGTCATGACCTAAGTTCGATCTTGGGCTCAGGTAGCCAACTGGAGGTTAACTCAGCCTTCCATCCTTCCAAGGTTTGTAAACTGAGTACCCAACATGTTGGGGAAGGAGCAGTGTGTAGCTCGCATAATTAAACTGTAAACCTTGTACAGAGTGCTTTAAGCACTATAGGTTGGTTTTTAAACAGCACACTTTGCTTTGCTTTTGATTTTTATTAGAATATGAACAGGCAAAACAGCCCACATACTGAGTCAGACCGTTGGCCTGTCTGAGCCAAATGACTCGACTTGAAACTTGAAGCATGTAAGCATAAATTTTACTTCTGAACTACAGATTAAACCAAAGATACCCAGGATTGAATTTCGGCCCCTTTACAACTAGCATGAACTTTAGCTCAGGCCTCCTAAGCTTCATCTGTCCTTGAGAAGCCCTGCTTATCAGTGCTTCAGGATGAGAAATGTAGTTCATTTTCTCTTGCTGCCTTGCAAAAGATAAGACTGATAAGCTTTTGAAATAAACACACATTGAAGATAGTTTTGTGAACTGGCTGGAATTGAACTGTCACCCTTGCCATGAACTCATGGAGTAATTTGTTACATAAGCTCTCTCTCAGCCATGACTTGTCAATTGCAATGTGAAGGAAGCTATAGGGCTGTTGAAAGAACTAGTGAGATAATGTGTTTTGCATATACCTGTACTCTTTTAGTATGTAAATAAGTAGGGGGGTTGTTTAAAGAGAGTGCCTGTCTTTGTGTTCAGAATCAGGTGCAGCGTGAAATAACACACACTCTCAAATCCTTGCCATGGATCAGCATCCCCACTGTTGGCATCTTCTTTGCTGAAGTTAGAGGCTACAGCAAGCTCTATGATAACATTGAAGACTCTCCTTATGGTAAGAAAGCTACAGAATATGTCCACTGTATGGGATTTAACCTGTAGTGTTTGCCTTTATCTCAACAGTTGTGTATCCTTTTTTCAGTGTAGCTTTCATTTATTGTACCAGGTCAATCCTCTGTTTCTTCTATCTCTTAAGGCCTAACTACATGGGATATGTATATTAAAACTTTAGCACCGTGGTGTTCTCCCCCTCCCCCAGTTTTGGAGAAGAAGACTGGGTTGAATGTGCAAAAGTGATGAAGGAAGAGCCAACTGTGCTTCGTTCTTCCACCTCACACATTTTTCTTAAAACTCCAGATTTCTTGTCTCCAAACCACAGGGAATCCAAGGGTTTTCCCTCAGTTGACAAAGCAAGAAAAAAATAAAATAGTGGTCAATTCATTTATCGATGCCACCTGAATGATGTACATTACCCATTTTTAAAAATATATAACGGTCTAGTCCCACTGTCCTTAGGAGAGTCTTTTGAGGACATAGCAGAGCTTCCCCTCTGTGCATGTACGAAAAAAGTGCATGGACAGACAAGAATGGCTACTCTTAAGCCTCTTTGTGGCAGTGAGAATGTGTAACACCTTTGTTTGGTGGCCATCAGTATTTTGGTGAAAAGGGCAAAGAGGAGGCATTTCACGAGAAAATAAGGGAGGGATGAAATCTGTAGATCAAAAACACTCCCATTCCTCAATGTGCCCCAGAATGGAGGAAGGTACAGCAGCTGTACAGCTGACACACCTTATTTATTTCTCCCCCATTAGGAACAGTGGGGAGAAAACATGCAAGATTAGCAAATAGATGCAAAAGGTTAAAAAAAAGGACTAAAACCACATCACCCGCCTTCTGTGAGTGCAGAAGCCTTTGAAGTATAAGAAGGACTAAGAGCCGCCTCTCCTCCCACCAGCTTACTTTTCAGTCAGTCATGTGTACATATTCATTATTGCCGAAAGCTCACTGAGGCTGCTTTTTTTAAAATGAATGTTGAGAAATTGTTCAGGTGGCTGAAAAAATGCTTATTCTTATTGCTAATAATGTTTTGAACTGTCTTACTTGCTTTCCTTCTGCCCTGTCTAGGTTGGTTTGGTGTTTTCTTCAGCATGATATCTTTTCTCTTTTTCACTGATATGTGTATTTACTGGATTCATCGATTTCTCCATCATAAACTTTTGTACAAGGTATGTATTAGCTTGTAAAAGAGGGTGAGAAAGCTTGCCGGCTGGTTAACGGGTTGAAATCCTGATTATGCAAATAGCGTAACATTTATTTATTTCCTGTAAGTTAAGAAATCTTTGTAGGCGGCATCTTTGCATGTCAAATCACACAACTCAGTGTGATAATATTTATGGAAATGTTTTAACTTGGCTGCAAAGTAATGTTGTTTGCATAAAGACACAACAGAGATTCTGTTAATACATTGTAATCAGAAGAGTAAAAAGTTTTTTTAAAGTGTGTGCTGCATACTTTGGAGTGGTACGTTTATGGCTACGAGCTCTGAGGGCTTTCTGCATTTTCTTCTTGCTAGCTGGCAAGTCAGATTATGCCTACAAGCATCATAGGTGCAATGAGTGGTACAGCAAAGGGAGACCCCTGTTGTGTTGTATTTGTCCAACTGCTCAAGGGGTGCATCTTCAGCTCTGCTAGAATTTGAATCTGGTACTGCAGAAGAGGAATGACTAGACAAGAAAAAAAAAACATTAAAGAAATCAGGGCAGTGGGAGTGGTGGGACACCCCCATAAATAAAAGTTGAAAAAGCAGTGCATTTTAGTGAGGACTAAAGCTTGGAGGTAAACAATAGATATATTTGCATGATAATAAAGTGGTATGGAATCAAGCCCTGCAAAATCATTTTATCATTTACCCTGTAATTAATACAATAACTTCACTCTTTCTGCCACTTCAAATACGATAGTTGCCTTCCCACTCCAGAAGGAAAAAACCCAATACATTAGTCTTTTCCCACCGTCTTTCTGGGTTTCAGTGAGTGCCAGTAGTAGGAAATTGACTCCTGGAGTTTGTCTACTCCTGCTCTAGCAGTTCACCTTGGAAGTTTTTTTTCCTTAGTATAGGTGATCAGACGGGTCAGCATTTCTGTGGCTAAATTCCTGCTGATTAGTGTCGTAAATTGCTCTAGAGTTGGCTCACTGAATATTTGAAGAGTCAACTCCTCTGTCAGTTCTATTGATTCAAATGAACCTACTCTAGGTGTGACTTACTGTGCTAAAGAAAGTTGCAATTAGAGAGGCCCATTTCATTCAATGGAACTCACTCCCCTTTGATGAATTGGCCCTACTTTCATGCAAATTACTATGCTAAGCAATTGGATTTGGCCTATGCCTGCTGGAGGCCCAGGGAAAAAAAACGCATTAGTGTAGCATGATTTTGTTATGTTTCTTGCTTCAGAATAAGGTTTTATTTCCTGTCATTTCTTCCACAGCATTTCCACAAGCCTCATCATTTATGGAAGGTTCCAACTCCATTTGCCAGCCACGCTTTCCACCCCGTGGATGGATTTCTTCAGAGCACCCCTTACCACATCTACCCTTTCTTTTTTCCACTGCACAAGGTGACCTATTTGGGTCTCTACGTGTTTGTCAATATCTGGACCATCTCCATCCACGACGGGGACTACCGCGTTCCTAATGTAATGAAGGATATTATCAATGGGGCTGCTCATCATACCGATCACCATTTATACTTCGATTACAATTACGGACAATATTTCACACTCTGGGATAGGATTGGAGGCTCTTACAAAAACCCTTCCTCTTTTGAAGGGAAGGGGCCCCATGATTGTTTGAAAAAGCTGAAAGAAAACAAATTGAGCAGTTTGAGTAACGGCCACAAGAAGGAAAAAGTGCAAGAAGGAGACAGTTTTAAAAATAAATAGACCCCTCTTTCTATCATAGGATGGACTGCCATGTATGCCTTGAGAACTGAATCTAAACAGAACTCCCCTATCCTGTAACATCGCTTGGTAGTGGAACCGTGAAGTTCTGTCATGAGGATCATGCATAGAAAAGCAGAAGGAAGGAAGATCCAGTTGCAGAACAATACCTTTGATGTTAAGTAATGGCAAGGTTGTCTGTGGTTTTTGATTTCCATGCTGGCATGTTAATTTGGAGCTGAAACTTGCTGTTGTGCAACCCATAAGAACTGCATCCTGATATTCCACTGTTGCCATTGAAACAAAGCCAGAAGCTGTCTGCTTCTGTGTGTGAAGTTAATGCTAGGAATCTGAATGACATCTGCAGTAGTCATTCCAGCAAGAGGCTACAAGACCCTGTTGTGCAGTGAACAGGCTATAATGGCTTCGGTAGCTGCATTTACTAAGATGTAAAGGGAGGCTTAGCTTGGAGATGGGATAAGGTAGTAGCTTTCTTGCGGAATACACCCGAAACATGCCGCAGAAATTGTCTACTAGATGGTGTACCTGTTTTCTTACTCTCTTGAGATGTAAGATGCAAGGAATATTTTAATATGAAGTATCATATGAATGAAATGAAGTTGAAATGTGCTGGGTTTTTTCCCCCCTCAATGGTCCAAATGCTTACAACACGATGGTTTGTCTGGCTTGTATGTCAGTGGCATTGTAGAATGGATGCTTGAATGATATCCTAATATCCATTGGCCAGAAGCATTACAGCAGAAGCGCTGTATACGAGGAGCTCTGAGGTATTTTTAGGGAGCCCCTGTCCTTTCAGAAGAAAAAAGGCTTATTTACTGTGTCCTGTATGTTGCAGAGTAAAGGGGATGATACTGCTAATTTTCCTTAGATTGCTCTTAAGTTTAGAGCAACAAGCAAGGAATTATTAGCCATTTCCAAGAACATGGAGTGCACTACACCATTGTTTGGGCAGGTAGGCAGCCCAGTATGTAGTGGTTTAGGCTCAGAATGTATAGGAGGACTGGATGGCTTGGCCTTCCCCTAAAATCCACCCAGCCTTTACAGATGGCTAGTGCCTGCTTTTTTAATACAGCGCTGCCCTGTTTACTGGGTTCAGTTTATTAGCACATTAATTTCAGCAGGGCTTGCGTAGGAGAACCTGCCAGCCTATTTTGTTCAGCAGATTTTTCTAAGCTGTCTCCTTGGCTCTCTGCATTCTCTCCCATCACTTTGAAGTCTTAACACGGGAAAGCTGCTTTAAACAAGCAGATGTTCCCTGTACAGTGTTTTTATTGCTTTGATAAGGACAAATGCATTACCTAGAATCCTAGAGACAATGCAAAAAGGAGTTCTGTTTGATAATTATCTTCTAAAGCATTTTTTCTCCTCTTATTCAACCCACTAGGCTGTAGAAGCTGTCTTTTGTTGAAAAATAATTTTAGGAGATGAAAGCATGACTGCTATTTTTGTTACGTAGGCTTACCAAATCACCTGCAGCCAATGAGAAGAGATTGTGCTTTTTGTGTGTATGAACCTGAGTGCTTTTTGAAAGGAGGAGTGAAGTTGAGCATGAGCTGGTTCCTTTAGAACCAGTCCTTGGTAAAGAAACAAACTATCCATACAATTTTGGTTTTGAGGTCAAGCCTCTCTGGTGTGTAGAGCCCAAGGAAAGTGGCAAGGCAGAAAGTATCTCCTTTCTCACTTCCTACTGGAGATAGTTCTGAATATTAAGTGATTTATTTGTGATTAAGATTGTTCTGAATATTACGTGATTTATTTTTGATGTTTGCACGGTTTTCGGGTACTTGTTTTAGCAACTGCTCCAAAGCACTGGTTAACTGTGCCAAGAAGATTTCTGTTCTCATTCCCCCACCCACCCCCCAAAAATCTGTATGGGAAGTATTTAACATCTGTAAAATACACTGTTTATTACTACAAGGTTGTTGTTGTTTTTCATCACAGCCTGGGCTTCCTGCATTGTCATGAAAATGTATGAGTTGAAAGATTGGATAGGCCTGCAAAATGCCTTCTTTATGTTCATTGCCAGTGTCCCCAGCATGGTTATATATCTCCTTCATTCATCCCTTTACCTTCTACCATCCAAGCCCTTATAAAAAAAACTCAGCAAAAAAACCCTGAATTCAGGTTTTTAATGTTTCAAGCTAGCTCTTCTGCTCTTAATTATGGTTGTTGCTAGAATCATGAATGCTTTTCCTCTTTAAATGCTCCCGTGCTCATCGTCAACTGAAGCTAAACGTGTGCAATATGTAGCTAAGAGTAGGGATCCTTGAAATTGACTGCTGGAGAAGGGCTGCTGCTCATGCCTTTAGTAATTATTTGAAAATCAGTTGTTGCTAACTATTGCCATAGGGATGTCAGACAGCCCTGATTGGAAACTAGCAGGACAAGAATCAAGAGGAAAATAATGAAGGAACTTCCCCACACCCAAGCCTCTGAGCAATTTGTGCAGTCATTTGCTTCTTGTGTTAAACTTGGAAACAGAAAGAAAAAACAAAATTGTGTGTTGCTCGTAAATGAAAAATGAAGGTAATTTTGTAATGCTTGTTGAATGACATTGTCAATCTACTTGTCAGTCATTTATACTAATGTTTTCTGGCTGACAGATAATAAAAGGTGACTTTTCCGATGAGTTGTCTCTGAAGAGATTTGAATGATGCTTCTGCTGGGTGCCGTCGCAATTAACTCAGTGCATGTGCTCATGGAAGAGGGACCCTTTAAGAAAACACAGCATCCTTTAGGGAAAGGGGCAATGCAATACTAAATGTGTTGGATTAAATGGTTTCACATTCCCATTTTGCTGCCAAACTTGCTTGGTGATCTTGGGTCACTTGCGCCATCTCATTCTGATCTACCTCACAAGGTTGCTGGGAAGATAAAATGGAAAGAGGAGGAGAATCATGTCGACTGTTAAGCCCACTGGAGAAAGGAGTGGTATGTCAGTGTAACAAAATAGGCCAATTTGAAAGACTGCTGTAGCAAGATTTTGTGTTCCTCGAAAAACTTTTAATAATGTATGATGCCAGAGTGCATAGTATTTTACAAGCAAAAAAATATATCTTGATTTGCTTGTTAGATTCATAGTGAAAATTTGCACCACTTATTGATGTTCCAGTCCTATGCAGCTCACTACTGTGAGCCCCACAAAATGGTGTCCTTTCTCCCCGTAGATCATAGCCCTTAATTTTTTGCAGACTAGGCATGCGGGAAGCATACACGAGTCTTAATGAATTACTGCTGGGTGGTGTTTATTTTGGAAAATTGCACCTTGCACAAGAGTCCTGTAGGCAGCGGGAAATAAAGGTTTTTGTCTTGATCACTTGGAATTTGTAGATTGTCGGCCTGCTCTGTTATCTGCAGTGTGTGTGTGTGTGTGTGTTTATGGGCACAAGGAAACCCCTAACATAGCCATTCGGTTGTCACTCGGATTGGTGGGCCATTAAGCCTGAAATTGCCTTGGGAGTTGCATACATGAGATAAATGTATCTATTTAAACAAATCTAAATTTATTAACGAGGCCACTCCACCTCTCTGTTTCTGGATGTAGCTTTCAAAGCCTTATAAATACAGCCTAAAAGCTAACAAAAGATGAGAGGGGGAAGAAAACCAGATGATGCCTCCCCCCACCCCAAACTCTTGAGCAGAAGGACCTGCCACTGACCAGTCGCTGTCCGAAAATGTCTTGGCTGGCCTCCAAGGGATCGGCTGCAGGTGGGAACAAGCAGTGCCCTAGTTCCAGAGTCTGTCAAAAAGTACACAAACAGGTATTGCTTAATTAAGGAGAAGCTTCCATCGCCCATAGCAACGGTTCTGAAGTCCTTTCAAGGAGTATCAGAACTAGGGAGTGAAGGCAAAGCACAGTGTGGGGCTGTTCTTGGAGCATAAGAGGTTTAGAACAATAATTGTTCACAATTGCTTGCTTGTACAGAAGGCCGGATCCGAGGCAGGCTTACTCTGAAACCAGATGCAGGATTGCAGCTTTGCTACTGTAAAAACAATGGCTTGAGTCCAGAGGTGGCGTTGAATTTATGCTTGAACTATGCCTTGGAGATTTGTGGTCCTGTTGGAAGTAAACGGTTGTGCTTTGGACTTTATCACCTTCCTCTCTATCAAAATGCGGCGTTTGCATTTAAAAGCAAGAATGCTTCGTTAGCATGGCATGTTTGATGCTAAATGTGCAAAACAGAAGACCCTTCTCAAACTTAAAACCGTGATTGTTTGAAACAGGGTCTGCCTTCCCAGCTTCCGGGACTTGAAAAACTGAACCAAAGGATTCTGTTTGTAAATAAACGCACCCACCTTCATATGATAACCTGGTTTCCCTGAAAAATAAGGCCTAACCTGCAAATAAGCCCTAGTAGGGTTTTTCACGATGATCATATAACCCCTACCTGAAAAATAAGCCCCAGTTAAGTGAAACCCCACTCTCCACCCTTGTGCAGCAACCAGAAGATGACATGACTATAAAATGAAATCCCCTGAAAATAAGCCCTAATGCATTTTTTGGAGCAAAAATTGATATCAGACCCTGTCTTGTTTTGGGGAAAACATGGTAGGACAATAGGACTATATACCCATGCTTTTGTCTGTTCTGGTAAGGAAGAAGTAGAAAGATTTTTTTTCCCATGGCCTCTTCCAGATCTCATACAGATTGGTCTTCTGCTCTCACCAGCAGCAGTGTGAAAGCCGTCTGTGGACTTGGGTCTAGTGGTTATAGAGATGGCAGCAAAGCATATCAAGGCATGTTGAGGAGTACACGAGCCATGCTCCCCTTTCCTGGAAGCAAACTCCTGTTTGTTTGTATCAAGTGCTTAAAATTCTAGGGAGCAGAATAAAAAGGGAGACATAGGCTGTCTCCTATCAGAACAGCTTCCAAATCCGGTCTCCTGGAGACCGTACCAAAAAGAAGAGAAAGGGATAGCAGGAAGGCGAAGAAACATAAATATAGGCTGCAGGCGTTTGTGTTTAATGATTTGTTAGGATGGCCACTTCTTTCTAGAGCTGAGTTTGTCTGGCTCCAGTGAGACTGACAGACAGGATCTGTCTCTTCCAGCAGCTGGCAAATAGAATGACCACAGGCAGGATGGGATCCGTTCTGGTTCTCACCAGACAGCCTAGAATCAGGCTGAATTACTCATTCTAGGTGTGGTTTTAATGGGTAGGGTGTTCAATGCAACGCCAAAACAATGGTCACGAGATGACCACAAGGAGTCGCTCGTGAGTCTAGCCAGAAATAATAGACTCAAAAGACTCCTAGGGCTGGTAACACCTTCAGCTTTTTCCAAGGGAGAAAAATATTCACAATGTGGTTTTTAAATATTTATTTGAAAGCACGGATTCTCAAACAACAGAGCCGGCCCTGGGCTGGGTAGACTGAAACTGTGGTGTAGAAGATGGCTCTTTCTGTTTGAAAAAAGGGGGGGCATGTAAGAAGGAATTCTTCCTCCCTCCATACTCGTATTTAAAGAGTTACTGATATTTCGAGTTTGGATCTGCAACCTTGTTTATGAAGTAGCTCCATGAAAAGAGGGGTTTGGAATTGATATTTTTGCACAACCTTTTGTGAGGTCTTTCCAGCAACCAGAATCCCTAATAACAAAGCCCTTGTTGGTATTTATGACGTGTCTTGGGCTATCATTTTCTCCATTTCAGCGAAAGAAAAACATACAACCTTTGGAGGGGGAGCAAGAGGGTGATTTGCTGCCTAGGAGACTCTCTGAAGCAGCAGACACGATTTATTTACCCGTGCCCTGCTGGTGACCCATGGCTTCCACGGACACAGCCTCTTTGTCCAACTCCCCATATTCTTCAGCACGTGCATGAACTTGGGCGGCTGTTTGCAGATTAACTCAGGATCAATAGCAGAGTCAAAGGCCGGGGAAGAATAAATAATCAACATGGAGCAAATCAATCAAGAGCTTTCTGATTTATTCACCGAAAGGGTGACCTCTTTGGCTTAATTCATGGGTCTACCATCGTTGAGCAAAGAAGGACTTTGTTTGCATGAAGTCGGGGAAGGAAAAAGATCTTCTTGTACTGTTCACTATTTTGGAGCAATTTGGAGTATACTGTGTAGGCGCAGAGAGCAATTGTGGACGCCACACTTTAAGAAGGATGCCAACAAACTGGAGCGGGTTCAGAGGAGGGCAACAGGGATGATTAAGGGACTGGAAACGAAGCCCTAGGAGGAAAGACTGGGAGAACTGTTCAGCTTTGAGAAAAGAAGACTGAAGGGAGATAGGATACATCACTTTTCAAACATTTGAAAGGTAGTCCTACAGAGGAAGGGCAGGATCCGTTCTCAATCATCCCAGAGTGCAGGACACATCATAATGCGCTCAAGCTATTGGATGCCAGATTTAGGCTGAATATTAGGAAAGATTTCTTAACTGTTAGAGCAGTACGACAATGGATCCAGTGACCTCAGGAGGTGTTGAGCGCTACAACGCTGTGGAGGCATTCAAGAGAAAATTGGACAACCACCTGTCAGATCTGCTTTCATTTGCATCAAGCAGAGAGTTGGACTCAATGGCCTTTTGGTGCCAACCAACTCAAGGTTTCTATGAATACTCCATAATTGGCCGTATTGTTGGGCAAAGTGAAGTACCTGCCTTGGGTGGCAGTTTCCGGGTGTCAGCAGGGGCAGCCACCCAACCATTCTTCTTCAGTCCTTTGCCATTCACCATTCTTGGCTATCAGGAGGCTAAAAATCTACCATGTTCCCAGAATGTGGATGTAACTGGCTACAAATAACACGGTTTACGTGTAATTTGTGACTTTCGGGGTGCCTAATAAATACCGGGTTTGGGTGTGACCAGTAACACATAAGTTAGGTAGGCTTAAAAAAATGACACCTGGTTACTTTCAAAAGAAGGATCTTTTAAAAGGCCTATTTGCATAATTTTTTTTCAGATTTTTATGCCTGTGGTCTCTTTTAGAGCATTAATCCACCTCATATTTAGTTTTCCTCTTTTCCTACTGCCATCCACCTTTATTATTGCCTTTTCCAAAGCATCTTTCCTTTTCATGATGTGCCCAAAGTAGGACAGCCTCAGTTTCATCATTTTTGCCTGCAGAGACTGATCGGGCTTGATTTGATCCGGGACCCACTTGTTTGTCATTCTGGAAAGCTCTCCTCCAGCACCACCTTTTCAATGAAGGTTTTAAATATGGTTTGGAAATACTTTATTATTGGTGTTTAATTTTCCAGTGTGTTAATACAAAATAGGGAAATGCTACGTTTTCCTTCTGCTGGTGGGTTCAGCATGTGCTCTGCCATAGATCCAAGCTTTGTCTTGGGATCTCGCATTGCAGGGGATACTGTTTTATCCTTTACCTCAGACAGCAAAATGTTTTGGATCCACCCTACCTAGAAGGCATATTCCGAGTCTTCCAATCCTTCCTTGCCAATCTGCCTCCATCCAGACATAAGGCATTGTGTCCAATCATTACCGCACAGAGAAGCCTGTGTGCACTCCCCATAAAAGAATGTAGCCATTGTTATTGTCCAGCGACGTGGGAAGAACTGAATGATGATTTATGGGAATCTACTCCTGCACCTGCAGCCTTGTGCACATGGACATCGGAAACACAGACACTTCATGTCCTCAGAGTCCGATCATTGGTCTAATCAGGTATGGTCAACACTGTTTGCCAGCAGGCATCTAGGAGTCCAGCCAGGATGCCTTCCTTGCTGTACCCAAAGATGCGGAGAACCGATCCTGCACAACAGAGCTATAGAGATGACAAAGTACAGTGGTGCCTCGCTTAACAACGATAATCCATTCCAGGAAAATCGCTGTTAAGCGAAAACATCGTAAAGCGAAAAAAAACACATTGAAACGCATTGAAACCCGTTCAATGCATTCCAATGGGGTAAAAACTCACAGTCCAGTGAAGATCCTCCATACGGCGGCCATTTTCGCTGCCTGTATAGCAAGGAATCCATCCCTAGAAAACAGCGGGGGGCCATTTTGAAAGCCGGTGGCCATTTTGAAGCCACCGATCAGCTGTTTAAAAAACATCATTTTGCGAAGAATTGGTTCCTGAAGCAGGGAACTGATCATCGCAAAGCGAAATTCCCCCATTTAGACCATCGTTTTGTGATCCCAATTGCGATCGCAAAAAGATCGTCGTAAAGCGGATTCGTCGTAATGCGTGGCAATCGTTAAGCGAGGCACCACTGTAGAGGGATTCTTGTGTATCGTTTCGCTCATAAATGCTTGCAGGGCTGAGAAAGGTAGGAAGGGAACTTTGTTTCCCCCAGAGGAAATAAGAGTGTGCCCAGAGCTGTCCCTAGTAAGGTCTCTTTTCTAGAGAGCACATTGCCAAGGCTCCTTCCCTCCAGCTCCCAGCCTGTGGGATCACCGGCCACACAGAAGAGAAGGGGGTGGGGATTTTCAGAGACGTACCGAAAAATGAAATTTCTCCATGGCTCAGTCCAGATGTTCTAATACTATTGCTGGAGTCACATTTCTGTATCCCAAGGGGAGAGGGGGTCTTGGAAGAAGCAAGGGGGTGTGGATTTAGTTCCTCATTTCTAATTTTAGCTTGTTTTAGCACAAGGCAGAGGATTAAGAAGGCTGTGATTAACTGGGTTTATTTTCCCCCAGTGTTACATGTGAATTGTTCATGCTCTGATATCCATTAAAGTCTTGGATTGAATTCGGAGGGGTGGGGGTGGGGAGTCAAGCATCAAAAGATTATCGTTTCCAATTATTGTTTCTCTGGAGCTGCAGAAAATCCGTACCGGGTTCCAAGTATGGTTTGGGGATATATTCTTATTGTTTGATTTTGTGACGTGTTAATACAAAATAGGGAAAGGATACATTTTCCTTCCGCCTGTGGGCTTAATCTGCGTTCTGTCATAGACCTAAGCTTTGCCTTGGGATCTTGTATTAAATGCACTAATCCTTCCTCACAGCTTTCAAATTGCAGCCGCATTTAACGTTAAATAAACTTTTAACTCAACATTCTTGCTCAGCTTGGCTGATGGCAGCCTAGCCAGTAAAAGCAGATGGCATCTGCCAGCTTATAAACCTGATAAATCACAATAGGGAGTGAAGCAAACTCCAGAACTGCAAACACTATTTCTGTAAAGGAGCTTGTTATAGTGTGCATTTTTTAACTGCTTGTGTTGTCCTTATCTGCTTCTAATAAAAAGAAATGGAAATTCTCTTCGGTTCCCTCTAGTGACCAGGTCTGATATTGCAGTTTTTAAAAAATCAAAGATAAAATGAAACCGCTAAGGAGAGGAACCTGTTTGAATCTACGGACCATTAACTGAAGTTCAGAGAAGACCTCAAGAGCTGCATTCTGGTGGTAGAGTGGTAGCACATGAGAAGACAGTGGAGCAGTAGTACACAATGGTAGCACCAAATATGTTAGTATATTTTAGCAGAAGGTCTCACTGCCAGTAAGAAGAATCACTTCCAACTTTAAAACGAGGATCTCAAAAACATACAAGAGCAGGAACCACCAAGTAGTCTGTGTCCTCAGATGCATTCTGTCACCCTTGCTGGATTAAATGCATCCCATAACCTGAGATTTCAGAGAGAAACCCAAGACCTTTTGTAGTCCTTCTGATGGGCAGATCAGGCAAGGATTTAAATGGGTCATCCCTCTTCTGCCTCCCGGTTTTGTGCTGCTTGTGCTACAGTTTGTTTAAAAGAAGTCTCATGAGTCACGGTGATGGTGCTCCATTCCCTGTCTTGCTTTCATTGGCCCAGTTTTTATATATCAAAAAGACAGGTGCAAAGGGAGAGAACTGGATAAAGAGAGAGAGAGAGAGATGATGGATGCTTGCCCTTGGGCTCATCATTTCCTGTGGAGAAAGAAGTGATAAAAGGTGCTGGCTGCAGAAAGGTGACTGGGCTTTATAGCCACCTCACACTCAAAAACCAAAACGTCTCCTCCTCCCCTGCTATGCCTCTTAAGATTTATCCTCCTGCCTGATGATCAAAAATGGCATAGCGATTCCCTGAAACACCCCCAGAGAGACTTGCCAACCATAATCCCTGGGGTCGTTTGATGCAAACTGCCAGCCATGATTTTAAAAGCATGAACCGCTGTGGGGAGCCCAGGCAGAAAACCAATATAGAAACTCAGGCAGTAAATAAAACAAGCACTCTCTTTATTTATGGGCTGGGGGTTGGTGAGGAAAGAGGCTGCCAGACTGATGCAGGGATTGGAGTAGACAGCTTGTTATGGATGGCCATCTCCGGCTGACACCAGGCAGGCCAAGTGAGACGGCGAGGGGAGAAGGAGAATGTAATGTTTCACAATGTTTCCTTTGTTTTCAATAGCAAACCTGGGATCAGACCAGTGTTTCCCCTGTAAACAGTGATGGGGATGTTTGCAAGAAGATATTTGGAAACCCAGGAACAGAATGACATGGTCCCAACCAATGGGGTGTGTGTGGAAAAGCCACACAAATGGGTCCTTCCTTCACAAGACCCTGTTTTTCTTGTCTGAGCAACTTGAACCACAGAGAGGAGAGGAAAGCTTTAAACCAAGGGCGTCTTCTCCTCCAGTTCTCCACTTTCCACTTGCCCGCAGCAATGAATGTTTCTAACTGGACTTTTCCGTCCATCTGGGAAATGGTGCAAAACAGAGTGTGTGCAGATGGTGGCCAAAGGACACAGCATTGATGGAGTGGCTCTACTTAAGGAATTCTTAATTCTATCCAGCCCAGTCCACCAGAATATTCCTTTGGGCCTCCCCAGTCACACACGGAAGGACGGAGAAGCTCTTTCCTCCCCCTTGGCTGACTGTGGCCATGAGGGTTAGTGCAGTCCATGTTGACAAAGGAAGCCGCGGGCATTCCGAAAAGCAAATGCATGAAAGGTGAGGATTGTAACCGCTCTGTCTCCACCTTGGCTGTGACATAAACAAGAGCAATTCAAACTAGAATCTGGCAACCTCAATATCCAGCGCACCCTCTGGATCAAATCCCAGCAGGTCTTTGGTACTTAACAAATAATCAATGTTGTTGTCTAGTTATGAAATGGGAGGAAAGGCCTTGACGGCTACCCAGAACTTGGAAACCTGCTGTTTCTGGAATACAACTCCCAGAATCCCCCAGCTAGCAATGGGGATTTGTAGTCCACAAACTCAGTTTTGCCAAATTTCTGTTTCCAAGCTGGGCTGCTACTCTTTTGCAGAAGTTAAGGGCCAAACATGTCTTCCTTGACCAGCTCTGATGGCTGGTGGCTACGAGCTGTCACCCCCGACATAGTATCTCTTTGAGGGTTGTGTGAACACTTACAAGGTTTCGAGGGCAGGACATCTAATTTAACTGCAGACGGTTTCTTACAGAATTACCACGGGCAACTGAAAGATTCCTTTTAAAAAAATATAGTCCGTAAAACCATCACTGGTAAGAAAAAGGACAAACTCAGCCATGGAAAAACACAGGGAGATTTTAAATTGAAGAGGCAGTGTGCCTCTGAGCATGTGCAGAATGATCTTTCTCTTCCAACGAGATTTCCCCATAAGTTCCAACACAGAGTTGGTTGTACATGGCAGCGCCACGCAGGCACTCCGGAGCAACTGCCCTTCGGAGAGGGGAAAAAAAACAGGAGAGGCGATCTGGTCATGGGGAAGATCGCTGTATCCAGGACCTCCCTTGACAGTCAGAGAGAGAATCTGAGCCAAGCTGACTGGGTAACCTGAGAGCCTTAAGGGAGTCCTCAGGAGGTTTTCCGCGTTGCCTGCTGTTGGCAGTCGGCCTTGTCTGTGTGTCGTCGGAGCTGCCGCGAGATCGGTAGACCCATTTAATGATTAAACCACTTCCCTGTTCAGCACAAGGGAAGCCACAGGAAGGCCATCTCCTGGCAGGAGCAAAATGCTTGATCGTTCACCGTGTTGCCTGCAACTTCACACAGACCAGGTCACATCTGTGCCCCCCATGGGCCGCGTAGTTAAACCACAGAGAGACACTCAGGCGCTGTTCTTTTAGGAAGGCTGCCCGCCGAAGCTCAAGGGACATGGGTGTTCATGGTGTGAACCCAGTGCAGGAGGGCTTCCTGGTCCTCGGGAAATCGTAAGGTGAAGATCACAACTCCCGAGAATCCTTCCTTCTCCCCCCTGCTGTGGCGTCATGGGAGTTGTAGTCCCAGAAGAAACTTTTCATAGCTCTGGTAGGATCAGGCGGCACAAGATCAAGCAAATAGATACTTCAGCCAAGTTAAGAACTTGTCGGGTGCCAAGGCAAATTCCTTTCAGTTGTGCATTGACAGCACCAAACAGCACAAATAATTTGTGAAACTCCTAAAAGTTTGCCCTGTGCCAGTGGTTGAGTACACACAGGTATATATGCAGGCTGTCCCTATTCTTCACTTTCCCCTCGCGAGAGAACTGGCTGTTGGAGTTTTTACAACCTCGCATGCTGCCTGTGGTTTGAGTGACTGGGGGTGGGGACATTTTGGTGATTGTCAATCTATCCAGCATTAACCAATCATTCCCTCCCACCTCTGGATTCAAAGAGAGCCCCACCTCTCTGTTGATTGTTTCTCTTGCCCTCTCTCTTTGGTCTCTTGAACACAGACTTTGTCTGTTAGATGTTGATCTACAAGTCATGAAACATTTTTTTAAAATTCTTTCTCCTACAGAAGTCTCAGAGTGAGTTATTGAGACCTTACTTGTCGGTTAATGAGAAAGGGGTGGACTAGCTGGGGAACTTGAGGCTATTCTCATCTGTGAGTCTCTGTACATCGCAAAAGGAATTATATCAGAAATTCCAAACTCTACAGCAGATGCATGCTCACATAGTGAGATCTCCTTTCCTCCTTGTTCCTCCTAACTGATATGTGCAAATTTATATCGCCTGTAGGATCTTCTTTGCAAAGAGCCTTACTCTCTGTGCAACTGGAGCCTGATGGTCTAGCAAAAGATTTGAACCAATGATTTGAACATGAAAGATTTAAAATGAGATGCAAACAACTCAGGTTGGAACATTAACCATGTTCCGTCAGAAGCTTGTAGGTCACCAAAGATGAAGCCAAGAATTCTCCACTGTGAATACTTGATCTTGAAGATTCTCCAGACACTTTTCAAATCCCACGGCCAAATGTGCCATGAATATTTGATAGGGAGGGCTGATGTCTTTTGACAGTTGATTCCCTTGCCTAATGTTTGGCAGCTACTATTCAATGAATATTGAGCAACAGTATTTCATTCCCCCTCCCTTTACATACTGTCAATATTGATCACAAAGTATTACCACAACAGATTTAATTTGCAAACTCATTCAAGGAGGAATTCTACCAAGAAATTGTAATAAGAGAATGTACCATGCTAAGATAGAACATCGTGCCATAAAATCATTTGAGTCTCACACAGGAAACAGTCAATTCATTCTGTGGAATAAAATCAATAAATGGAAACCATAGGTTTATAAAACCATTATGTCCCAGCACATTCTTTATTCTTCTCTGTGTAAATAATAAGATAAGTTAATTTTCCCATTAAGGCTATCAACAATACCCTATTTTTCCAGTTTCTTGTTGAGACAGAAACAAAATATATTTTTCCAGTGTAAGGCTGTCTCAAGCCAAACCACCAAAGAGAGAGAAGCTACTAGTTCCTCGTGTTAACATATTGCAGGTTTTTTTCCCCACAGACCAGGCAAAAAGTCTGATTTCTGACCGTTCCTGATGCTTGGTGTAAAATCCCAGTTCATTAACCGCCCCAACAGATGTTCTGTGGTTCGGTGCCCCGCGTCCTCCGGCAGCCACCCACACAGAGCTAGCGCCCAGAGGAGGCAGGGCAGAGAAACAGGCTTCTTAGTGGGCACCCACCAGGGGAGGCAGAGCACCAAACCACAGAACACCTCTTGGGCGGTAAATGAACCGGGACAAACTGGTGGTTCATGCCCATCTCTACAGTAGAATAATGCCCAGCTGGGTTTCATATGCTTCATGTTTGATATTTTGCATGCCATCATGTACCTGTAATAATTTAAAAGGAAATGGACTCTATCTACATGGACTCTATCTACATGCTGAGATACTCTAAAAGGTTAGACTTAACTTTGGAAGCTGCTGCCTTCCACTTTAGCAAGACTTGCACCTTTGCAGGCTTCATCCTATTATCATTAACAATACTTTCCACCAATGCCCTGGGAGCAGTTGTTAAAACCACCAAACCTGTAATTTGTGGGATTCTCTCTTAGTGCCCTTTGTTTTGTTTTGTTTTTTTCAAAACTCGCTCTTACACGAGTTGCCACGTTGAGCTATCTAGTCATCTCCTACACGAGCAGATGCCAGGAAAGGCAGGCCAGGTGTGGAAATGGCAAAGCATATATAATTCCTGGTGTCCTTTGAGGCTGTCCAGGGTGGACAGGCTTGTTCAGTTCGATGCTCTCTCAACAGGACTCAAGGCAGGCTGGCTTGGGCATGTGACTCCACGAGCCAAGCTGCTTGTTCTGGGCTACAGTTCCCGGGATCTGCTAGCTGGGTAGGGTCTCCTGGCAGGCACAAAACAAAAACAACAGCAGCAAAAGCCTTTCCCGTGGCTTGCCTAAGACTTCCTGCCAACATTAAGCCACGTAACCACCTAGGTGGCTAGGGCTGTGTGATATATTGTGGAACCTTAATAACTAAACAACACCATTTGATTCTCCAGGCAGGTACTACCGCAGCTAATCAATTCAGTGCTTCACACACACGAGTGCCCTGGGTTATTTGGAGAGAGAAAATGGAATTCTTAAAAACAAGCCAGTTTATTATGGTTTGGAAGCGGCGGAGCGGCCGGCACTGCCTGAGAAAATCAACCAACACATCATGGTCTCAAAGACGTGGATCTTTAGACAGTGGCAAAAAGGAAGGCGGGTATGTTGTATATTTCGTTGGTCCTCAAGACCTCCTGACATGAAGAGGCAATATTTTGCAGCTTGTGCGCTCTTTAAAGACTGGAAGTCAGGAGACAGCAGGAGGAGTCTATCAGCTGATCAGCAATGGATATAAATTCATATTGTTCTCTTCCTCAGATTTGTCAAATGGGATTCGGGAGGGAAAAACAGAGGGAGCTGGGTGTTGTGAGGCTGAAGCATATGGTAATGTTGTCCTTTTTGAAGAGCTCAAATATGTCGGAGACATAATTTCTGCAGTCACTGCAACATTCCTGCAAGTTAGGCCCATAGGATAATCCCAGTACTTTAAGTTGGAACTCTGTCTATGTGAGAATAAAGGCTTCCACTTTGTCATCCAAGGGTCTACTTTAAGTGGGTGGTGCAGCCACCTTGATGAAGTCCAGTAGGTATGGAGAGCAGGTGGGTGACTGTAGGGGAACTCCTGAGCATCCTTTCTTGATTGCATCAATGAAACAAACAACCGGGGAGACGTCAGTATGTTCATGAGGTCTAAACGAGAGCTGGGAAACAATGACTCCCAGAAGTTCCTTAGCCAGCCATCATCATCTCCACCCCACTGGCTTTTTCAAGTTCTGGTTTGCACAAACTGGAAACATCTTAGTGTACCATCTTCTGCTTATCCTTCAGTGAAATTCAGAGCCATTATTTGTATTTGTCAGAACGCAGAGCCTAGAAATGCGGTTTCAGGACAAACAGAAATGATTACAATGGATTTGCAATTATTTCTGTTTGTGCAATTATTTCTGTTGCGACCTTGGCTCGGTGTGGGATTTGGGGTCAGCTCAACCGTTAAATGGAATGAGGAGGCCACCTTGGAGGAAGGATGGCGAAAGAACACATCTTGGAAAAATGTTACTTTTTGAACTCCAACGATCAGAACTCTCGGACCAACATAGGAGCTGTATTTGGAAAAAAGTAAATGCTGGCAGTGCTAGGATGGAACTAATGATTAGAATAATGCTACATGGTCCATGTGATATGGACTGCACCCATGAACTAGCTGACTGCAGTCTGCTGTAGTGGAGGACTTAAGATGGAAGTCAAGGTTGACTCCATCTGGTTGAGAAAACACTACAGTTGTTCTTTGCTTCAGCCAGCAAAAAACAGTAGACTTCCCCTGTGACAGATTTCCGCTTCACTGCTAGATTCGGTGTGAAAGGGTCACATCTTCAAACAGGAACATAGCTCGGAGGTTGAACATCAGTTTGTTGTCCAGAAGGTCCCGGCTTTGATTCCCAGAACCTCCAGGTCAGGGTCAGGTTAGCTAGATCTCGGGGCTAACCTGGGGGGGGGGGGTCCCTGCAGGTCTTAAAATGGCCAAAACTGGCCATTTAAAAAGAAGAAAGGAAAAAAGAAGAAGGAAGTACTGAAATGCTTTTGGGGGCCTAAGTAAATAGATCAAGCACCTTTCTTTGGGTTTGCTGAATTTGGGTGCCTACGGAGTGGCCTTGGGGTTAGAAAAATATTCCAGGAAACCTGGGTTACTCGTGGGCTTCCAGGAGGAAGGCCAAGAAATACGTCCCTGTTTCCCTGGGCAAAGAGAGCCAGTCATTCCAGGCTAGGCGGACCTTATTCACTGCAAGGCCTTTTCTGGTGTCCCCAGAGGTGGCTCCTCGACGGTGCACAGAGGCATCAGGATTCTTCCCCTGTGCTGCTCCTCAGGGCACATATGCCATTCTAAGCGCCCCATATTTCAGCAGGAACAGGTTCTTGCGGCTCCATAGGAGAGACAGCCAGCTGCTGTTGATGGGGTGGATCTGGTCCGCACGGTTTATGAAGCACAGCCGATTGCGCGGTGATGGCAGAAGCAAGAGACCTTGACGTGTGACTTTGCATGATGATGATGCCCGCTGGGCCCTGCTGCTTCCTTTTACAGAGCTGTCTCTCCAGCGTGCCCCAACCTTCTCTGTCACGCTCTCTCTCAAGCGCGCGCCAAGGAGCTCGGTGCCCTTCAAATCACCCGCCAGCAGAATTGATGGAAGCCGTTTAAAGACTCAGGAGACACCGGCGCAACCTCTCTCCGCAGGAGAGGGATGACACGACCGTTCGTGATTATGGCAAAACCAATATCTTTTCTCTGTATGCCAACTGCTCGTCAGCAGCTGCCACTTCATTCTCTGCAAAAGGAGAAGAGAAAGCGCCGGATTCCACCTTGCATATTCTTCTCCGAAAATGACAGGACAAGGACACGGTTTGAAAACATTGTCTGTCCCATCCCTGGGCAGTTTTTCCTTCCTGATCTTGGCAGGAGGTCCCGTGGGAGAGTTTTATATGAAAACCAGAGATAAATTTCGGAACTCTTAGTGTTCCATGGATCAAAACCTGCCATGCCCTGCCTTGAAAAGACTATGAGACTGAGGGTCAAGTTACATGTTAAAGGAAAGGTGTCTTCCCTGCATTATTCCATCTTTTCCCACTGGGCACACAATTCCTTCAAAGCTCAGTGCCTGCACAATTACACTTCCAAACAAAGTCCTCCTAAAGAGCAATAATGAAAGAAAAGCAAGCTCATTTGGCAATATATGGAGTGAAGAAAGCTTGTGCTAGAATATGCAGACATTTTCTTACTTCTTAACGAAGCTCTGCTTTTAATGATGCCTTGAGCACAGTGCACAAAACCAGGGGGCTCCAAGAGAAGGAAATAGTGCCCAATATCTAAAAACACTGAAAGGCAGAATACACTTGATGGCACCTATTTACAGTGGTGCCTCGCAAGACTAGTGCCCCGTTTTACGAGAAAATCGCATTACGACAAAGTTTTTGCGATCGCAAAATGATGTTTCCTATGGGGGAATTTTGCTTTGCGATGATCAGTTCCCTGCTTCAGGAACCGATTCTCGCAAAACAACGATTTTTGGCCAGCTGATCAGCAGTTTCAAAATGGCCGCCGGGTTAAAAAAAAAAGTCTCCCCACTCTTTTCTGGGACGGATTCCTCGCTGCACAGGCAGCGAAAATGGCCGCACTATAGAGGATCTTCGCTGGACGGTGAGTTTCAAGCCCATAGGAACGCATTAATCAGGTTTTAATGCGTTTCTATGGGCTTTTTAATTTCGCTTTACGATGTTTTCGTTCTACAGCGATTTCGCTGGAACGAATTAACATCGTAATGCGAGGCACCACTGTATTATGCTTTAATTTATTATCTAGTTTACCCCAAGGCAAGGTTGCTCCGTCTTTGCTATCCTTCCCAACCCAGGGTTTGGGATCCCGACGAAAGTTTTGCAAGTCACATCACCACCTAAGGAAAAGAATGAGGGACCTGACCATCCTGTTCTGGGCAGGAATGAATGAACCGGAGACTGAACGTTCAGCACCAAGCATTGAGCAGGCCTGAGTGGACCAAAAACTTTCTGCACAAACCTTTCCAGCCATCTCTCAGCATCTGCGGCCGGAGCTGACCGCCTCAATCTGCCTAATGGTAGGGCTGGGCTTATGCCTATGGGTATGTTTTAGGCATCTATACTATTTTGTTGCAAATGTTGTATCAGGGATAAAATCTTGATGTAGCCACACAAAGGGCAGCATCAGAGGTGGCACTCTCCCAGTAGAAAGCTCATCCCAGAGAGGGTTGCCAGATATCTCTCTTGCTAGTTGCCTTTTATGATGGGGCAAAGAAGATATTTGAGACTGACGGATTTTATTTCCAAATATGAGTCCTATTTTTTTAAAAGAATGATTTTGTTGATTTCTAGCTTTCAAAAATTTCATTGCGTTTGTCAATAACTTGTTTCATCCCTTCGGCAAAGGGCTGTGGGAATAGAGTTAACTGTTTTAAAAAGTGATCTCATTCTGCCTCTTGAGACGTCTTACAATCAAGTGGTTTGCCTCTAAAGTGGAAAATCAAGGTAGGGAGTCATTATGTGTGTTTTTGCAAATTGGTGGCTGTGTTTTTCTGCACCTTCTCCCGAGAGGCAGAGAGTGTTCCAGTAAAGGATGAACTCACATGGTAGTGGCAGATGTGTCATGAGACTGACAACAGAGCAAAGTATATTCTCTAAGCAGGTAAAGGTAAAGGTTCACCTTGACATTTAGTCCGGTTGTGTCCTACTTTAGGGCGCGGTGCTCGTCTCCATTTCCAAGATGTAGAGCCAGCGTTTGTCCGTAGACAGTTTCTGTGGTCATGTGGCTGGTGCGATTAGACACAGAATGTTGTTACCTCCCCATCCAGGTGGTACCTATTTATCTACTCGCATTTTTACATGCTTTCGAACTGCTAGGTTGGCAGGAGCTGGGACAAGTGACGGGAGCTCACTCTGTCACATGGATTCAATCTTACAATGGCTGGTTTTCTGACCCTGCAGCACAGAGGTGACAGTGTCACCATGTCCCTTTCTCTAAGTAGAGAATGGGCAAGTTGACAACTGCCTATAAGAGATTTTGATATAGAATAATTTTAGAAAATCACATCTTACCAGCCTCTTGCAGTCTAGGAGCTTCACGGCATGTTGCACATTAGCTCTGATAGTGATGGCACAGAGCTCTGAAGGAACTGTGTGTCCGGAGGGAAAACAACATAACAGCAAGAAATGCCCAGTTCTCTTGATGCATAATCTGAGCCTAATGCATCACATAAAAAGTTACTCTTTGTATATGGAGACTGGGCTGGCAGTGCAAGCAGAACAATCCAAATGTCTGAAGTTTCTGTTATAATAGGTGACTGGCCATCCATTTGCTTGAGATATTATTTTTCGTGAATTGCACAGAATGGTTAGCTGGTGTTTTGCTGGAGAGATTCCTAGGAGACCCCTGTAGGAGAAAATTTTGTGTATTTTGAGGGAACCAAATGTTGTTTAATGAAGCCAAATCCACCTTTACGCATTTAGGGGACAGGGTCTGGTGTACGGTGTGTGTGAGAGAGCGAGAGAGAAAGAGACAGGCAGATATATGAAGGAAAAGTGTTTTTACTGTCTGAGAAACAGAGAGAAAGAAAGAAGAGAATTATGAGCTTGCTGAGGGTGGGAAACCCCATTGGGATATGGATGGGAGAAGCAGTCCTTCAATATCTGATGTGGGGCAATCCTAATGCACTCCCCATTGGCTTGGACTTTTTGCGAATGAAGCAACACGCACGTGATAATGCTGCAGTGCTCTGTCCTCTAGAGCAGTGGTCCCCAACCTTGGGCCTCCAGATGTTCTTGGACTACAACTCCCAGAAGCCTTCAGCACCCCCTCTGCTGGCCAGGATTACTGGGAGTTGAAGTCTAAGAACATCTGGAGGCCCAAGGTTGGGGACCACTGCTCTAGAGAAAGTCAAAGCTGTGTCAGGCTGCCCTTGGAACTTCTCACCTCTGATGGAAAAGGAGGGAAAGCAGGCAGGGAAAAGCCCTCTTGTTATGATCAGCCATAGAAAAATAAAGTCTGAAATCGGTGTGAGACGGAAAGCTGTGTTTCCTTGAAGAAGGATGGAATCCAAGCAGTTTCCATCACATACTGTGGAGAAAGGAAAGGATGGGGCTGCATTAGAATCAAAGTTTCAGAAGTTGTTTTCAGTAGGTAACTAGTTACAGGTCTAAATCCAACCGCCTGCCACCAGTAGGGTGGGCCCGCTCAGCACATGAAATCTGTTAAGTCAACATGTATGTAAATTCCATTGATCAAATGAGTCTACAGTACTTTGTAGAGGCCAACAATTTGATTGGGTCCCAGGCCTCCCAATTCGCTTCGTTGCTGATGTTAATCTGAAAATAAGCCCTAGTATGATTTTTCAGGATGCTCGTCATATAAACCCTACCCCAAAAATAAGCCCCAGTTAAGTGAAACCCTGTCCTCCACCTTTGTGCACCCTTGTGCAGCAACCAGAAGATGACATAATTGTAAAATAAAACATTCCCTGAAAATAAGCCCTAACTCTTTTTTTTTGAGCAAAAATTAATATAAGACCCTGTCTTATTTTCAAGGAAACATGGTAGTAGTTACAGTTTGAAAATAACTTGCTACTTTTGATTTTTCAAAAATAACTAAATAATTACTCTTCAGTTGTCTTGCTTCTTAAAAACATCAGACTGTTAAAAGGTGCCGGCCCCTGATATAAATAGTACCTAAGTAGTGGAGCTTCTCACTGCTAGTAGCTATAAAATTAAGTAAAAATTACAATTATGCTACCAAATACTTTCATTATTAGTTACATTTTTACTCTGTCTTTCCTTCAGTGGAGTTCAAGCTAGCGTAACCTATTCCTTTCATCTCTACACAACAATCATTACACAACAATCCTGTGGTGTAGGTCACACTGAGAGGGAATGACAGGCCAAATATCACTCTGTGAGTTTTATCATTCAGTGGGCATCAGAACCTGGGAAAAGGTCTTCTGTCTCATTGTGAGCTGCTGGATGGCTCATTGTTTTAGGTCTGGTTGGGAATTCGAATCCTCACTGTGTCTCCTTGACAGGGGCCGGACCCGATGATCCATAGGGTTCCTTCCGGCACTGCAGTTCTACGATGATGGTTATGTTACAATCATCCTATCACTTTTTTTTCTATCTCAGTAACTGCAAAAAGAAAGGAATTCATTACAAGTCTGTAATGGGTCATTAGTAACATGTTCCTTCCGGGCTCTGAAATACATTTGCTTCCTCTGCGTCTCTTTTGGAAAAGGTATGCTTTCTTCAATTAGAGGCGAGCACTTCCACAGAGAGACCACAGAGACCAGAAACCGCAGCCTTACCCAGGATTAGTCCCTTGGTGCTGATGGAACAGGATCAAATGTCAGCCACCCAGCCTCACAGAAAGTCCAAGGGACACGCTCCTAAGACTCTGCCTGCGGATGCAGTGCATTAAGCCATGTCCAGCGCAGGTCAAAATGTCGTTCAGAAACGTGAGGTTGGAAGGGGGACGTGTCCTGTCCTTCGCTCTATCTTTTGTGAACCATGCAGGAGAAATGTGGGAGGAGATTCCAGGAGGCAGGCCAAGAAATATCTTCCTGCTTCCCTGGTCGGTCCGGAGAGCTCTCATAAATCACACCGCAGAGAGCTAACCAAGCAAGGAGCTCTTTCTTTCCACCTCTGGCATTCTGCAGCATGAGCCTCGGGAAAGTAAATCTGGACTCTCTCCTGCCACAATGCGCCAGCCAGAGTGACATTTTCAAAATATGCCTCAAAAGAAGCAAAAGTCAGGCAAATGCATGTCCAGAGAAAACAGGGTGTGACAATCCAGAGATCCTTCCACTTTGGGGGCGGAAAGAGAGCAGGGAAAAGGCCACTGAAGTCCAAAGAGAATCGGGAAACAGGAAGTTTGAATTTTGGATGTTGAGAATTGAAAGTGTATCTAGATCCTGGGAATCTCCAATCACCCGTATGCTGGTGGGAATTGTCCGTTAAGGCAAATGGGACACTGCCTCATCTCAGACTCACATTACAATCAACCAGAAATGTGTTGGAGGTTTTGCAACCTTGCATGCTGCATTTAGTAAGTTTGACTGGGAGGGACGTTTCTGGCCTGGGGTGATGGTCAATCTATGCAGCACTAACCAATTTTTCCTTCCTCCCTCTCTCCTCAGTGCTTTCTCTCTCTCTTTTGTCTGTTGAAAGTAGTGAATTTGTTGAGGCCCGTTGCTCTAAGCAGTCGTGTTTGTCAGTTTGCTGTTTGATCTGTTCAATTGTAAGCAATGAGACCTTTTTATTATTTCTTGTACTAACGTCTCAAAGTAAGTTATCGAGACGGTCTGTGTTGGCTGATGGAAAGGAGTGGACTAATCTAGGGGAACTGGAAGCTATTCTGCTCTGGAAATCCCTGCACTTCTCTTGCACAGCAAGAAGAATTTAACCAAAAATCAAAACTGTGCAACAAAAGGCTAGCAACATTTTGAATTTGGGTTGGGGAAGTGGTTTCCTGCTGCTTAGCTGAACTGTAGAGTGAATGAATGAGGTTGATGGCAATGAGGCAAGGTCTGAGAAGCGCTTGGCTCCCTCCCTCCCTATGTGTGTTGGTTGTCCAGTTTGTTAGTGCATCAACATTTGCCCAATCCTGCCCCACCCGCCATGACTGATTGCTCTGCCTTCCACCCCCCTTCCACCACAATGGGCACCGCCTGCCAATTGCTCGGTGCTTGTTTCTGTTCCCGGAAACATTGACCCAACCCATGGACAGAGTCTGTAGCAACAATATTTATTCTCCAAAGCAGTACCAGAAGGTCATCAGCACGTGACAGTGGATCAGTCCTCCGTAAATAGTTTTTAAATGACATCTTTCTTCCTGCTAGATCTGAATCTAGCAAGTTTTTATGCTCTGCTCAAAACGAAAGCCATTTATCAGGACTCTTTAAGATCTGCCTCCTCTTCCTGGCCCGAGCCCTTTGCTTAATTCTGCATAGTGTAATCCTGCACTTTGCTCTCTCTAAAAGATTACTTCCCCTTGCTTGACACTGGAAGCCGCTTTCCCACCGCTCTGCGGTGTTCCTGACAATGAGATCCAAGACCTGTAGGAAGCCATTCTGCCTACATGTTATAAGCCAAGAAAACTTGGCCAGACTGTGGAGAAATTGGAGGGGATTAAACGGTGACCTGTGTGGCTCATTGTGTGCCCGCTTTATGAGATTTGTCACTTTAAGAAAGGGCCTGCTAATTGCTCCCCTAAGAACATGTGGGCTGATCCAAAGGTGGAAGGATGCTGGAGCCTGATTCCTTTCGTAGCTCGGAAGCATGAATCACAGGTGATGTGGTCACACACACACACACACACACACAAACACACACACACACACACACAAACACACCCAATTGGAGCAAGGAGAGTCCTACGAAGTTACTTTTGAAAATGAAATTCTAACGGTGTAACAAATACCTACTGGTTAAGTTTTAAAAGCAATTATTTGAGGCATTTCTAAAGCATTTTGACATTGTGATCTCAAGTGTCATGGCCTTCTTATGTCAATCCTTGGTTTTTAAAATGCAATTTTAAAAACCAAGAGTAACATCAACTAATATTAATAAGTTATTTTTCCAACCATGGTCTCAGTGGTTTAGGTGTCTGGCTATGGAGCCAGAAGTTGGGAGTTCGATTCCCCGCTACAGATACAGCCAGCCTGTGTAGCCTTGGGCAAAAGCTACACAGTCCCGGGGCACCCTCAGAAAGAAGGGAATGGTCAACCATTCCCGAGTATTCTCCGCCTGGAAAACCCTGGAAAGGGTCACTGTTAGAGACGACACAAATAGGAGAAGCAGTGGTTTGTGATGGTTCATGATCCGTGGCTCCCCACAAACTATGGATATTCACGAAACCACCACCGCCAACTAACCATGGTTTGGTTTACTGGTTGGTTCATGGTGGTTTGTGGCCAACCTCAAAACATGAACCCACACAAACCATCATTTTCAGGTGCATGTCCATCACTAGTGGCAATCCTAAACAAATGTTGTGAGATATTTAAGAAGTGGTTTTACCAGTGTTACTCCTGAGTTTT
The DNA here is from genome assembly GCF_051106095.1 of Pogona vitticeps. Lineage (NCBI taxonomy): Eukaryota > Metazoa > Chordata > Lepidosauria > Squamata > Agamidae > Pogona > Pogona vitticeps. The sequence continues at coordinate 25,306,720 of NC_135790.1, read as the reverse complement.
CTATAGCTGAGCCAGAATTTGAACCCAGATCTTGGAGTCCTGATTTGTTACTCTACCCACAACACCTGGTTCTTAATAAAGAATTCTCCAATCCCAATTTTGCAAAATTTCTTAGGCTATCTTTGTCTATTTTTTCTCTCCTGATAGTCTTCTCATTCTACTCCTTCCTTCCTTCCTTCCTTCCTTCCTTCCTTCCTTCCACTCCTCAGATTTATTTCTGCCAAAGCAGGAAACAACTCTTAGCATGTTTGCTATGTGAGCCCTGTTGATCCTTTTATCTTGTTTAAACAAAATGCTGACCCTGCATAAGCCTCAAGGCAAATAGCACTGGCTATTCTCTAAATAAGGTTTTAAAAAGATAGCTTTAACAAAGTAAGTTCTTCTCTTTCTGCACATCAAAATTGAAATGCATCCCATAGTTCAGGGATGCTAACAGCATTTTAATTTTGTGTGCAGCAGCTGGATCCCACAGCTAAACACTTCTCAAGCTTCCAAGCCCCACCCCCTCTTTAGGAAAAAAAAACTAAAATAACCAGGCAGTGATTTACTCCCACCCCCCTTTTAAAGGCTCCTTACCTAAGTCCTCTGCATTCACTCTGTTGCTTGCTGATGAGATCCAGATGTGCCTTAAAATAAACTCTATCGCATGCATCTCCTTGCCCTTTTCTCTATAGGACGGAGAAGCTGGTGGAATCGCATTTCATATTTCTTTCACAGAAAGAAAATTAGCCTACTAGGCTGCTCAGACCTAAAGGCAGAATCGGAAACAATGCTCATTAAAAACCCTCTTATCTGTTCCCTTTCCGCTTGCTGATAGCATCACCCGTTGCAGTTATCCAGTGCCGGTGTAGCAAAGCAATTAAAAGCACGAATTTGAGGTTAAGGCGCATGCAGATGGTGGACGTTGGAGCAGACTGGCTTGTGCTTAGAAAGTTTGCATTTTTAGTGCAATCTATTTTGTCTCTCATGTGAGTGATCCTTCTGTTCGCACTGACGGACATTTTTCTTTTCCTCTGAGAAAGATCCAGACAAATCTTTGGATTACTTCCATTTGTCTCACTTTCAATTAATGACACTCCTCTTCCAACCCTTTTTCTTTGCTTTTTCCCACGGCTGCCATTCAGTGGGCTCTGGTGACTTTCCTTACAAAAAAAAAATGAAAGCAAGTGACATAGCGCAACAGCAATGCATCTATCTAGCATTGTACACATATTATCATCAATGTATCTTGTTTATCTAGAATAGTGCTGCATCAATAGAAAAAGATATTTTTAAAAATTAAAACAGTACAGTAGATGAAAATACAGGAGGGCTTTTTTTCGTCATTCCTTTCAATGCCACAACCTCCCAAACACATCAGTGGGTTGTCACCTCAGATAACACCACCCGCAGCTCTACAGTATTTTGGTGGGACTAACCATCCAACCAATGCTGGTTGAATATTCATCAATTTTCATCTGGATGAGAAATCCCCTGTACCTAACACATTAGCACATCTATGGGATGGCTAAGTTTTTTAGTATTTAGTATGCACAAAGAACATGTCGAATATTGCTCAAAAAAGAGAGAGAATATATATAAGTGTACGATATATACATTTACAGTGATTCCCGACTCTTGTGGAAATCCAAGAGTGCAACTCTCCAGAATCCCCCTTTTTTCATTTTCTGCAGTCTGTAGAAGGCACCTGAAAAGATCTTTGGATATCTTCCACAAAGCCTTGGGTCGAATATTTGCACAAGGAGGCGAATCTTTATACACAGGAAATTATCCAAATGAAAAATGATTGCCACAATCAGAACTTCTTGCTTTCTCCCATCCCTTGTCCTCCCACTGATGCTTGTGCCAAACAAAATCTCATAAGCAGCAGCAATTCCATACCCTCTTCAACACCCTTGTGCGTAATACTCAAGAGGAAATGTTTTCTACTGATTGAGTTAGGGCAGCCAAAAGTGGCATAATTGCATTTAATCAGGGGTGGTGTTTTTTAAAATATACTAACAGGAATTGGAAACGTAACGTGTACCCCAGGGAACAGCATTTTGATGAGATGACTGTGATTAACATCAGCCCCAGAGCAAGGCTGGTCCAAATTTAAAATAGCTGACACAAAGGTATATAGAAATCAGGCACCTTCTGCTGGTGGCAAATATCAGTCCAATTTTTACAAAAAAATAAAATAAAATAAATCACAGGGAGTTTTCTCCCTTCCCAAGTAGCAGAGTTCCATCTTTTTACAGAGTTAGCTTCTTAGTGATATTATTGAAGACTTACTAGACATAATTGGCTCTTAATGCTATGGTTAGGGACATTGGACCCCCGTGTAGTTCAAAATCTGTGTAGAATTCTTGTGTCACCCACCCCCACGACATAACTACAAAGCATAAACAGTTGATCAATACATGTACGTACACACTCTTCCTCTGACCTATATCAGCCTCCCAGATGCCCCTTTGCGCTACCATGCCAGGAGAGGCAGGGGGTGGCCGGGCTGCCACCATCGGACTGGGGGCTATCACACCACTGGCACCAGGGGCCTCGGTGACTCTGAGATCCACCTTTCACAAGCCATTTCCTGGAGGCAAATAGACGCACAATAGCGGAGACGCACAATGGTGGGGACGCATAATAGTTATAGAATATGGATTGGTTGATTTAAATATTTATTTATTCATTGAACAAAAATCTGGGTACAACCCCAATTGTGCTGCTTCAACCTGTGTGATTCATTACTGAAACTGCAACCTGAAACAGGAAGAAACGGGGACTGGAATAATTAGCCTATGCTAAACATTTAACATAGCTTTAATATTCTATAGTGAGCCATCCTAACATGCAGGCAGGGGGTCAACCAGCTTCCCCTTCTCTAAGAGAAGAGGTGGGCTTTGCCCCATCCATTTATCACAGAAAGCCAGGATAGAAAGAGAGACTTCAAAGGGCAAGCTATCCATTTCCTCGTTGCCATCAGAGAATGGGCTGGATAGGATCATACATCATCCTATATGTCATTTGCATTGAGGGGCTGACTCGGTGGCTGATGACATCAGAGCAAAGATCCTCATTAGATTCAGTTGGGCTTTGAGGCTTCACAGGGGCTTTGGACGAAGCTGGATGCTGAAAGAAAGCCAGGCCTCTTTGCAGGATAGATTTTTGTTGTACCCCCCCTTGGAAAAAAAGGGGGGGAACCTACAGAAGGAGGAGTTCTGGGTGGAGGTAGCTGTGTCACACTGTAGCAACAGAAACATCATGGAACCATAAAGATTCATATGCTTCATGCATCCAAGTTGACATAGATGAAGCTTATGCTCAATATATGAGTTGTTAAGATGTCACAAAACTCTCTCTCTCATTTTTTCCTACAGAAAGAGTGTTTTGCCATGACAAAAGCTGTTGATTTTTGCCTTCCCTTCTTGCCTGGCTCCTCATTGGCTGAACTGCACTGATATCACGGAATGTTCACCAAATAGTCTAGCTGCCCAGAGGGAAAGCTGTCAGCCACAGCATGCAGGGAAATCCATGGGCTTTATCTATTAGGCAGGAGAACCCTTCAGCTGAAGGTCTGCTGAAACAGAGTAGGATCAGAGACAGGCAGACCAGCAAGGCACAGCAGGATGGTTGGAATAAGGGGCCTGTGGAAAAGGTGACTAAAGAAGGTGGCACAATAAAGTTTCGCTCTGTAGTGTACAATCTCCAGAGGCTCTTTCGCATATGCACTCGTGTGATGAGGTGTGAACCAGCTCTAGAAGTTCTGAGGAGGTAGAACAGAAGTCTAGATTGTGGGTGATATTGTTCTTTTGCCCACCCACCCCTTTCCTGGTGACAACCCATTAAATTCCAAAGGTGGGTAACAGAGAGCCAAGGAGAGGGAACTTCGGGGTCCAAACTGCATCTAATATTTAGAATATTGATCACTCCCAATCTGTAGCCCTCCTCCTCACCTCCCCTTTATTATGCAGTATTGGTCAATTTATGCCCCACCGTTTTTCTTCGAGAGGGGAGAGATAGCGGTGGTTCCCCCGTCTTCTCCCTTTTTAAAAGCCCTGTTCAGAATTAGCCCCGCTGAACTTCGGAGGGCATCAACGCGTGTCTCTTCAGGTCGAAGCAGGTCTGTTTCCTCTCGGGTCGGAGCAGATCCACCAGAAACGGACCATCCGCTTCTTGGATCCGCAGAAGTGGGACGCGGTCCAGGAAATATAATTTGCAGCTCGGAAAGGCGCCGCGAGGGTCTTGCTTTATCGCGTGGGCGCCCGCAGAGCTACCGAGGTGACAAACACACCGGGGGATGGGGGGGTGGAATCTCGCATCAAAGGAACAGATCCGTGTCCTCTTCCAGGGTTCCTCGCGGCGCCGTTCCCACGTTCCCAGCCCGGAAGGCATCTCCGTCCTTTCCTGAAATCCTAGCCAAGGTGCCCTTTTGGGGATCGCCAAGAAGAGGCAGAAGGGAGAGCCAAGCGCGCACCGAGGCACGGTGTCAGAGGTCCAGGACGGGCAGCCAAGCGGATGAAGGAGCGACGCGTGTGCGGGCTCCACACGTGACTGGCACCCTCTCTCTCTCCCCCCTCCCTCCCCGCCGCCTCCTCCTCGCGCTTTGCCTGCGCGCTTCGGGCCAAGGCCGGCCGGGAGCGCGCCGCCCCCGCGCGCCGGGCAAGGGGGCCGCGGCCAGCGCGCGCAAGAGAGGCGAGCGAGAGCTGCGCGCAGCCGGGCCTGACTCTGGCCGGGCTTTCGTGGCTGCTGCTGCTGCTGCTGCGCCGGGATCTCTCTCCCCCCCCTTCCTTCTTCCCTCCCTCCCTCCCTCCCTCCATCCCTGGCTGGCTGGCTCCGCGGCCCCGGACTCGGCTCGGCCGGCCTCGGCGCGCTTCCTTGCGCATTCCTTCCTGGCGGCGGCGCCCCGCGCTCCTCTCTCGCCCCGCCGCCGCCGCCGCCGCCGCCACCCGGGCCAAGCCGCCAGGCAAGCGGGGAACATGGCGCCGGGGCGCAGCCGCTGCGCCGGCCAGCCCGGCTCTCCTCCCGGGGCGGCATCCGCCGCTGCTGCCCCCGCGCCGGGCGCCCGAGGGCTCCTGCTGGCCGGCCTCGTCCTCCTCCTGGTCGCGGTCGCCCGGCCGGCCGAAGGCTCTGGCCGCCGCCTGGCGCTGCCCGCCGCGCTGACCTCCCGGCCTCAGGATCGCGGCTTTGCGGTGCTGCAGGCGAGGCGCAGCTGGCCCGAGGATGATGGCCCCGGGCAGCCGCCGCCGCATCGCCGCCGCCGCCGCAGCGCAACCGGCGCGGAGCCCATCAAGGTGTACGGACAGGTGAGCTTGGCCATGCCCGGGGCATCCCCGGGGCATCGGGATTGGGCAGGCAAGGGGCGCAACCCACCCACCCCTTCGCCCGCGCGCCGGCTAGGGTGCGGGCGCGCATCTCCGGGGAGCCCCGATCCGCGTCGCCCGCGCTGCGCTGGCCGCCACCGCCGGCTTCTCGAGCCCTCTCCCCCGCCCCGCTGGAGCTTTTGTGGTGGCCTCGCTGGCCGGCGTCCAACTGCTCGTGTGAATGCAACCCGAGGAACGGTTCGCCATCCTCCTCCCCCCGTACGAGCCCCCCCTTTTCCGGCTCCTTTTAGATTCCTTTAAAATTGGGGAGTGGGCGTTTTTCAGTTAGCCCGGCCTCCTCCTCCTCCTCCTCTTCTCACTCACCCCCAGAGAACCACATCTGTCTGTTTTTTTCCAGTGCTGAAAACCACCTATTTGCCCCTCCTTGCTTGACGGGGAGGAAAAGTAGCGGAGGCGACTCCCGGGTTCGGTTGCGGGGCGCAGGAGGCACTTGAGATGCAGAAATGTCTTAGGAACTGGGGAGGGGGTGAGAAAACTCTTTCCTCCGCCATCCCTCAGTGCCAAAGGGGCATGCAAGGGAACCCTATAGTTTTCCGGGGACCACTTGGGAAAGGATCCGTCCGGATGGGCCACCTTGGCACATACACCAGGGTCAATCCCAAAGAGTCATTCAGCTTCAAGTCTTCTCCAAATAAGTTCTGAATGTGCTTACATGGGGAGTCCTAGCCTGATTCTGTTTTGCTTAGCGACAAGGGTGAGAAATCTGTGGTTTGTAAATAAGTTACTTGTTGAGGAACAGAGGTCTTGGCCTGTGGAAAGAAAGAGAACTTCCAACTTCTCCAGGGCGTTATTTGCTCCTTTACCAAGAGGCGATCCTTCCTCGCCATAGGCGAGGCGGCTATCCGGAAGACTGTTCTCAGCTGGCCATGTTTCAGTCCCACCGAGTCCCTGGCTTCTTAAGGCCATCAAACGCAGTGCTGATTTATTGGGAGAACTCTTCCACCCAGTCCTACATCTGGGCATAGCTTTTGGCTTTAATCTGTGAGGAAAAAAGAGGAACACACAAAGACTTGTGTGTAGCTGCGGTACCCTGGAATTCCTTCTGCCTGTAGGCAGGGGTTTGCTATAGCAGGAGAAGAACCCTAGATCTTGTCACTGGGATGTGTTGCTATTCTGTTTGTTTGCAAACTTGGGACATCGTCCGAGCCCTTGGGGGAGATCAGGTTGTTTCTGAAGGGTTGCGCGTTCAGGAAAGGGACAGAACCGCTGTTATTTCTTGCGCCTTCTGAACTTTTAACTCTTTCAGGCGCATCCAGTTATGCACTTGATGAAGAAGCTCATTTTTTTGGATGCTCACTCTTTTACTCAGGGGAATAGCAGACAATTAGTTTGCAGGCCAGCGAACCCCATCTAGTCTCTCCAGAGATTTTTCTGGGGGCCAGTGCGGTGGAGTGCCAAACTAAGACCCAGGAGATCTGGGTTCAAATCACTGCTCAGCTCTTAGAAACTCAGTGAATCTCACGTACCTTGGAAAGCCTATTAAGGTCACCACGAGTCTGAAGCAACTCGATGTCAAGTAACATTCATCTTCTGCCCTGCCCCTGAGGAAAGCATGAAAAGTTTTTGTGGGGGGTTGCGACTCACAAAATCCTTCAATCTGCATGGCCAGCATGGCTAGGGGCATCTGCAGGTTGTTGTCTAAAAATGTAACATTTTCACTCTCAAGAGTTGTGAGTTGAGATCCAGGAAATGGTCCACTCTGGGTGGAAGGAATACCACCACCCCCACTCTGCCTCTACATCTTTGATTTTGGGGCTGACCATTCTTCACCTCTGCCAAGCTAATTTTAACCGAGATGGAGAAGAGGAAAGGGTGTCGACTTATCCTTGTAGAGGCGATCGGGAGATGAAGAGAGGGCACAGCATCGTGGGGAATAAAAGATCTATTTGCCTGTCTTTAACAGGCTGCCAGATCCACTTTCCAGAATGGCAACCCCTATTTTTAGTAGAACGGAGCATTTGGAACATGGTCATGCTCTCTGCCTCATTATAAAGGGGTTCCAGGATTTCCAGCCGGATAATCCAAATGGTGATTCTTTGCCTCTTCATCCCATTACATAAATTTGAAAGGCAGCCTTGTATCCAAAGCGCGTGAGCGGCTACTTCAGCACGGCTTTATTTGAAATAGTTATGCTCTGCCTTTCTGGCTCATTTCTGAAGTGCTTGAGGCAGCAAAGAATTATGTAAAAAAACACAAAACCAGACCCGGCTGTATTGATATTGCTCTTATAAATCTTAAATCAGGAAGAACACAGAGAGTGCATCAGATTGACAAAGCAGCAATGGATTTTGAGAAACAAGTGGGGCAGAGAAGACTCCCGGACCAGCTGCATTTTCATTTGCTATTTAGACAATACTGAATGAAATTTCCTGAGGCAGGGAGTTCCACTGTCTGAGCAGTCCTAGAACTCTTTACCTACTATCCTAATTGTTGGTGGAAATGAGACATGAAGGATTTTTAAAGTGGCCATGCATTGTTGCTGTTTTATTGTTCGCTTCTTACATGTTTGGAAATCTGAGGTCACAACAGATTGAATACTTGTATTATCATCAAGTTTGCTTCCTTGAATTGGTTGGCCAGTTATAGAACTCTGTTTCTTAGAATAAGGTGTAACAGTGAAACAGTGTTTGTTCTTCTCTTCTGCCCTGGGAAATGTAGTTACATGTTTCTTAGCTTTCAATATGGAAAGTACAGATTACATTAGAAAAAAAACACAAATTCTGAAGCAATGATATTGTTTATTGGAGCTGACCAAAGAGGAACTTATTTGAGGAATGCAGAACCCACAGTGTCTTGTTGTGTAAGGCAGAACAACAGATGGTCGTCCCCTCAGTCACCCAGGTCTTGGTGCCTTGAAGTTAAGACCAATTGTTATTCTGGCTCATGGTGCAGGGAGTCCCACAGGTTCCTCTCCCTGTCTCAGGCACGAAAAGTGAGAACAGGGGAACAAATGCGTAACTATCTGTTGCCCTTCCATAGCTCTGAAGGAGCACTGCTTGAAGCAGCCTCACCAGCCTGCTTAATGATAGGACCGGCACTGGGGGAAGATGGGAGGAAAGTCTTACTAATGTTAAGGCTGCGATCACAGACGAGCAACTTCTTGAGTCGTGCCTTATTTCCGTATCTTTGCTATGAATCCCACAAAGGTCCCGAGTTCCTTGCACAACACAGAACTGTATGAGAAGTCTTAATAAAGGAGTAGATACCAGTGGAATAAGCTTTAGAGATGCCCCCAAATCAGTTCGTCTATCTCTCATTCATCTTCCTGTGTGTATATGTTATGCATGCACCTGACTTTCTTTGTCCGTCTTTATCTGCGCCATTGCTGGGAATTTGGGGTCAGCTTTTGAATCCTGCTGAGGAATCTGATCGGTCTGTGCGGTCATCATCTTGCACTAGAACTCGGGAGACCGAAGGGTAAATGCTGGCTCAGCTGAGAAACTGCTGGGTGACCCTGGGTCGCTATCATAGCCAGCCCTGTCTACCTCACAAGGTTGTTGAGAAGATAGTGAGGGGAGGAGGGGAGAGGTGCGCACTGAGCTCTCTGGAGGAAAAGCAGCACATAAGCGTAATGAATAGGTAAATGCGCCTGCTTTCCCACTCTCTTTGCCGAATGCATCTCATTTTAAATGACAGGCTTTGCCTTGGAGAGCCAGTTTCTTTGTTTGTTTTGCTTAGAACCGGAACTGACCTCTATGCCCATGATGGAAGCAGAATGGGAAAACTTCTGTATCAGCCAGGGGGTGTTTGCAAACAGAAAATGTCTCATAGTCAGGTTTTTGCTTAGAACAGAAGTGGATTTAAAAATAAAGGCAAAATTCAGAAAAGAGAGATAAGGATGCGCTGCCTCGAGAAGCAGCATAAAAATGAATGTCAACAACGGTTTCCTATACTGCACATGTTATTATACCACCTTGATGGATATCTCTTGTTTTCTCCTCTTTTTTCCCCGGGAAACCTTCTGGTTATCTGAGTTCACGATCAGCCTGTGGATATGTCATTGTAATCCTGTGTCAACAAGGGGGACGGTTACATCACCCGTCTGGTGATCCATCTGTTTGGCTGTGCCCCGGGCTGTTTGGGTGAAGGGACTTCGTGTCGCAATGAAATGCAAATCATTTTCCAAGATCAGCAGCAGACATCGGAGATGGATTCGTACACATTCCCCTCCTTGCCCAGATGAGGGATGTGTCTTGAGCCAGTCCTTCAGATTATGCTAACGGAGAATCCATGGAGAAAAATGATGTTGTCAAGGAGGGCTTCGTACCTGTGAAAGTCATGTACCCATCATTGTTTCTCTTAACACAGAATCATAGGATCATAGTATAATTGAGTTGGGAGGGTCTCTAAAAGGCCATCAAGTCCAACCCCCTGCACAATGCAGGACTCGAAATCACAGTATATCTGACAAATGATTTCTTTTGGATACCTTATCTGGCCCACCTTTCTAGCTTGGTTAGATGTATATATTCCAAGAACTTGGAACGCTTATGCATTTGTTATTATTTTCTCTTCTCAGCAATGAATTTATTGTGAGTTACTTGGTTAGAGTGACCAACAACTGGTCTACCCTCATTGCTTTTCCCCCAGAAGGATGTAGGGATAAGCTTCCTGGGGGAGGGGAAAATCATTTTGTCATGGATATATGTATGGATGTTCTCGTATGTATTTGTGTTTATTAATTGTTTTGGCATGTGACTTTATTTCTATAAACCTGTCTTGCATGGGGTCGTCGTAGACCACGTGGCTGGAGAGTTTGAGATGGAAGGAGATTCTGTGTTTAGACTGAATGAAATAAAACAGGTTGCTTCTGTTTTATTTAATGATTTGCTGAGCAATTTCCTAAAAGGTTGTTTCTGAAGCCAGCTTCCTCCTCCTGGAGAATTGACTTCAGTATTTGCAGTGGACCAGAGTTCATTTTAATCCAATTTCCTCTGCCTTTCAACTAAGAGTTTTCCACACCAAAACAATCAAGCTTTGCCCTCCTACAACTTCATTTTCTGCACAACATGTTCCATTTTGCATCTCCTATGAATGGCTTGATTTCAGAGGAAAGGTTTTAGACATTAGATTTTTTTCTTTGCTAAGTTTAGATTCAAGGTAGGATGCATTAGGTTTTTTGGACTACATTTCCCAGAATCCTCCAGTCAGCATGGCCACAGAGTGTCCCAGTTCTGCTTTACCTAATGCCTCAGGTGCTTCAGAGAATGTAGCCTTACAGCTCTTCAAAAATCAGTTATTGCGCAGAATCAGCAAATTATTGGGTCACAATAGGGTGGCTATTTGTTCAACGTTATATTAAGTGACCCCATTTGGAGAAACTGAGGCTGGACAGACCATGTTTTGGTCTGTTGGCCACAGGAAGCAGGACGGAAGCCTCTTTTGCTTTCATATCTGCACACCTGACTTTTAAAACCGCTAAGCATTTGATTCCCCCTCTGTATGTAGCTCTCTGAGCAGTTTGGCATTCCAAGCCCTTCCTGCCAGCCACAGAACAGGTGGAGGATAATGTAACGATAATGCGGTTTTGTTCAAGTGGCAGAAAATCCATCTGTCCTGGAAAAAAAAATCTCACCTTGTTCTTTTTCCTCTCTTCTCCACGGAGGTGCCACCTCCGTGTCCGCCTCTGGTCCTGTAACTAAGGTGATATAACTCAGTGGATTAGTCTGCAGAGTGGTGGGCCACATGTTTGGATGCCAGTGTGTCTCCCTGGAGAAGAGCTAGCCATGATCACCTGGAGCGTGTATGCCCAGCCACCTGCGTGTCCTTGAGTCTCTCTCTCTCTCTCTCTCTCTCTCTCTCTCTGTGTGTGTGTGTGTGTGTGTGTGTAAGAGAGAGAGAGAGAGGTCTGGGTGGTTGCTTTGGGTGCAGTCTTAACATGTTCTTACAATCTGGGGAGTCTGTTGGATACAGAGCAGGTTCTTCTCTGATCAAAGGAGACCTTAGACTTGATTTCTCCAGGTGCTTAAAACTGTGGCCTTGTAGAGCGATAATGTTCCAGAGATGGGAAAAGTTGCCTAAGACAGACAGGATTCTTCTATCACCATGGTGACTGGCTGGGGTCACTGTCTCTTTGATTTCACTCACACATGTCAACCTCTTTGCCCCATGACAGTTTTATTCAGCAGATAATGGTTGAGTTCCAATAACGCTTGAGCTCAACCAGAAGCAGAATTGCTAAATCCAAAGCTGAAAAGCCAAGACCCAAATCCAATTGCATTGGGTGACTAGCAGTGTCACCCTGGGGCCAAAATCCTGTTGCGCAGGGTAGAAAATTGCACTAGAATAAGCTAATGGAATCAGTCAGGATTTGGCGAATCAGCTCCTCCAGGTGCTCCTTTGGTTCAGATAGGCCTACTCTAGTTGTCACTTACTTTAGCATACTATGTCACATTTGGCCCATTTGAATGAGTGGAGCATGTGAAGGCGGTAATCCCCATAGATCCAGTGGACCTACTCTAGTGTGATTGACTCTGATGAGCCCCAGGATTTGGGCCAGGGAGTTCTAGTCCAAAAAAGTAGAATACCCTCTTTCTGACTATGTTTCCTGTGGTAAGATTACATGTTTTTTGTAGTTTAAGAAGCTGCTGTAGGTCTACTTTCTGTAGTACATATGTTCTTCACCTGCCTGAGCTCCTGTGCTATTGTTCAAGCCTGACAGTTTAGCCTGGTGTGAACATTAATTAAGGGTTAAAGTCTTAGAAATCTTGCTTTGGATCCAAACCAGAATTGGGAACCTATTTCACTGGGAAATCTTTGCTTGGCCTTGTGAGCCTCAAACTGCCCGGATGGCTTACAGCAGATATAATGTGACAATAAGGACAAACTAAAACAACAACAATTGTTCAAAACCATTTGACAAATGAAACTGCAGAGAAGAGCAATGCATGCTTCAGCAGAGAGAATGGCTAGAGCAAAAACAGGGTTAGTAGATTGATTAAAAGCTTGGGTGTGGTCTGACGTTGAAGACAATTTAGCAAATTAAATGGTCGATGTTCATGCGTACGCTGTTGCATTGGGAGGTTTGAGAAATAAACCATCTGCATATCTGGATTCCGATTGTTCTTGTGAGGGGAGAATGTGATAGGATTCAGGGAATGTGCTTTCATTTAGGACGGTAATTCTTAACAATGACCATAAAAATCTTGAAAGAACAACCCACCCGGAGGGGTGTAAAAATTCCAAGCCTTTGCTGCAGAGAAACTCCAGGCCCAACCTTAAGAAGTGCTGGATCGTCTCTCACAGACATGTAGCATCCATTTTTGGACTTCTGTTTACAATCTTTTTCCACTATCCATCAAGGAGGTTTGCTTAGCCTGAAGAAGTGGATTTTCTCCTCCAAAGTTTGCTATTTATTTGCTTTTTTTTTTTTTTTTTGCGGTCCAGTAAAAGGTATCACCCACTCTTGAATAATAATCTTCGAACAGCAGAGACCTGGAAGGAATTCTTGCCTGCCTCAGTGTTGTGCATGAGAGCAAGAAGCTATAAAGCTGTGACAGGACGAGGTGTTTTCTGTCAGTCTCGACTTCAGTTTTTGCATTTGTGAGAATAATTTGTACACAGGCTGCAAAACTATGATAGCAGCTGCCTGATTTTGTGGCACCAGGTGGCTGTTTGCGCCATTTTGATCGATAAGCCATTTGTTCTGTGCCTGCTGTGTGTCTGCTGGACTTGACAGAGGAAGAAGACCCTGGCTATGCATGGAAACATTTGAATTTTTTTTAAAAAAAATCTTGTTATCATTCTTGCATGCGAAAAATCTCAAGGGGGTTAGCAAACTCTTGACAGGCTGAGACACCCTGCCTTGTCGAGAATGAGTAATAAATGTCTGTAACTTTTATTTACTTACAGGGTGCAGCCAAAAAAAAAAAAACCTCCTGGATTTCACTTAGCTATTGGTCTGGCGTTAGCGAAGTGGGTCAGGTCATAACAGGGTCCCTTGGTAGCATATCCCTTACCGTTTTCAGTCACCACCCTGACATGGACAGGTATGCACTGTGCAATCACCATTGAGGTGTTCATCAAGAGAGCTTTTCATATCCACTTCCTGCTCTGTTGAAATGTGGCTATTCCACACTGAAAAACCACATTGCAGCCTGGAATTCTCTGAGGTCTTCCAGCTAGTTTTCTTTTCAATGGCAAACCTGTAGCCCTGAAATTTTCAACTCATATCAACATGGGTTGGAATAAGCAGAATGTAGTTCCAATGTGGCCATTAGGAGCCTGGATGGACTTGCTACACAATCACATATTTGTCTCAGTATTTAGCAGCGTATGGAATAATTCTGTTTCTGTTAATCTGGAAGAAACTTGCTCAAAAACATTTTTCTTACACCCATTGTTTTGAAGGCGAGTGCAGAAAATTGACTTGTTTCGGTCTGTAACTCCCAGAAACCCCCAGCCTCAGATTCTTGAAGTTGTAGACCAAAAAAAGAAGAGAGAATGTTTCTATGATAGTCCTGTGATGTTTACCTCCTTAATTTAGGGAACGTCAGGTGGATCTAGCCCATGCTTTCTCCCAACATGAGTCAAACCATTGACTCATCTACTGGTACTAGTTCTCTAATGTCTCAAGCACCTCTTTTTTCCCCTCCTCTGATGCTTTTTCTGTGGGTGATACTTGGAATCAAATCTGGGACTTGCTGCTTGGCGAGCATGCGTCCTCCTACTGGGCTAGAACTGTTCACCTGAAGCAGCTGCTGTCTGCCCGAATTACCATCCATCAGCAGGGGAGAGGGAATTGTCCTTGGTCACCTCAAGTTGTGGGGCACATGCAGAGCAAACAGAATCCTGAGGTGATTGAATAGACGGCATCGTTGCAGACTACATACACACAGTGTGCCAGTTTGTTTAATGGTCTCCTCTGAACCATCTGTCTGGTGGCTGCAATTCCATAGGAGCAGTGAATCCATTCCAGATTTTAGTTTGGACTTTACAGGAACTATTGAAGGTGCTTAAGCTATTTTGAGGCTAGGCTTCAGCACCTTGGATAGCTCAACCGCAGGCTACAATCTAGAGTAGGTTCACTGCCCTGGAAATCAGTGTCACCAACAGTGACTGATGATGGATTTCACCCACTGCTGACCTTTGGGTTATTCTTACAGACCACCATTAAGATCTGTAATGGTCACCTCTGAAGTGACCCTTAAAATCCAGTATTAAGATCACTATTACATGGTGTCTTTTTCATTTCTCTTGCTGTACACATTTCTCTCCACACATGCGCATGGGCCCATTTCTTGCTTGTGGTGCTCCTTGCATCCAGGGAAGTGAATCACAGTCCACGAAAGCTGATTTGTGCCAAATGGGACTTATTAGTTGTGCCATTGCTGCAACAGACTGCAGGCTAATGCAGCCGCCTCCCCAGGAATTTCTGATTGGAAACCAGCAGCTTGAGACAGCTCCTTTCTGTTGCATGCATTAAAAATAATAAAAGGAAAAGCGTTAGCATCTCACAGGAAAGCACTTAAAGATGAGTAGCTCCTACACCTAGAGTGGTAAAAGGTAGCATCCCAGGGCTCTGTGACCTCATTCAACTCGGTAGACACAAGCTGCTTCGTTATAGGCTCACAGCCATTTACAAGCTTTTTATTACAGAGATGAACCAGATCTCTTTGACATGCTAAGGATTAAGACATTAATTTGGCCATCAGAGTTTGCCAGAGCAGGGAAGGCAGAGGGAAATAATGAAGCCAGATTTTTCTTGATGCATTCAAGAAGAAGACGAGAATTCCAGGGAAGCTCTTTATTGTTTTCATTGTTTTAAGACTGGGTAAGTGGATCCCCCTAGTCTGGTTTAGTGTACAGAATGACGGACTTGGACTCCGGTGACCAGGGTTCAAATCCCCACTTGACCATGGAAACTCACTGTGGGAGCAGAACTGGTAAAACCAGCCCTTAAATATCTCACTTACCTTGAAAGCGCAATTAGGGTTGCTTTAAGTTGGTTCTGACTTGACAGCCCATAGCAACAGCAAGTAGATCCTCAGTTAATTGGTGGCTTGTTATTTCTGAGTTTGGCTCACTTGCATTTTCTTCCTCTGTTGCAATGCATCTTCACTGCTGGGTTTTATGATAGGCAAGGAGCCCCTGCCCACATCCTGCGTGATCTTCCAGCGTCTGCATCTTGAAATAATTGCTAGCCCTTTAAGACGGCTGCATGGTGGCTGTGCCCCTTTGCGGGTAGTAAGATATGTTTGCATTGTTGCATCAAAGCTGCTGAGTGTGGGGGACATGTGG
This sequence comes from Pogona vitticeps, assembly GCF_051106095.1. Lineage (NCBI taxonomy): Eukaryota > Metazoa > Chordata > Lepidosauria > Squamata > Agamidae > Pogona > Pogona vitticeps. The sequence goes on along the minus strand of NC_135790.1, from coordinate 25,291,115 downwards.
CTCCCAAGAAGTAGCTAGACGGCAGCTTTCATGATTAGCTGTGCCAGCTGAGGTTCCTACACATTGCAGATCACTGTTTTTTTTTATTCTCAATGTATGTTATAAGTTGAAAAGAGTGTCATGTTTTTGGCTAAGGTGCTGGTTGGATAGCTCAGTGAGCCAAAGTTTGAAAGTTCGATCACCCACTATGCCTTGTGAAAGAATAACTAGCCTAGGTGATCCTTGGCAAACTCCATAGTCCCAGCACACCCCCAGAAGAAGGGAGTGGTATACCATGTTTGAATACTCTTTCTCTAGGATACCCTGGAGAGGATTGTCATAAACTGGAATTTACAGCATGATATTGGTATTATTTACCTGTGAACCAGGTCGTTGTCTGGAGCTCACTGTTTACCTCCCTGTCTTGACCTTAACCCCTAACCCACCAATAATCTGAAGATCACCAGGCTGGTCTACTTTATAGGGTTTTGATAGAGGCTGCTCTGATAGGGCGCACACATTACTAGGGAGCGCTTGTGCTGTAGCGGCAGTTGGGTTGCTACTGGGCTAGACTTCGCTGAGATGGCAAGAATCCATTTTTGTTGCTTGACTGAAGACAGCATTGAGGAGAAAGCTGGCAAGGTGCCTCCTTGAGGAGCTATAGGTGTGCTCTGGAGCAGATGGCTGGGTGTAACCGAGGCTGCGGATATCCTTGGTCTCTTATGTAACCCCTTGCTTTTCACCTACTCCACCCGTGTATCTGTCAGTGGAGAGGTGTTGCAAAACTATAAAAAGTACTCTGCTAAGGAGGTGGGTTCCATAACTGAAATTTCATGCTCCTTAGAAAAAGGTGGGGCGGGTGAGAGCAGAGCAACAGTTTCTTCGCCCTGCTTGGTTCAATGCCCTGTTGACATCACCTGGAGCCAAACACCTGCTGCCCACTTGAATTTGCTTCTCAAGGGCGGTGCCTTTAAGAAAGTTGTCCCCGGGGGACCCCGAGTGCAGCAGCTTTGCTGGAGCCACATGCCCAGTGATTAATTAACAGCAGGATGAATGCCGGAAGGCTGTTCGCTCATGCTGAATTCCTTGGGGAGAAAACTAGACATGTTGGAGGGAGTGTTGAAGTTATGCAGCCCTGGCAAGGTTTCAAACATGAGCTATCCTAGTGATGTAATACGTGTGGATTCTGAACTGCCAGATAGTTCAGTGGTTTAGGCCTCTGGCTTTGGAACCAGAGGTTGGCAGTTCGATTCCCCCACTGGGCCTGCTTGACGGGCTGGACTTGATGATCCATAGGGTCCCTTCTAGCTCTTACAGTATTATGATTGTATTCTTATTATTCTGAAAGGCAGATAATTTTCCTGAGGTCTTCTTATTGACAGATAAAATAGGCAGGAGATTTTCATCCTACCCTTTCCCTCTGCCCATCACCAGAACAAGGCCATTAAGAGCTTCTCTGAAATGGAATTCCTTCCACAGGCCGAAGAGGTTCCTCACCTTTATCTTGTACCAACCTCTTAAGCTGATATGATCTTTAGGAGAGGCACTGTTGTTCATTCTCCTGCCTGTGGATTTCCATTTGACAAGCAACAAGGAGTGTGGTTTTTGCTGCGCAGCTGCCCACCCGTGCTATATGATGCACCCTCTGCTGTACATCAAGCCTCAACCCTACTGCATTTCAGGCATTTACTGAACACACTTCCTTTTATCTTTACTCATCTGTTGCCTGCCTGCCTGCCTGCCTGCCTGCCTGCCTGCCTGCCTGCCTGCCTGCCTGCCTGCCTGCCTGCCTGCCTGCCTGCCTGCCTGCCTTCCTTCCTTCCTTCCTTCCTTCCTTCCTTCCTTCCTTCCTTCCTTCCTTCCTTCCTTCCTTCCTTCCTTCCTTCCTTCCTTCCTTCCTTCCTTCCTTCCTTCCTTCCTTCCTTCCTTCCTTCCTTCCTTCCTGTATTTTGGTTGTGTTGTGAACTACTCTGGCATTTTTGCAAACCAAAAGTGGCATAGAAGTAATGCTAAGAAGTACCTCAAAATGTATGACAACAAATTGAAGCATTAATGGAAACCATGTGGCTCACAAAGACATAAGGAGGAGGAGAGAGTGGCAGATGAGATTGAATGGGCTTCATGAGATGGCTCGTAATAAGCTGCTGTGTTTGATGTTACACATATTTATGGAGAACATAGATAGATATTGCTTTGATAAAGGGAACCAGTGCATCTGAGAAATCGTACCAAGGATTTTGCTATTGTATACTGGCTATGTTGTTAGAACTGCAGAGGTGGAAGGAACCCTATGGATTGGGTCCAGCCTCTATCAAGGAGGCACAATGGGGAATTGAACTCCTAGCCTCTGGTTCGGCGGCCTAAACTACTGAGCTGTCCAGCAGTCTCTCTATATGGTGATGCTCAGGTAAGCATCAGCGTGGTACCAGAAGATGACTCATAACATAACCCTGGAAACTGCAGAAGGAATTCAAGGCTTTTCAATGATTAAAGACATTCTGATTGATCAGAGGTGTGCAGGAGAAGGTGGATATCTACCAAGCCATGGGGTCTATTAGCACCAACCAAGAGGACGGCTGCTCCTGTATACCTCTGAGCAATCAGAATGAAGACAACGGGCTATGATAGTGGAGGTTGAGAGAGAACTGTGAGTACACTGGTGTTTGAGGCTCGTGTGGGTATTTGAGATCACAGCGGTAGACAAGGATAGCTTGAGTGGACAGCAACCCAGTCCCTGAATAGGAGTTTATTAAGTTTTAAGACATGCATATAAGATTTATTTACAGACCTCTTGTATTCAAATAGCAAACTCATTTTTCCAAGTTTGGAGCCTGAAAGGGATACAAGAGGGAAGGGTTGTGGAGCTAGGACAATCCAAGGTTTGTAAAAGTACAGATGAATCTTGAGAAAAATTGGAAGAGTCTAAGCAACTAATTCAGGACTGAGGACGTTTAGTGAACTCGGAAGGGTGGCTGTGTGCATGCTGAGAGGAGCAGCAGAGAGTAATAGAAGGGAGTGTGGAGAAAGAATGGATCACCTTCAAGATGGCTGGATAGCTGGCTGGAAGGAACACTGGCCACCACTGCTCACTGCACCATTTTGTTGCAGGTGAAGCATCAAGGCATGGTCTGATGCAGAGTGATGCTCCTAGCCGGCAGCCGGTGTAACCTCATGAAGAACAGGGCGGAGGTTTGCTAGGCATGGTGGACATTCCTTCTGGTGATCCAACACTCATATTGCTATGTTTCCAAAGGGCAGGATGGCAGCTTGTGTTTTTTTTAATAATCTCTGTGCTGAGAAACAGAGGACCAACGCCTCACACCCATCTGGCTAAATAGAGAGATACTGAACCATTTCAAAAAAATTGCATCACCAACCAAGATGCCAATTATGTGGGCTCCATTCGGCCAGCAGCTGAGATGAGGGTTTTTTGTGTTTTTTTGCTCTGTAAATTGTATTGAGTTTCCAGGGTCCAGCAAAATCTGTGTTTTGCAAGATTATAACCCAGCAGAATGGCAACAGACTGGAAACCTGAAGGTTAAAAAGGGGGGAGTGTTGGCTGTAATGATGGAGAACATGCTGGATTCCCCCCAAATCAGGAATATTCTGACTTTTCCCATCCAAATTCACATGTGCTGTGCATCTGTGTGCGTGCACACAGATCAGTGACATTCTGTCTGCATTTGGAAAGAGGTTTCACACTGCACGGTAACTAAAAACCATGAATGGGATTGTGCAGAGATGATAATATTACATGAGTAAAGCTGGCAATTCGGTTTTGCTGTTTCCCTTTTCTCTTCCTAATTACGTGCTTTTTATTGGATAGTGGCCAGAATCCATGGTTTCAGAGAACTTTCCCTAGGGTTTTGTGTTTTTTTTTAAAAAAGGTTCTTCTTACCCATGTCTCTAGTTTAAGGCCTACAGAGATGTTAGTCTTGTAACAATATTTGCACTCCAGATGGATTTATTTTTAGTACTCACTGTTATGTTGATTTAGTTTCTCTTACTGTTGACAATGTGCCAAACCAGAAGTGGTTGAGTTGTCAAATTTATTTTATTTTTCTTAACCTTGCTCTGAAAAGACACTAACCAGATTCATGTGTGTGTGAGTACAAGAAGTAAAAAGAGCCCATACTGCCCGTATTTGCTATAATGATGATGGAAAAACTAACAAAATGCGGAGATCTGATAATCCAAACATCTCGTTTCTGGATGAAACACACTTCAGTGGTCCCCATCATCATTGGGGCTTTGAGAACCATATCAAGAAATTTCACACAATATTATAAGCAGTTGCAGGTCTCAGAAATAATACCATCAGAGCTACAAAAACCAGCAATGACTTATGGTGACCATAGTCAGGGTTTTCCAGGTAGAGAAGGCTCTGAAGTGATTTACCATTCCTTTTTCTTTTGGGGGCATCGTGGGAGTGTGCAACTTGCCCAAGGCTACATAGGCTGGCTCTTCTCCCAGGAGGCACAGATAGATAACTGTTGAAATGAAAGCTTGTCTATCATTCTCTCAAGGAAGATGTATGTTGTCCCCTAGCTGAGATATTTCCAATTGGTAGAGACAATTGAGCTCTTTCATGGAATGTTTGTCTCATAGATGAACATCAGAAACATTGGTTTGGAGTGTTCACTCATATAATTATCCAGAGCGATTCTCTCTGATTTCTCCTTCTTTTCAACCCTACATCAATCTGCAACACATCTCTCTTCTATCTTCTCAAATATAACAACAGAGTTTTTTCTGTTGATGAACTTTTCACTGCCAGTTCTTTGACGTTCTGATTTTGCCCATTCAGGGGTTTGCTTTGATTTACAGTTGAGGTGACCTGAAAAGAAAATTAGAAGCGCTGTAGAGGGCCATTTAGTCTGACAGTTTCCAACCTTGTGTAACCCAAGTGTTCTTGGACTGCTGCTCCCAGAAACTCCCATCCAGCACAGCTAGTGGTGAAGACATCTGGAAGTTGCAGTCCAAAAACATCTGGGGACTCAAGGTGGGCAACCACTGAGCTAGCCCAATAGCCCATTGTTGCAGTTGGCCAACTGTAGCGATGAACATGCATGCAGTAGCATCTTCCCATTTACGTTCTTGGTCATTGATCTTCAGAGCTGTGCTGCCTCTTCTATGGAATGGAGTATCTGTCCATTGTGAGGGTTCCCACTGATAGGCATAGGTTGATCCAATCCTCTTTAAAGCTACCATTTCAAGATCACTCAGAGGACTTGGGAAACATGGCTTGAAATTATTTCACATGGACCCCCCTTGACGATTTAGGCAGTTGTATCATGGCTATCTCCAGATGCCAGGTGTGTAGTATTTGGGGAATGTGCGTTTTCTGAAGTTTCATCACTTTTAAGAGACATGTCCTAGGAGATTCTCATTTTTCACTAAAACCTAACCATTTGCATGATTGTTCATTAACGATTGTTGTGACCTATTTCCCCATGCCTTTTAGAACATTGCATGGCCTTGTGGCTTTGTCCTGGTATTGTCTTTTCCTCTTCTGCACTGTGCTGTGTTCAATAATACGTCCAGGCTTTATTGCTTTGACTTTGGTGTGTTGATTCCTTGTAAGCCACCCTGAGAGCTCTTGGTGCAGATGAGCTCTATAAACGTCCTAGTGAAAGTGAATCAAAGTACAGTAATTGGAATAATGACCTTCAGGGTGTTGAATTATTTGTTATGGCCTTTTATAAATGTTGAATTCTGTTGATTTCTCGATTTGGATCTATTGGATGTTCTTTGAGTCTTATTATCTGCTCTGCTCATCTGTCCTTTTGTTGTTGTTCTGCTCTTGTCTTGTGGGATTATTGCTTTGGTGTATCATTATTATTAATGCAAGCTGCCTTTGAAGTTTTCTTTTTAATTGAAGAGGACCTAAATGAATACAGTAGTTCATACACAGTAAGCTGACTCACCAGCAAAGGAACAAACACCCTTCTAGGTTTTCCCATCTTAATCCTTTCCTTCGTGTTTTGCTGCGAGACCCCATTAGCTCTCTGGTTGGTTTTCATCTTTGCAAGACATTTTCCAAACATTGCTTCTTTCTGCTGCTGTTTCCTGACTTCAGTTTCTTCTCTGTTTTCTGGCACGTCCTATTGGCTTGATGCAGGCATGTCATAAGATTTCTTTTTCCCAAAGGCAGTGACTCAGGGACGGGCATGGCCAGGAACTTGATGAGAGAGTCAGATATTTGTTGACACTGGTAGGGAAAAAAAGACTTGAGCCTTATGCTGGCACGTTTAGCCTTGAGAATAGAAGAAAAGGGGGAGATAGGATCACACTTTTCAAATCCTTGAAAGGTAGTCCTACAGAGGAGGGACAGGATCTGTTCTCGATCGTCATAGGGTGCAAGACACGTAATATTGGGCTTAAGCTACAGCAAGTCAGAATTAGGCTGAAGATCAGGGAAAATAACTCTTAGAACAGTACAACAATGGAACCAATTACCTTGGGAGGTGGTGAGCGCTCCAGTGCTAGAGGCATTGAAGAGAAAAATGGACAGCCGTCTGTCAGATGTGCTTCAATTTGGATTCTTGCACTGAGCAAGGCGTTGCACTTAATGGCCTTATAGGCCCCTTCCAACTCAATTATTGTAGGATTCTATGATTCAGTATGGAAAGAACATATAAATGTGGATCCAAGTAGAAATGAGTGGAGGGGGGAAGACCCTTGAAAAGCAACATTGAAAACCCTCCTTTACTAGCAAGTAAAGAAATCCCTAGAGCTTCCTTGGTTTTGCCTCCCATGTGGGTACCCAGTGTGGTGTCATGGGGAAAATGAGGGATTAAGATTTGAGTGACCTGGGTTAAAATTCCTGCTTAGCTATGGATACTCAAGTGGGGGGGTGGTGTTGTATGTGAAACTGCTAAACAGCCCTTCTTTAATATCGGACACCTTGAAAGCTATATTAGGGCCACCCTAAGACTTGACTGCATGTAACTTACGTGCAGGCTGAACATCTGTATAGGGCTTCCGATTTCCAGTGTTGCCCTTTAATCCTACCCTGGTCCACTCAATGATATTTAAGTGGATTTCGTTACACTTTTCCCACTGGCTGATTTCCCAAAGCAAATATTTTACCTTCTAAAAGATACGGTTTAATTCATTGACAGAAAATTCCGCAGGCCTATGTTATTAATAATTTGCATGGTTTCAACACTCTGATCATCCTTCCCCGGTCAAGTGCTCTTCAGCTTTTCTTTCTGGTTGAACGGCAGCCTGCTCACCTGTCAGTTCTCTCATTTTCTTAGTCTGGATGCAAGGAATCCCTTGAGCCTCTAACTCTGTGTTGACCGGACGTGACAACAGCCAAGCAGCTGGTACAGAAGGATCGTGGATGGACATAAACAGCAAGCAGAATGAGTGCCCTCGGATCTGAGGCATGCAGATTCCAATTCGCCCTCCACGGCGGAAAGGCAAACACAGTGTTAAGAGTGCTCTGAATGTCAACTCTTTTGTTATTTAATGGAGAGGCTTTCTCTTCATAAATAAATCACGGGGAAGGGAGGATCATTGAAGTGGAAGACACCTGAAGTGGGGCAAAGACTTTGCAATAATGGAAGCATCGTGATGCTGGGTGTTTGCTTCTTCTTAACAACCCTAACAAGAGCCAGGATAACAGAAGTGCTTCCTGTCGGTACTTTGAGGTCTAGTAAATGGGTTTGAATGGTGTGTAAGACTGAGCAAAGATGGAGTGTGTATGTTTGTGTAAGGAGAAACCAAGCTTTCTGTAATGGTGGGATCTTTGCACAGTCTGGGTAGAGATGAGCCTCAGGGCTGTAAGAGTGCATGGTTTTGGAATCACACAAGTGGTGAAATGATAGCGATGTATATAATTATACAAAGTATGGAGGAGGTAAACAAGGAGAAGAAACGTTATCTCTAAATACCTAAATCCAGTGGGATCATCCAGTGAAACTGAACTGGTGAGAAGATCAACACAATTGAAAAGAAATGCATTTTCACATGGAACATAGTTCAACTAGGGCCAGACCAGAATCTGACAGAATATTTGTGCCTATGGAAGTGCAATGGCCTAGGCAGGAGTGGTGAATGGCCTCTAATTAACAAATCCTCAGTCGAAGTCCTTGCCTCGTGCCGAGTCATGTACCAGGCGTCCTGCTAGGAGTTGAACCAAGGACTTATCACTGGAAGAGGATGAAACCAGGCACATCTCCTCCATAAAATGGCATATGCTGATTAGTGTGTACAGATGCAAAGTTAGAAATGATTTTAGTAATTTAAAAATGTATCTCATTGGGTTAGGAGAGGTGGAGACAGGTGACCAAGTGAGCTGAGTGCCAGCTGCTGAGTCTGCCCTCCAGGATGATGGGCAATGTCAGGGTCCTTGATTTCACTCCTTCCAAGTCTTTTGCTTTCCATCAAACTTTGACTAAACAGCCTTTCTAACAGGGGGCGCCTTCCGAGACAGAACTGCTGCCCGGCAGCCTTTCGCAAGAGGACGGTTTGCTCTGCAAGAGTCGGCATGGGGCCGCCATGTTTCCCAAGTGGTTGTAATGCTGATGTAAGAGCCAAGATTTGAGGGCTGCAGTGGGATAGAGTGATGGACTAGGACTCCGGAGAATAGGGTTTGAATCTCTACTTGGCCATGGAAATTCAACAGGGGGAGTGTAACCTTTAAAACCTTAAATAACTCACTTACTTTGAAAGCGCTATTGGGGTTACTATAAGTCAGTTCCAACTTGACAGCACAGAACACACAATTTTGCTGGATCTCATGATTCTAATGAAGCAAATATTGGCTGCCAATTGGAAAAGGTTCAGCTCCTTCCTTCCTCCCACCCCCTTTTTTTGCAGTGGAGGTGGGCACAAAAAGATTACAGCAAATCCTGTTTAACTCCCTGTTCCCTTTTGTTAGGGAAAAGAGACAGGTATTCATCTTCTTGTCTGGGAAAGGAGGTTTAAAACATTATAGGAAAGTGGAGCGATTACAACGCAGCCTCTTTTTCCCATGCAAGCGTTCTGTTTCAAAATTGCCGTATCAGCAACTGTGTTCAACTTTTCTTTTCGAAAGCAGCCCCCGCTAAGAACGGCAAAAGGGTGGCATGCCGTCCCACCCTCCTTGTGTTCTCAAAATATCTCTCCTTTGTTCCCAAACATTGCATCTAGTTTTATGTGTCCTTGAAGCTACCAGTTTGTTTCCTTCTGTGGCCTTCCTCTTCTGTTTGTTGTTGTTTTGTTTTAAACTGTGCTCTGATTAAGCCGTTTCTGTCTGCCATCGCTCAAAGAGAGCCAGCATGGTAGAAGACGGGACAGTGGCTAGGAAAAAAAAATCTGCGTTTGTGTGTGCGAATTGCAAATCCAAGTCTGTGTTCAGTTGTTAGCGCTCCATGGGTGGTTTTGGCACACAGTGCCTCTTCATTCTTGGCCTGGCTCACTGGGCAGGGCCGTGAGGTCAAAACACTGCTCTGAGCTCTGTGGAAAATCAATGGGAGGCAAGATATTCCATGGAGAACAGATGATGACAGTGCTTGGGTAGCCAAAGGTCTGGTGGGTGGGTGGAATCTGGGTATGCTGCCATTAATTTACATAGGGGGAATCTGTGGGTCTCCAGATGCTGGCAGGTTGCAGTTCGCATCTGATCTAGTCAGCATAGACCACAGTGGGGGATGATGGTAGTGATAGTGCAGGATGTATTGGGTTTGAAGGACATCGAAGCTTTGCCTCCACTGTAGATGTGTCACATATATTTAGCAAGTCAACTGTGGATCCCCTCAGCAGTACATTGCTGACATACTGAATATTTAAATATACACCTTTAAAAACATGCTCCCTTCTCCTCTTCCTTCCTTCTCCTCCAGGTTAGCCTGAACGATTCACACAACCAGATGGTGGTCCACTGGGCTGGAGAAAAAAGTAACGTGATCATCGCTCTGGCTCGGGATAGTTTAGCCCTGATGGGTCCCAAATTAAGTGATGTGAGTCCATGCACTTTTTGTTTGTTGTTTTGCTTTTATTTCGAGGAAAGAAAATAACCTCCCCGGTTGAATTCTGAGCAATGTTTTCCCTCCTATTTCTTTAGATTCTTAAGACTTTTGCTTACTTTATTCTGTAAACTGCCACAAATAGATATCTGTGTCTATGTACTGCTATTATTGTCTCTGGAATGGTCCCTCAGGAGGCAGAATCTAGTAGTGTGCTGTTGTAGTTGCTTACCTGGACCTGTAAAACCTCTTCCTTCTCCTTCCTGCTTTCTATTAACTATTGCCCCGAATAACAGCAATAACAATAAATGATAACAACAAGGAAGACTTTTTGTTCCTCCTGACAAGGCTGAGGTGGCTTCCATTGTCCAGTCCTAACACAGATCCTTTCCTGCCTTATGACCCTTCAAGAAGAAGGATTCTCTTGACTTTCCTGTATGTGTGTTTTTAATTCTAAGAAGATGATGACAGCTTAAGACACTAACTGTCTTCATACTTCCTTCACAGCTTCTAACAGTGGTGTCTTTTCCTTACTAGGTGTACGTGTCTTATGACTATGGAAAAACCTTTAAAAAGATCTCGGGGAAGTTCAATTTTGGCCCAGGGAACGCCAGCCAAGCTGTGATTGCCCAGTTCTACCACAGTCCAGCTGACAACAAGAGGGTAAGGAGTGGGGGGGAAACCCCATGAATGGGCAAATAAAATATTTATGCACCCATTTCTGACTTTTAACAAGGGGAATGCTGAATATTTGCCAGCTCCATGGAAAGATTAAAACTTGGGTGAGTTTTCCTAAAGAAGATTTAGATGTTGTAAATATTGGTCTTCCCATTTCCCACATGGGGCCATTTCCTCCCTCTTGCCTGTTGTGGCTCCTTCTTTTCCGAGCTGTATGACTCAGCGAATTTGCTCCGTTGGGGAATGACATCATGAACAGAGGTGAAGCCTCTTGCATCATGACTCAGCATTCAGTGCAATAACGATGCAACCAAACGCAAGTGAATGGTCTTGGGCTGCTTTTGGCTCTTTTTTCGGATTGTTAATGGCTTATGAGTCACTAATTTAATTAGTGGTTTTTCCCACATAATGAGCTGTTTTTTGAGTTTGTTTTGTCAGCTGTCTTAAGTGAAGACAGAAAGGATACAATGCCAATATGCACAAATAAATGAATAAACTCATCGTCAGATTGGCCCGGCTTTGTCATGGAAGACCTTTTCTTTTTTCCTTTTACAAAGAACTTATGAATTATGTTCCATCAGGTGGATCGTTGTCATCATGTCCTGTCAATTCAGTATGAAAAACAAATAAAAGTTGCTGGATAGCTGAAGGGTTTGGACCTCTGACTGCAGAGGTGGGGAGTTCGATTCCCCCTCTGGGCTTCCTTGACAGGATCTGGACTCCGTGATCCATAAGGTCCCTTCTAGTGCTGCAGATCTAAGATTATTGAACATTATTATTAAACATAACCGTGTGCTGTCAAGTAAATTCTGACTCTTTTCAGGGTTTTTGGGGTAGAGAAAACTCAGAAGGGTCTTCTTCCCCTTCCCATCTTCCAGGGGTGTCCTGGGACTGTGCAGTTTGCCCAAGGCCACCCAGGCTGGCTTTTCTCTCTGGAGCCGTGGTGGGGAATCGAACTACCAACTTCAACGCTGCAGCCGGACACCGAACTCACTGAGCTATCCAAGCGGCACCTTAAGCCATTGCTACATTGACTCACACATTTTGCAGCTTCTATTTACTAACCAACCACTGTCTACCTTGGAGCCATGTGTAAATGTATAAATGTTTGCCATGTTTCTCTCACTGGTATGTCTGAGGAAGTGGACTCAATCCATGAAAGCTCAAGTTAAACCATAGCAGTTACACTTTAAGGTGACACAGTGTCTTCTTCTTCTTCTTCTTCTTCTTCTTCTTCTTCTTCTTCTTCTTCTTCTTCTTCTTCTTCTTCTTCTTCTTCTTCTTCTTCTTCTTCTTCTTCTTCTTCTTCTTCTTCTTCTTCTTCTTCTTCTTCGCCTTCCTCTTCCTCTTCCTCTTCCTCTTCCTCTTCCTCCTCTTTTGGCTTTTGTTTTGTTTTGCTTCTTGTTTAATCTGTTACCGGAAATTTTTCTTCTTTGTAGATCTTTGTTCCGTCTTGGCCGTTTGGTCTTTGTAGCGAACGGTCTCTGCTACATATCCAAAAACAAACAGTGGGATGGGCTCATGCAGGCAAGACAAAACAAATCATAGGAACAAAACAGGCATGGGACAAATATTAAAAGAGCCGTACAGCCAGTGGGAAAATATGTGTCTCCTAAGGATCATAAATGACATTTGTTCAGGAAAAATGAACGAGTCATTTCTAAGGGTGGGGGGAGCGGTATAGAGAACAAAAGCTTCCCATCTGGTGATGGTTAATTTTCTCTCAGATAAAAGGAAGACGAATCGGGCAGGATGACTATATGCTGTGGCAGATGTAAAGCACGCGACTGGGGTTCCCAAGCTGGCATTTGCTGGGGCACAAGCAAAGCTCAGATGCCCCGTTGCAAAAATCAAGCAACCGTCTTTATCTCTAATACTCTGTGTCACTTGGTATAATAAGACACATGGGTCTGCCAGTGTGTGAGCTGTACCTGCTAAACTGCTAAATTGGGATGGCCACAGGGTGGATGTTGTTGCCTCATAAACCCTCACGCTAGCTGATGGAGCTGACGGTTATGAAGGCTAGGATCTGCAGCCCAATCATATCTGGATGACTGCCCTTTGTCTGCCTCATTCTGTGGTTTTGTTTTCTACATATAACTGAGTATCCTCTGCATATAACTTAAATCTGAGGGACTGGGATGGTTGAGCATGCTTTTAAAAGACTCCTGTGTGTCCAGAGATGTCCAGAAGGAGGCATGGTGGATAACGTGCAGTAAGGATGAGGCCCAGCAGACTTTTGCAGAGTTCCCATGGCAGCCAAAGTTATGGACTGGAGCAGTGTTTCACAACCAGGCACCTCCCACATATTCTGGGCTCCAGCACCCAACAACCAGCATGGCCAAAGGTTATGCTAGCTGAGGGTGATGGGTCTTGTATATATCCAGAGTGCATCCAGTTGGTGAAGCTTGGCTTGGGGAGTTTGTTGCACTAAAAGGAGATATGTATCCATAAAACGACAAAAATGTATTCCAAACTAATATTTAGAGCTTTTCCTTCCTTCCTTCCCCACACCTTTCACCCATGATACCATTTCATCTTTGAGTAACTCCCTCTTATTTTTTCTGGATCTTCCTCTTTTTTCCTTCTGCAGTATATTTTTGTTGACGCCTTCAGTCAGTACCTCTGGCTCACGATGGATTTTTGCAGGACCATTCAAGGCTTCTCAATTCCATTCAAAGCTGCAGACCTGCTTTTGCACAGCCGGCTACCAAACCTCGTGTTAGGTTTTGATAAGTCCCATCCCAACAAACAGGTGAGTAAGGAATGCGATGAAGAGTTTCCCTTCCACTCATGTCTGCCATGCTTACTCCCCCCCCCCCGTGTCCTGCAATTATGGCCCATGGGCTAAAATCTTGTAGCTTTGTCACATGTGGAGGGCAAACGGTACAAAAATGGGTAGTTTCCAGCTGGCGATGAATGAGTCGCTGCTGGGATTCTCAGGGATATGTGTGCTGCCGGCGTGGCATGAGCTCCAGAATCTCAGCAGGGACTCATTAATTGAAGCAACTGAATGTTCTCTGTGTAACAAAGCCAACAGGATATCATCTGTTATAAAATTGTTCTGTGTCTTTTTGTGGAAAAATGTGTCCACCACCTGTTGGCAAAAAAAAGGCTATTTTATTCCAGCTCAGCTTGGGAATGTTTTTTTTCCCCTGCATCTCCCAGGATTCCTCAGCGAATGTAACCAATAGCTTTATTCATTGATCTGCAATTCGGAAAATTAACTCCCCCGTCAGTTGCTTCTAGCTGGCAATTGACAAGTCTCTGCTGGAAATTCTGAAGCTTCAGACAATACATAGCTTAACTCCTCTACTCTGTATATGGTGGAAAGAACTACACAGTGCCATATTGCTACCCTCTCTTCTCCTCTGTAAATAAGACAGGGGTATAGCTAGTTCTTTTCACCTTCCCTAAAACTTTTAAAGTCACTTTGTTCAAGATCCTCTTGTTATGAAATAAAAGTGTTCTTCTGTAGGGGCTGAACAATGTGGAGGGAGGGAGATAGGGGCTGGAAAATGCACCACTTCATGATGTTGGTGCCTGAAGTAGATTGCAGAGTTAAAACTAAGCATTTTGGTACATGGGGTAAAAAGGGCCACGATTCCCCACTCACTCAGCTATGAGTGGAGGAGGATACCTTTAGGTGCATTTTTACTGGCCCTGTGCATTTTGGGTGCCCTTTAGATCCCTCTAGGAATGTGCAGTGGACAGACACCCCTTCCCAGCCTCTTGCAATGCCCCTCTGACCCCGGGCCCAGAAAAGCCAACGGTCTGGGCTTCAACTGTGATGCCTTTGCATCCCGGACGTTGTCTTTGTTTGGCTGCTTTCTGGAAACAAGGCCTCCGGCGATGTTGTCCAACCTCGTTGCGAGCGAGGCCGGTTGAAAAGGAGAAAAATAGGCCAACGTTTTTGCCTGCTTTCCCAACAAGAAGCCTGCCTTTGTTCCTCTCTTGGGATGGCTCGCCTTGTTCTCACACTGGTGCTTGGGACGGATGGGCAGGAGCTGGGAGGTGGCGCCATGCCAGCCAGCCAGCCTCCTGTGCTGCCTTGGTAGCTGGCCGACAGAGCCCTGTTTGTCTTTGGCGGTCGCATACCAGCGTTTGTGTGGTTTTCCACCACCCCCTCTGTCCGCTCCAGTGTTTGGATCTCAGCTTCACCATAATTGATGGGTGGTTTCTGCTCCCGGTGGCGGTGCTAAGACCCTGAAGACTGCCATTTCCCTCCTTCCCCTTAGCCAGAACGGTTTCCTGCTCTGGAATCAACCAAGAAATAAAGAAATTATCCAGCTGCTCTGAGCAAGTGGTTGCAAGAAAAATTTCTTGCAAGCTTTCCCTGGTTTTCTTCTGTCTGTTTGATGACAAGTTCCCTGTTTCAATGTATGTTGCTTTGCTCTGATCTAGCACTGGAAAGGCTTGCCTTCGGCGTCCATGAAAGGGCATGAACAGGGAGTGAGTGAGCAATTTTGAGGCACATTGAATAAGCTGATTCCTTATGGTTCTCCATAGGTTCCATCTCCTGCTATTTATTTCTAGACGTTTTTTTGGACCTTGCTGGGGATTGTCGTCCAGAAATGCACATCTGTATACCTCTGTTTTGTAGTATTTCTGTAGTCTTTGAGATTTTCCTTCAGCGTGTGCTGATGTGTCTTTGTCATGTTTGATGGTGCTTCAGCAGCCTATGCAAGGATGCCTGCCTTCAAACATCAGAAAGAAAAGGAACCTTTTAGAGCAGTGGTCCCCAACCTTGGGCCTCCAGATGTTCTTGGACTTCAACTCCCAGAAATCCTGGCCAGCAGAGGTGGTGGTGAAGGCTTCTGGGAGTTGTAGTCCAAGAACATCTGGAGGCCCAAGGTTGGGGACCACTGTTTTAGAGGACTGACCTGGAACAGGATTACTTGAAAGTAGGTTTCAGGGAATGAAGGAAGAACCCCTTGCTTCCCAAGGCAATGATCTTTGATGTAGGGCCCTTCTTTGGATCAGTCCCGTGCAGCATCTTGGACAGTGGATTCAGGATCCTGCCCAGATTCCTCAGCTTCTCCCGAGTTCACTGATCTACCAGCATTCCCAGTCTGTTTCTCTGTGCTCTTAATTTTGCAGCTGTGGAAGTCTGATGATTTTGGACAGACGTGGATAATGATCCATGAACATGTGAAATCGTTTTCCTGGTAAGCAGCGACAGAGCCTCTTCACTGTTGGGGCAGACGCTCACTTCTTTTCCCTCCTGCTACGCCCATTCCTAACGAGGCGGTTGAATCTGCCTTTCCAGATGGATGGCGACAGGTTATAGAGATGGGACATGTACTGAATTTTCTTTACAGCACTGTAAGTTTTTGTTCGCTGTCTCACTCGGTCATCCATGCCCTCCTCTCGGGAATCTGTGTTCTGTCCCCCTTCCTTTTTGGTTTCCTGTAATTTCCAGGAAGGGAAAATCTAAATCTTACTTTAGTTTTGAGCAGGGAAGCTCCTAATGTTCATTGCAGCTGCAAACTCATAGTGCCCCCTTGGTTTCTGTGATCTACCCATGCCTGTTAATCCTGGAAGGATCATTGCAATCTGCTTTGCAGGATTATTGTTAAGGGCTTCTTGGAAATAAGATGACTTTGAGGTTTTTAGTACCTATGGATTTCAAAGAGTCTCCTGTTTTTCCCTTCCCGATCAGGGGCATCGAGCCGTACGACAAGCCAAACACAGTTTACATAGAACGGCACGAACCAACGCACTCCTCTACGATCCTTCGCAGCACCGATTTCTTCCAGACCCGGGAAAACAAAGAGATTCTCCTGGAGGAGGTGGAAGACTTCCAACTCAGGGACAAATATCTGTTTGCGACAAAGGCCGTGGTAAGGAACAGGCTGGGAAAGGTCCAACTTTAAAGAGACACGCACAAACATTTCCACAGATGGAAAGTGTGTCCACAGACCCACCCACCCCCGGCTTCAAGGGAATGAATTCGAATTGTGGAGTGTCCAGTGTCCTACCGGATAGGAGCTGACAGGCTTGCTCTTGTAGACATAGAAGTAAAAAAGAAAAAAAGAGGGGAAGGTTTTGTGAGTTTCAAAGGAAAGATCAGTGGAAGTGGCTTGAGCTGGCATTGTTTTTATCTCTTTCTAAGGCTCTGGCAGACAGGCAGGAGGGCATTGGTGCAATGCATCTCCAATTAGAGGAGGGATTTGCAATCACACAGAAGTCTGACAGGTGTGCCCATGGGCAGCTTGCTTGGCAATATTAGCCAACAAAAACATGATGCTGTTGGTTAGCATCCTCTCCCAATCCATGCTCGCATAAGGGAAATTGCATTATGTCTTTGTGCCAAGGTGCCATCATTAACACGGTCCTGCTCCTGCTCCTAGACACACCTGTGAGTGGGTTTCATGGCCAGGAGCACGACCAGCACTTTCTTAATGAGCAGCAATTTGCCACCAAGGCTTATGCGGTTTTTCTTACACAAGTGTAAATTGGCACTAGGATCCCAGCCCTGCATTGCATCCAATCACAGTGCTGCTATGGTGGGGAAAGTTAATTTTCTTGAACTATAATTCTGAGAACTCCACAGCTACTTGGGAAGTTATTGTCCTTCCTTAACCCTGGAAAAGCAAAACCTTGAGCTTTTAATTCTGTTGGCCAAGACATTTGCCCGGCAATATTTTCACTGGCCAAATTAGGGGTGTTCTTGCCAATTTAATCCAGTGGGCCTTTTTACGCTGCTGTTGTGGCGCTGCCAGTGTGGTCTCCGAATCAAACGAAATGTCCCCAGAATGAAAAAAATAATTGTTGGCTGCAAAAAAATGAATCAACGGCATGACCCCCCCGGGGAATCGCTTTCTCATCTCAACAAGATTTACAAGGATACAATATGCAAATAGCAACTTTGATGCCTTCAGAGTGGGCCTGTGGAAATGTTTGCGTTTCATTACAGCCATAATTCTGACTATAACTTTATAATCAGGAAATTCTGTTAATTGGGCTTCTTGACTGACACAGCTGGTCTGAGACCGTGGCCGAAATCCTAGCCACAAAGATTGCTGGATGAGCTTCCAAGCTACCTCGCAGGGCTGTGGTGAGGATACAAAGAAGGGGGTGCTGCACAGTGCCCCGGGTTCTTTGATAGAAAGGCAGTCTGAAAAAATGTGATAGATAGGGAAAAGAACCTAAGTAATTGCATATGATGCACAAGCCTGCGAGAGCCGAAGTTAAAATGTCATCCTTGGTGCGTCTGATTTTAGTACTCTAGGCAGATCTAGGTCAGTCTGAAATGCTGGGAGTGTTGACAGGAAAGCTGAGATGCCTGTAAGTCATAGGCAGTTGAAGATGATGGTAGGACGAGGCAGGGAAGTGGAAGAGATGGCTGTCCAGAGAGAGGGAGAGGATCTTCTGGATTTCAA
The DNA here is from genome assembly GCF_051106095.1 of Pogona vitticeps. NCBI lineage: Eukaryota > Metazoa > Chordata > Lepidosauria > Squamata > Agamidae > Pogona > Pogona vitticeps. Next base: position 25,273,117 of record NC_135790.1, on the reverse strand, counting down.
GCAAAAGGTTGTTGGCCAAGTGGAACAAGCCTTCACCCCAGATCATTTGTGGGGTTCATCTCTTGCTCAGGGCTGACACTGGATGGGGGTGAACCCAAGGTTGTAGGTTTGGACTTGTTGTTGTTGTTGCTGTTGTTGTTGTTGTTGTTGCTGTTGTTGTTGTTTGAGAAGCATCTCATGGAAGTGAGAGCTATTTTATGCCCAGATGTGGTGGAAACAACAGGATAGGACTAGATGGGCCAGTAGTCTGTCATGATCTAAGTTAGGTTTTGCCCTTGGGAGAGTGGCTGCTTATAGCTTAATTTCCTGACCACCTGGCCTGTAAGTTCCCATTCCGCTCCCTAACATCTCCAGTGAAAGCTGGAATGGGGAACCAAAGCTGGCCCCACAGAAGCCCCCGTTGCAGTGCTGTGGGTTTTCCCAGATGGGCCATGCCTTCTTTCCCAGTAACAGCCTCGCTTGGTGTTTTGTGGATCTCTTCCCACTCCAGAAGACCTAAAGGTACCTCCTAACTTTTAGTTAATGACAGTGAGAGCTTTGACCTCAAATATTCTGGCCTTTTGGGGCCCATCTTTCTTTCTTGCCCTTTGAAAGCATCTATTGCTGCTGGAAAGTGGCCTTTAAAAACATATTTGAAACCGAGTTCTGCCCTCCCCCAGTTGCACGAGAATCTCCAGTGTGGATTTAAAAAGATTAGACAAAGGATGTTTGGAAAAGGCCTTGGTGTGCTGGGGGACGCCAAGAGACCTGCGGCTGATCAGACCGGACGAGAAGGCTTCTAATTTCAATCCAGGGTAATTTTGAGATTCGCGTGATGAGCTATAGAGTCCCTTCCAGCTTGGCAGTTCTAAGAGGATGATGATAGCACTTTTGAAATACTTGAAAGGTAGTCCTACAGAGAAGGGACGGGAATCTATTCTCAATCATCTCAGAGCGTGGGACACATCCTCATGAGCTCAAGTTACAGAAAGCCAGACTGAATATCAGGAAAAACTTAACTGTTAGAGCAGTACAGCGATGGACCCTCAGGAGGAGGTGGTGAGCGCTCCAACACTGGAGGCCTTCAAGAGAAAACTGGACCATCCTCTGTCAGATTTACTTTGATTTAGATTCCTGCCTTGAGCAAGGGGGTAGGACTCGATGCCTTATAGGCCCCTTTCCAACCTGTTTATTCTATGATTTTGTGATGATGTGTAATGGGCAGTAATATTCTCAGGGGTGAAACTCTCCCAGCGTTTCTTTTTTTTTTTTTTTACAAAGCCAGCAAAATTGGCAGCCCCACAATGGAGTTATATACCGTTTGCAGCATCTCTTAATTGCTTGGATGGTTACCAACCCATGAAGGAGTACCGGTTTGGGCTGCCAACCCAAAACCACTGTAACATAAGCGATCCCACTGGAACAGCTGCATTCATTTTGGGTCGGGGCCACCTTTGGGAGAGGTTAAGTGGTTTCTGGCAGACTTGTCAAGGAGTGATTTTTTTAAAACAAAGGCAATTTCCCAAACTGTGGTGGATTTATACCTATAATGGTAATTTGGGTGGATGCAACCCAGCAAAGAGCTGATTTCTTATTATTCCACTTGACTTGCTGTGCTTGCATTATATTCTGTGCTGTCAATACAGGGCTTTTAAGGTAAGTGAGATATTTAAGGAGTGGTTTGACCAGTTCCACACACCCCAATGAGTATCCATGGCCAACTGGCGATTTAAACCCTGCTCTCCAGAGTCCTATCCTGTCACTGTATCCACTGCTTTACACTGGAAATCATGGGCTTGTATTAATTCCATGTAAAGTCCTCAAAGTCTGAAAGAGAGAAAGATTGGAAAAGGTTAATACTCTCCCAATGTACATGGGTTTCCCTGTGCTGTCACCCAACGATGACTGTTAGCTCACCATAGGTGAGTAGGCAAATGGCATTTAGCAAGAAATAAATGCTTGGATTTGAAAAAAAATATCCAATTGAAGACCTATGGGTTAGAAGCCTGACCACCCTCCACCCTTATGCTATTGTCAAACATCCAGCAGGAATTGTTTAGAGGCTTATTCAGAATTAAATCACTTGAATAGTAGTGCTGTGGGAGACATTTTGTACCCATGGCTCCAAATGGTGTGTCTGGTGACTTACCTCAGCTCTTCTCCAGAAATCTTCTTATTACAACTACACATTTAGGATTGCATTTCTCTTGGCCCTTTGTCTTTCCACAGCCTCTTCTGGGGGCCAAGCAGCAGACGTCCGTTCAGCTTTGGGTGTCCTTCAACCGCAAACCAATGCAAGCTGCCCAGTTTGTGACCCGGCACCCTATTAAGGTACGGATCCATGTGTAAGGGAGGGCTGAAAGTTCAAAGGGAAGGTCTGAGGAAATAGGAGGTCCGCTTGTTGCTTTTCAGCAAATGCAGATAGATTCAGTAACCTGTCTCCACATGGTGTGCATGTGCACCTCAGGATTTGAGCCAGCCATGCTTTCTCAGAGGATGCTCCATTCTACTCCCATTTCCTCTTAGATTTCCATTTTAACACTCCGTAGCCTTTCCATACTCACCGTGCATGTACATTTCTCACAGGGCTGTTCTGTGAAACAACCTCATGTCCCCTAACTGAAAACATCCTTTTTTTTCCAAAAGAGGAAGCTCCATATATCCCCCCATAACCCTTGCCACAGCCCTGAAAGGCAGTACTTTTACCCCATGTTACCTATAAAGGAAGGTGACCCTAAGAAAGAACCACTTGCATAAAGCCACAAGGTGAATAGATAGGAGAAGTATGAGATTTGAAGTGGGATTATTTCTCAGTTCGCAATCCACGTTTTGAGCCGCCAACTGTCCAGTGCACGGAAGGGGTTAACGAGGAAGAAGAAGAAGGAAAAAGCTTGTCTTGATCTTTGTCTTGAAGGAATATTATATTGCGGACACATCTGAAGACCAGGTGTTTGTGTGTGTTAGTCACAGCAACAACAGCACCAACCTCTACATCTCCGAAGCGGAAGGCCTGAGGTTTTCGCTGACTTTGGAGAATATTCTCTACTACAGCCCCGGAGGAGTTGGGAGTGACACCTTGGTCAGGTAAGTCTCCAAGGGAGAAGGGAGTTTCTATGTCCTGTCCTTAACTTGGAAAGCTGCCGAAACACCCCCCCCCCAGTTCCCTTTGCCCCAGAGGTCTTGCCAAAGCCCTTTAAGTGGGAACCCATCATTCCTGTTTAAACTGCGATGACCTGGAATAATAGGAGAACAATGGGTTCTTTTCCAAACCACCTTTCTAATAGACCTTCACCTTCTTCTTTTTTTGGCAGGTGGTGGCAGACTAGCTTGGAAAAAACAAATTACTTTTAGGGGGCAATATATCCCAGTGGCCTTGCTCTTGGGGGGATTTTGGGAGATGTAGTCCAAAAAAAGCAACTTTTCCAGATGTTAGGCAGTAGGAAGCTTGGGACAGTTTACATAGGACAATGTTTTTGGGGTTTTTTTTTCCTTCCAGGGAAAAAGCTGCCGTCTCTTTTCATAATAGTTAAAGCCAGAGTTGGTTTCTGCCATGGATGGACAGTTGACACATATAAAAAAACATAGTGCACAAAATAGTTAATTCATTGACTGAACTGATTACCCAGAAAGTGGTTGTTGTTGGTCACCAGCTTAAGTGGCTTCAACAAAGCTTAGTGTCCTTTTTTTTTTTTTTTTGGACAAAGTCTGTCCAGTGGTGACTCAAGCCTTCAGGTTCAGGAATAGTTTATCTTTAAGTACCAGATGCTAGGAATGACAACAGAAGAGGGCTATGGCCTATGGTCTCATAATCTTCCCAAGAGCATTGAGTAGCCCAGTGGAGGAAAGATGGACTTTGGTTCGTTTTATCCCAAAAGACCTTAAGGAGTCTAATGAAGAGCCCTTTGGAAAGTGAAAAGCTGGACAATCAGCACCTTTACGAGTGACACTGCAATAAAATGTTGCAGTATGAATGACGGCCTCAAGGTGCCTTCCAGCCACCTGTCACCATTCCATGCTCTCCTTCCTCCTCATTTTCTGTCGCACCTCCTACACTCAGTTGTGTTCTGTACCCACAGAGGATATTTAATCATTATTAGTATATTTATGGGCTACCATCTTTAGCTTTCCCCTCCTAAAGAATGTTTCTGTACTTCTACAAACCTTTGGGGTTTTCACCGTGTCTAATAGTGACTCCCTCTTGTTGTGAGAAATAATGGTTTAGCATATTATTTAGCATATTAATATAAGTTGCTGAAAGATTTCAATAAGTTGTTCCAATCTTTTTCTATAAAGAATGGTTTGGTTTCTAAAACTCGCTTTTAAACTCATTTTTAAATCTCTGCAAGGGTCCTGCTGAGCAGAAAAGCAACAAATAAGTGTTGGCGCTGAGGGCCACAAAGCCCAGAATGTAAAAAATGGCTATATAGAAAGAAAATGGTGTCAGCTGACTCAAAGCCTCTTTTTGTTGGGATGTTATTCACAATCCAGAATATTCTTTTCTGGTTCATGTCCTAGTCTTATTAGCTAAGCGCTGTAAGACATTTAATTATTTATATGATTGATTGATTGATTGATTGATTGATTGATTGATTGATTGATTGATTGATTGATTGATTGATTGATTGATTTGCCTCTTCTATAGGCCACCATTCTCCCCTTAAGGAGACTCGTTCCACATTCCTGAGTTGAAAACAGATCAATGTTTTCTCTGTTGGGTCTCTCGTTTCCTTTTTTTTGCTGGGCAGGTACTTTGCAAACGAGCCATTTGCTGATTTCCACCGCGTCGAAGGGGTGCCCGGGGTCTACATCGCCACCCTGATCAATGGCTCCTTCAGTGAAGAGAACATGCGCTCAGTGATTACCTTTGACAAGGGGGGGACTTGGGAATTCCTCCAGCCTCCGGAGTATACGCGCTATGGGGAGAAGATACGTTGCGAGGTAACGAGACTGAAAGGCCACTAAGAAACCTCTCTGCCCCCTTCCCGGACTTTCAAGAGCATTTGTACAGTCCTGCCTAATGGTTTGGGTTCACAGAAGCTAGAAAAGGGCACTCCAAGCATGTAAAAATGACTTTTCTGCACTGCAGCACCAGTGGCCATGCTGGCCAAGGGGACAATGGGAGTGATAGTCCAAACAAAGAGGAAAGCTTCTTCCTTTCCTTGTTGCACTTCTTGGAAGTCTGCACCATTAGGGATCTCTAGTGTTGACATTAACCCTACAGACGTGTTCGAACATGACTGGTCAACTCTAGCCCACAACGGCTATTCTCTAAGACACTGGTTGCTCCTTAAGATGACCCAGGATTCTTGCTGGGATCCTATGTATTTTTCCTTACTACATCTGTCAGGATTATGCAGAGTCAACAATAGTCTTAAGCGATGCAAGGTGCAACTCAAAGAGTCTTGAAAAATCCCCCAAGCTCCTCACTTACTCCTGCATGCATCTTCACAGTCTATGCCCAGAAGGACATGCTTTCTGCAGGACAAGGTGATGATGCTCCTATGGTTCTTTCTTCCAGCTTTCTCACGGCTGTTCTCTCCACCTGGCCCAGCGTCTGAGTCAGCTTCTCAGCTTCCAGTTGCGCAGGATGCCCATCCTGTCTAAAGAATCTGCCCCTGGACTCATCATCGCCACAGGTATAATTTCTATCCTGGCTTTGATTTATAGGTTGTGACCTCCTTTCAGCCCCTGTCCAGGTTAGCCCGCTGTATATGAATGAAGAAACCTCCATGGCTCCCAAAATCAAGGTTTGAATTGAATGGTTTTAGGCCTGTTCCGGAAGACCCAGAGGCCTTGGTGAGTCTCTGTGGACTTTTCCATACAATTTTGAGTGTTCCTCTATGAGTTCTTTCTGAATTGGTTTGGCATTGAGATGGGTGTGTTTGACCTGGAAGATGGAATGGGGGAAGTAGGCAGGCCTTTGGCTTTTCTTGACCTGAAACATTTACAGTCAAGGGCTGGTGACCCCATGGACCATCAGCTGCATGTGATTGGTGATTATCATGGGTCATCTCCTGGAACTTCAATTGAGGTTGGAGGACCATCAGGAAAATCAGCGCTGTCACAGGCATGTTGGTGTAATAACCTTCTTTGTAACATCCCGGTCAGAATTCATGTACAAGCTTGGGGTGGGAAGCCATGGATGTAAAGAAATGAAGAGGTTATTCATCACTTGTTCTACTGTGTCCATGCTCTACATCTGTCTGTGTAGGATCTTTAGATTTATAAAAGAACTAGTAATTGTGAACCATTAGAATTCTCAAAAGATTGCACTCTTGCCTGGCGATCATTGACATCTCATTGAAGAAATCAGCCATTCGAAAACTGAACCAAACTATGAATATCTGTTGTTTTTTATTTCTTAGGCTCTGTGGGGAAGAACATGGCTAGCAAAATGAATGTGTATGTCTCCAGCAGCGCTGGTGTCCGATGGAAAGAGGTAATGATATCTTCTAAGCTTCCAAACAAGTTTTCCTCTGGCTGAGGAGTCCATAAAAAAACACGGTTTCTGGAGAGGAGGAGGAGGAGGCAGTCTTCTTTCTTCTTTTACGCCTTCTGGCCTTTGGACTTCAACTCCCAGCAGCCCCACCCAGACCAGCTGATCATCGGGGGTTTTAGGAGATGTCATTTCACACATTTTTTTGGGGGGGGCAGAGATTTAGAACACTGCCTTATCTCAACAAAATGGATGTTGTTTTTCCAACAAGATTTGCTTTCATGTATAAATCTTGCATGCCATGTTTGCCTTTAAAAACACAGCCAAAGCACAAAGGAGTTCTCCCTCTTTTGGGTTGGAAGCTGGGGTGCTGTAAGAGCAGACCAAGACCGTTTTTGGCTGCCTTCCATCCAAGCAAGGGGGCTGTGGGTCCAATTTTGCAAGGGCTTTTGGCTGATTTGGTGGTCTGACCTGCAGCAGGGTTTTGTGGTAGGCTTCCGGTCTCTGGTTGTGATTCAGACATCTGCTAAGTGTTTGAATCCTGCCTACTTTGCCCCTTAGAAAGTGGGGCAGCTTCCAGGCTGGTAAGAGGGCAACCACAGCTGCTGGAGGAAAAGGTGGGTCCAGCAAACAAGCCTTTTCCTGTGTGATACAGAGATCCTATGTACAAAGTGCCTGAATTGACTCAACATTCGTCCATCATGTTCCCTGTTTCCTTCTTTCTTCAGGTCCTGTCTGGACCCCATTATTATTCTTGGGGTGACCATGGAGGGATCCTCATGGCAGTGACCCAGGGCACAGAGACAAACCAGCTCAAGTGAGTAAAATAGGCCAATAAAACGACATGACTAGTCACCATCCTACACGCAATTAATTTTGAACTACAAAGCAAATGTAGAAGGAAGGCTGAAGTCTATCCATCCATCTGTCTGTCTGTCTGTCCATTAATTTGTTTAATGGACATTTGTTTGTCCGTTCGTTCATTCATTTGTTCGTTAATTCGTTCGTTCATTCATTCATTCATTCACAATTGGGACTTTGATTCCCCACTTCTTTGACAAGCGCTGGACTTGATGATCCATAAGGTCCCTTCTGGCTCTGCAGTTCTAAGATTATTTCCATAATCTAGTTGAGCCACTGGGATAAAACTGCCTTGCCATGCTTTTTGCCTGCATCTCTCTAGGTACAGCACAAATGAAGGGGAGACCTGGAAGACATTCACCTTCTCAGATAAGCCAGTCTTCATCTATGGACTCTTGACAGAACCTGGAGAAAAAAGCACCATCTTCACCATCTTTGGGTCTTACAAAGAGAATGGGCACAGTTGGCTTATCCTGCAGATCAACACAACTGACGTACTTGGTGAGTGGAGGATTCAGCATATAGAGAGAGGCAGCCCCACTGCAAGATGCGGCATCTGAGTATTACAAATTCTAACGTCCTACCTAGATCTCAGTAGAATCCTGGAAACTGGGGTTTGGAGGCAAGATGCCTCCTGTAAAAATAGTTCTTGTGGTTACTTGAGGGGAGGGGAGGACCGATCAAGTAAGTCTCTTGTTGTTGATGTGTGACCTTAAGAAGTTGCTGTACAGCGACCTAGGCCATTAGCCTATCTAGTCCAGGAATACACAATTTCCAGGCATGGGTAGGTACTTTAGCTCAGTGCCCCCCAACCTTGGGCCTCCAGATGTTCTTGGACTTCAACTCCCAGAAATCCTGGCCAGCAGAGGTGGTGGTGAAGGCTTCTGGGAGTTGTAGTCCAAGAACATCTGGAGGCCCAAGGTTGGGGACCACTGCTTTAGCTCACCCAACTAAGGAGGGGCTGCATCCTCCTTGCTGCCAAATTTATATTCCTGAACAATTTTATTTATTTATTTTTGCAAAATGCATTATTATCATTATTATTGTTACTCTTCTGCTGGAGGTCAGACATCACCTTGGTTACCCAATCTTTAAAGAAGGGGCAACTCTAAAGAATCCTGTTGTTTAGACCTTGATTAAATGCAATAGTAGTGATTCAAATGCTGTCCTGTGCTCACACATCCAAATCAAAGAGGTGTTTAAGCTCAGCAGAAGAGTAAACTTGACTAGAATGTATAACCGATATTTCTTTAGGTTTTTTTTTTATAAGCAACGCCACTTGACGGCAGAAATGGCTTTTTAAAATGATAAGCAGGGCACTCTGATTAACGCTGTTACTGCTCTTCAGAATAATTTTGCTGTCATATCAGTGCCTAAACATTTTGTCCACTGAATGTTTAATAAAAGTGGGAGTAAGGTTCCTTAGCAGGTTAACCCCTAGTTGGATGGCTTTGGTTGGTGTTCAGATGCAGGCCATCCATGACACAGGGGATAGGAGGTAGAAGTCCTGGCTGGATTGGTAGAAAAGATGGGGTGGAGCACCGGGGCAGATCTCACGAGGGCAGGCAAAGGAAGAAAAGGTAGGGAAAGAAGCTGCATAGTCATAGTGTAGGACACTGGCTCCCAACCTTGGGTAACCCAAGTCTTCTTGGACTGCAACTCCCAGAAACCCTGGCCAGCACAGCTAGTGGCAATGGCTTCTGGGAATTGCAGTCCAAGAATGCTTGGGTTACCCAATGTTGGGGAACACTGGTGTAGGAGAATAGGATCTGAATAGAAGCATAGGATGGACGGAAACAAGGGCTCAGGGAAGCACTGAGTACATATGTTGCCAAGGAAACTGGAGAGGCTTTGGATCTGGCTTAACTCAGCCTCTCTTTTTCCTCATCCCTTCTCTGCCCCTTTTCTTTTGGATGATCTGTCAGCAGATCTTAGCCGGCAGAGGAGTTCTGCTGGCAGATCTCTGAGATCAGAAAGGGGTCCTGGTGGCGCAAGCCATTTTCTGCCAAGAGCAAATTCTCCTTCTCTTCCTAATTCCCTCCTCCCGGTCTTTCTTTGCATTGGGACCACATGGCCAAATAACCACCGTAGCCTTCTGTATTTAAGCAATTTCATTTCCTGCCAGTAATTCTGAAAAAAAAAAAAAGCACCTAGTAGGATTTATACACAGCAGTGGCAACCCTGTGTCCTGTAGGTCAGAACTTGCAAGTTTTCGGTTATCCTTGATTCCCGGCTTTAAGATCCAGGTTTTCTGTTGATCGGACAGGGGTGCCCTGCACGGAAAATGATTACAAGCTGTGGTCCCCCTCGGATGAGCGAGGCAACGAGTGTCTCTTGGGGCATAAGACCGTCTATAAAAGGCGAACTCCCCACGCGACGTGTTTCAATGGGGAGGATTTTGATCGGCCAGTCATGGTCTCCAACTGCTCCTGCACCCGAGAAGATTATGAGTGGTGAGTTGGCAGAATTTCTCATTGCATGGATGCTGTTAAGACAAAAATGGATGATTAAGTTGCGGTCATTCTAGGCGTGCTTGGCCAAAGTAGATGCACGGCCTGTTTGAGACTCTGCAGTTCCTTTCTCCCATAAGCTCTTCAGATGATAAAACTTCCCTGACTTTAAAAACACATCTGTCCCTGAAATATTTTTACTTAATAATAATAATAATAACCTTAGAATTGAAGAGACCCTCTGGACCATCAAGTCCAGCCCCTCTCAAGGAGGCCCCCAACCTCTGGCTCTGCAGGCAGATACTCCCCATTTGTAAACACCTTAGCCTGATGAAGTTAACCTGGAGATCTTGAAAGCTAGCACAGATTTTTGGGCCTTTTTGGTTAGCCTAATAAAGAGCTATCCATGGATTTTTGTAACATGGAGGTTGACAACTGTAGTGTTTTCTGGATCCGTCTAGTTCTGTTGACACTGGTCTCTGTGTGCCCGGTGAGTGTGGTTATTGTCATAGACTGACTCTTCCATAGCTATCCTTTGTGGTTGTATTACAGAATTCATCAGGGACTTCCTGTTGCAGGACCCTAGAAGATCAGTAAGGGGCAGTGGTTAGAGGACTGGACTGGGACAAGTGAGGCCCAGGTTCAAATCCTGACTCGGCCATAAATGCTGGCTTACCTCTCCCTACCCTAACCCTATTTCCTGAACTCCAGTTTAAAAAGTTGTTTTGAGGATAAAATGATGTATGTGAGGAGAGGGGGAAGAGAACAGTCATGTATCATAAACTCCCTGGTCCTTGAGGATTGGGAAGGACCCCAAACCATGTGGAGGAAGGGTGGGTTTAAGCTGTGCCACATAAACACAATATTTCAGAATACCAGTTTGAAGAGGAGTTCAACTTGAACGGTGTTGCCAGTTTTTCCCCTCACAAAAGAAACTGGGCAAGCTTTCTGGGACACCCAGATTAAAACCGAGCAGTGCTACATGGATGAAATAAATCTTTGGCATTTGGCCTGTTAACTTCTAGTTCCTAGTCCTTTCTGGAATAAAATTATCCCTACTTGGTATCCATTCTCTTTTTATTTCTCGTTAGAAACATTGCACTTAATATATACATAGCAGAGATCAGAAAAGTTAATTATTTTTTTTACTATAAATAATTTTTTTACTGCAGGATCCTTCAGCCAGCATGGCTATGAAATTTTGGAAATTGTGGTAAAACACACACACACTTCTTTTCCAATTTCTTGCACAAGCCTACAATGGCATGTGAAGGCAATATTTTACCTTTTCCCATGTCTTTCCCTTTCTGTCTTGCTCAGTGATTTTGGCTTCAAGCTAAGTGAAGACCTGTCATTAGAAGTTTGTGTTCCTGATCCAGAATTTGCTGGCAAGGCATATTCTCCTCCTGTGCCTTGTCCTGTCGGCTCATCTTACAAGAAGACTAAAGGGTAGGTAACTGTCCGTGGCCTGTGACCTAAAACAGTCACATACAAATGATTTTGGAGATGTGCCTTTATAATAATAAATAAATGTCTGAAGTTTCATACACAACATCACATCCTCCTCTTCCCCATTTTTTTTGGAACAAGTCACTGGACCTGAACTGAGTTGCTTGGGGCATGCTGACCCCTGTGGCTGACGGAGGCTTTCCCCTCTAGGACCCCATCAGATTTGTCTCATTTTCCCTGAGAATTCTGTCCCTCCAGGAGAGATGAACCCACAAAATGGCCAAATGGAGGAAGCAGCTGCCTGTTTTAGGCTCTGCAGGGCCACTTCCTAAGTCTCCAGTCCTGGCGACCTCTCCATTGAGACATTCCAAAGCTCTGATTTATCCTTTGTGGGGTTCTTGGTGGCACTGCAGACTGTACAGCAAACACAACATTCCCAAACCATGTGTCTCAGGGTGCTAATGTTCAGGTGGAGAGTAGTGTTATAGATGCAGGGCTGTATATAGGAATGTTTCCAGGAAGGCTTGAAGGTCGGTGGAGAGAGAAGCCTTCCCCTGCTTTCACCCCCAACTAAGGTTTCCTTACAAATTCTTGTGTCCTGCATTCCTGTTCCTTCTCTAATGTACTGATGGAAACGTGCAGTTCCTGAGGTAACATCTAGTTGAAAAGCTACAACAATGTGATTTTGTATATTTTAGTTCAACTCTTGAGAAAAGGAGCACATAAAAATGCTTTGGGCCTGGAATTACAACCATTCTTAAGTATCTACTTATTTTCTTGTCCGGAGTGCCACTATCTATGGTTTTCTGGACTAAGGTTATAGCCTCAGTCTCCTTGAAAACATCCCTCTCTTCAAAATCTGTTTCAGTTATCGCAAGATATCTGGAGACACTTGTTCGGGGGGTGACGTTGAAGCTCGGCTGGAAGGAGAATTAGTCCCATGTCCCTTAGCAGGTAAACAAGCTCATCCTTTCTCTTGTAAAGCCCCAATTCGATGTTGGACTTCTGCTTTGATTGTATCCGCCAAATGCTTTTTGTGTTCCACGTCTGTCTTGATCAGCGCCGTGATCCAACCTGTCTAGCATTCGGAGCAACAATATGCAAAAAGACAAGAGCAGAGAATACTTGGAGTTTTTTTCACCTTGAAATGCTAGGAAACACCTAGTCCATTCTGAGGTTTGTTGCTTGACAAAGATGAGATGAACAGAATACATCTTCCCAAACTATATCTATATAATTGAGAAGTATTATCCCTGCACGATGACATTCTTTATGCCATATTTATAGATGGAAATATATCTTGATTCCTCCATTTTAAAAGAATAATAGGGCATATCACCACTTAGTGAGGTGTTCCTGTTTGTTGTTGTTGTTTTTAAATAATTCACACTCACTACTTGTTTTTATGTTATCTTAATTATGATTCCCTAGACCAGCCATTCTCAATTTTTTTTGGGGGGGGGGCACAACCCTTTCAGGTGCTCTTCTCAGGTTCCAGGAGGCTCCTGTCAAACAAGAATACCACATGAATCTTGTGGAAACATTTCACATTTTTTCAGCTTGTGGCCCCCTTCCAATGTGCCCAGGGACCCCCCAGGGAGCCACATCGCCCCCCATTGAGAATGGCTGCCCTAGACTCAAACATTCCTTCAAAAACCTTTCTTGCTGCTTTCAGAGGAGAATGAATTCATTCTGTACACTACAAGATACTCCATCCACCGGTATGACCTGTCATCGGGGGTCAGCGAAGAGTTGCCTGTAACAGGATTGCGTGGGGCAGTGGCTCTGGACTTTGATTACGACCGCAACTGCTTGTACTGGGCGGATGTGACACTCGACATTATCCAGGTGAGTCTGTCCTTCTGAGCTTCTCCAGTGTGGGGCGATGCTTCCTTTGCTACTGTTTTTTGGGAAGAAGAGAGGTAGGTGGTCCCATGTAGGTATTTAGCAAGGATATTGCAAGGGCAACCTCAGCAGAGAGCAGGAGAGTCTTAGGGCAACTTTGTTGTCTGTTGTTTAGTTGTTAAGTCATGTCCAACTCTTCGTGACCCCATGGGCGCCTTAGAGGAAGCTAAAGGATCAAGAATCATAGTAAATGATGCATGGAGGAAAGAAAGTGTTCTGTTGAAGGTAATGGTCTCATGTCAATGGAGTTCTCATCCCATGTGATAATGAGAAATAGGTGGGTCCCTGCAGGAGATGCAAGACCTAGTTGAACAGAGGAGAGGCTGGGCTCCAGTAAGAACAATGCAAAGCCAAACCAGTAGCACCCTGGACAGCTCCACTGGAAGCCCATGCTGAAGACTTCTATTGTTCTTCTGCAACAAGACTAGGCCTTGAGCAGAGCTTTAATTAGGCGACTCTATATCTGAGAAATTGAGACTCTTCTCTTGAAGAAAGTCTCACCTGCTTCTGTAGTAATTTGCTTCTTATGGACAGGGCAAGCCAAAGATCTGCTTGGGGTGTGGGTGGCAGGAACCCTTTCTCATGCTGGAGAGTGTTTTTTGCAGTTCATCTTAGCGATAGGCAACCTTATTTTCTTGGCATACGCCAGATTATTTTCGAAACTGTAATCTAGAAGAATTTTGTCTATCTTCTTCTTAGTCTGCCATGGCATTTGGGGTATTAGAGGCAAACCCTTCTCCTATTCTGAGATGGCCTCAAATTCTGGGTCTAATTCCCCCAAAGACAGAGCTCAATCCAGTGATGTAAGGGCAGGAAAATATTGGTATGAAAAATTAGCGGTTTCTCCCTTACACTCATTAAAAAAAGGTCAATCAAGGGATTTTCCCAAGCCAAAAACTAAGTTGTCTGGTGAGAGGCAACTTGGTCTGGAAGGGAGGTCACCTGACTGACCCCTTTGGTTCAGTGGCAGAAAAAAAGTATGATAGGAAATATATGAAACAAATAATAAGATGACCCATTGTTTCTTACATCTGACCTGCTTATGACCCTCTATCAAGACTCCTGTGTGTCTATTCTGTTCTTTACCTGTGCTGTCTTGTACTATATTTAATATAGTTATTGGTGAACCTTTGAGGCTCCAGATCGGGGCTTTCCAACCTTGGGTCCTCAGATGTTCTTGGACTACAGGTCCCAGAATTCCTGGCCAGCAGCGCTAGTGGTGAAGGCTTCTGGGAGTTTTAGTCCAAGACCATCTGGGGACCCAAAGTTGAGAACCAATGCTCCTGATGGTTTTAATCACAATTCCCACCATCCTTTCTGACTGGCCATGTTTTATAGGTAATATCCTCAGACACCTAGAAGATTGAAGTTTTTCCCATCTGATTTAGGGCATAAGGGGATGAACCTCCTATAAGTTCCCTTCTTCATGACTTATTGATTATATTCCATTCTACAGTAATGGAATTCACTCAGGCTTTTTCTAGTGCCTTGTGCTTCTTTTCAGCGGCTGTGTCTAAACGGGAGCTCTGGACAGGAAGTCATCATCAGCATCGGTCTGGAGACAGTAGAGGCCTTGGCCTTTGAACCCATCAGTCAGCTGCTCTACTGGGTGAATGCCGGCATTCCCAAAATTGAGGTACACCTCTCTGCGCATTCTGTTCAAGTGTTTTGAAAGCCATGTAGCTTTGTTTGATGGCGCAGGTCATCACAGAGTGGCTTAGAGGACAGCAACAGTGGGAAGAGTGTAGAAGGCACAATAAAGAATTATTTCCTACCTGTCTTCTTTCCTTTTGATGATGCTTTCAAGCTTAAACACTTCTGTCTTGAGAATAACTAATAAAATACTCAAACTTGTCCATGAACAAGTGATTTATATCTTGTTCTCTATACATAGCCTTCCATAACCCAATGCTTCCCCAAAGAAGCTACACTATAACTCCCATCATTCCCCTTCAGGAGAATGTTGATTCTGGTTCAACACATTTGGAGGGCAGGAAAGACAGGGTGCATTATGTTTACTCATGTTTTTCCCCTCCTGCACACAGCTAAAGGTGAGAGAACATTTGGAATCGGATACCGGTGGTAGGCAGTTTTGATTTTTATTCATTTATTTGCTCCTGCTGACAAAGAACCCTCATATTATTTACCGTGAATGTCAGTTGGTGCCTGGTTTTGACTCATAAGAGCTCGGAACAGGTAACCATGGGCATAAAAGCACAAGAGTTAAAATCAAAGATCTTCTCTATCTAAAGCAGCAAATGTGTTCCAAAATGCAACGCAAGCCATGCAAACAAGCAGTGCAGGAAGAGAAATCAGGCACATACAAATATTCTGAAAGTTTGCACAAAAAGATTTGTTTTATAAGTGATATCAGAAGGGGTGGAGTTGGGGCAGTTGAGGGCAATGGGAAGTAGAACACAGTGGAGGTTTGCACTTGGGTTACCACGAGCTTTGCTGTGTGTGTAAAAAGGCAATTTTTGGAGAATAAAACTGCCTTGACATCTGCTAGATGCATCAATAAAACTGAAAGCGTGGAAGACAGATGGGAAGAAGAACAATAACGAGGAGATGGATAAATATAGTCTACCTCTGAATACTAACTGCTTTGGGCAAGTCTTTGAGCCCAGATTACGAATGCTCAAAGACATTAAAAATAGAAGGTTGGACCGATAGGTCTCAGGTTGATCTACTATGGGAGCCAGATGTTCCTCCCCCCCTCCTACAAGGGCATGAAAGTTATGGAAAGCATAACTCATTTAATTACAGAGCAGAAACAATCCAGAAACATGTTATGCCTTGTAGCAGTCAGTCAGGCTTGGCATATTTTGGGTACTGCTCCATGAGCTGGTCTTACTGTGCATCCACCGAGTCCAGCTATATCCTGGCCATAAAACTCCATTTGCTCTAATAGCATTTGGTGTGGGGGTGACTGGCAAATGGAACCGATATATCAGAGTTGCCTTCAGGAAATAGCTGGTCGAGCTTCTCTCTCTCTCTCTCTCTCTCTCTCTCTCTCTCTCTCTCTCTCTCTCTCACACACACACACACACACACACACACACACACACACACACACGCGCGCGCACACACACACACACACACACACACACACACACACACACACACACAATGTTTTCCTCGTGGCATATGAGAGCAGAGCCTCTTCCGATGAGCAAATCTCATCAGAGGAAGTGGCAAACTCACACCAAGCAACAGATGGTGCTTTTGTCACTTGTGGATCACACATGTACACATTTGGCTGCTTCTAACTGCTTGCATTGCAGTGAATGGAGGGGATTACAGGGCACAAAAGCTCTGAACACAACTCCTTGAATTCTCCTGATGTCACAAACATTTCTCTGCTAGCCGTTGGGTTGAGCTGACGTGAGCCAGTAGATTAAGAGCAACTGGGATTATCTAGAGCAGTGGTTTCCCAAACCTTAGGTCCCCAGATGTTCTTGGGCTGCAGCTCCCAGTAGCCTTCACCACTAGCTGTGTTGGCCTGGATTTCTGGGAATCGTAGTCCAAGAACATCTGGGGACTTAAAGTTGGGAGCCACTGATCTGGAGAATGAGTATGGACAAGAAACGTTAGAAATCGGAGTGCCTAGAAATTTGGGCATAGAAGTAAGTATCATTCAGAAGAATGAGGGGATGTGGAAATGTGGAAGGTAATAAGGGTGTGCTATTTGAGGTTTGGGTTTTTTTTGGATTCCAGCTTCCAGAATTCTTCAATAATTCCTCAAGCAGAATTCTGGAAGCTTCAGCTCACAAACACACAACACTTCTTCTTTGTGGCCTCTGTGAATTACACCCTGGGCACTTCGCACCTGCTCAGAGCCTCATTGGAAGATTCTAGCGCTTCTGTGGTAGCAATGAACACATTAGAATGTGCCCCTCACCACCCGTATAAGTACCTTGGCGCCTAGCATCCCCTTTCAGTTTCTTTCAACCGCTGCATTGAGAGCCTCATAATTCTGCTTCTGTGAGTAAAAGAGAAAGAGAGCTTATTCTCAATTCCTTCCTGTTATCAATCTTTTTCTTTTAAACTACTAGATCAAACTCTTTATCGTCAGAGATTTTTCCTTTCCCCTCGCTCGGCCTCTGGCCACAGCAACCCCCCGCCCTCCAATCATCGGTTTTTCTCCTCAATTATTTTCTCCTATTCATGGCCCCTTTGGGCCCGTTTAAGCACTGTGTTGTCTGTGATAATAAGATCCCACTTTTCAACGGACACGCTAAGTGCCTTTTCTGCTTGGGAGAACAACATCAAACTTCCTCCTGTACCCATTGCAAAAATTGTAAGCGCTGAGTTCTTCGATTGCAAAATGTGGAGTTCAGCAGCCCTGTTTGCTGCTCAGAATAGCAAGAGATACCTTCACAGTCCTCCCTTTTGTGATCTTCCCACTAGGTTGCCAACCCAGATGGAGACTTGCGACTTACAGTTTTGAATTCTTCTGTGCTTGAGCGGCCCCGAGCCTTGACATTGGTCCCCAAAGAAGGGTAAGTGGGGAATGCTAATAACTTTAGGTCTAATTCTGTTGATATCTGGGAAGACAAGGAAATCATATTTGCCCACTTGGCTGCTTCAACACATCATTGGCTCTCTTGCCTTGTCATCAGCAAGGACACTAGCATTGCTTGACTTCTAAGAGTTGCCTCATACCTGATGCTTTGGGTGACAGGCAATACATTTATGCCCTTTCTTGGTCTGTCTCTGTGTTCACTCTTTCAAGTAGCCCACTCAATACTGAGGTTACTGGTGTAATGAACAGGTGGCTCATGATGCAAGGGCTGTCTCTGGATTTTCCCTTCCCAGGTTAATGTTTTGGACCGACTGGGGAGATTCCAGGCCTGGGATCTACCGCAGCGAAATGGATGGCTCTTCCCCAGCATGCATTGTCGCTGAGGGGGTGAGGTGGCCCAATGGCATTTCTGTGGACGATCACTGGATCTACTGGACAGAGGCCTACATGGACAGGATTGAGCGCGTTGACTTCAATGGCCTGCAGAGATCGGTGATCCTGGACAGTCTGCCCCACCCCTACGCCATTGCTGTTTTTAAGGTACTTGGGGGATAATACCAGTATGTCTCTGTCCACCAGAGATGTTTCTCTCTGAAGTCAAAGGCTTGTCCCAGGTACACTAGACCCACTGAGTCAACTGCTGCGTGGTGAGTCAGCTCTTGTGTAAATCCTATCGATTCATTGGGTCTGCTCTGAAGAAAGCCCATTGGTCTTTCTCCACCTTATTGCCAAAGTGATGTCCTTGGCAATAACTAAGAAGGTCCCAGTGTACTTGCTGTTGCAATACAGGGACAGATGTTCAGTACACACTTCACAGAACCTCCTTTCTTGTTTCCAAGCCTGTTGCTCTGGAGCTTGGACTCTGCCTTCCTTGGCAAGGTCTAAGAGCTGTTTATCAAGTCACGGAGTGAGCATGTGGTGCGGCTGGCAAAGAAGCTGTGTTTGCGCATGTATGTATGTCAGCGCCTAGGTTAGGAAGGCACACTAAATCAAGGACTTGAGCAGGAGGACATGGTGCAATAGCTGAGCAGTTTTATAGCTCCCCGTCCAGCTGTCCCTGCTCTGTCACTTCCTGAAGTTCAAAGCAACCGTTTACCTAGAAACTGTGTCCTTTTGTGGTTTCTGCAGAGGGACTTGGCAATGGAAAACCCTATGGTAACCTGGGTGTCAGTTTAAATTCATTGCTGCTTCTTTGCCAAACTATAAATGCTTGGAAATGTATATTAACCTGTAACATACCAGCCTTTTAAAAAAGGGCATGCAGCATCAGCTTGGGGAAGTGTTGGTCCAAATTCAAAATACAGCATTACACTGACTCGTAGTTGTCCTCTAAAGCAGTGGTCCCCAACCTTGGGCCTCCAGATGTTCCTGGACCTCAACCCCCAGAAATCCTGGCCAGCAGAGGTGGTGGTGAAGGCTTCTGGGAATTGTAGTCCAAGAACATCTGGAGGCCCAAGGTTGGGGACCACTGCTCTAAAGCAATGGTCCCCAACCTTGGGTAAGCCAGGCATTCTTGGACGACAACTCCCAAAATCCTCAGCCAGCACAGCTGGTGGTGAAGCCTTCTGGGAAATGCAGTCCAAGAACTTCTGGGTTACTCAAGGTTGAGAACCATTGATCTAAACAACTTTTTCTAGCTCTGGTTTAGAAGGAGGAAAGGTTGATTCCCCCTGGAAGGTAAGCCAGTTATAGTTGGAAATCTTCTGCGGATGTTTAATAGGGGGTCGCCTCCCATCCCAAGCAGAATCTTTGTTAAGACTGCTTTGTGGAGGAAAGAGTTAAGCTGTCCCCCCCCCCCCCCAATGTGTGTTCTGATGTTCTCAACCATCAGCCTCTTCCTGGTGATACTGCAATCTTACATGAGTGTTCTGTCATCCCTGATTTTGCCTTCTGCTCCTGGGGGTTATTTTGAATATTCTGGATCTGGGCTGCATGACCTCTTGAGTTGGCGTAGGGCTCCGAATTTTGCAGACGCCCCAGGGAACATACCTTTCAGAATGAGGGGAGGGGCTTGAAAGATTGGGGTGGATTTTGAATGCAAAACCCCTCCCATGTGTGCACACTAAAACCAGCAGCGATGAGATATTTTTTCTGTTTACTGAGCAGAAAGAGGAAATGGCATTGCTTGTCCAGGCTAGTCCTGACAGGGAAATATTGGTGAATCCTTTGGAAAGAAATTCTAGCCGGGGTTGTCCACGAAAGTCCCTTTTCCAAATTCAGAGTTTGACCTTCCCAGATGAATCCCACGTCCTTCTCGCCTGGACCAACTTGTTTGCAAATCTTTTCCAGGATGGATGAAATCAGGGCGAGGTGGTTTGTTTCACATGGAGAGAACTCGGTGTTTTTGTCAGTCAGCCAGAAAGCCTTTTTTCCCCCCGAGTCAGCCGGTTTCCAATCCCCCTCTGGCCATTTTACATCTAAATCCAGGTTACAGGGTTGCCCCTAGCAACCTAAGATGGAGGAGATCTCCTTCTGGACAGGATGTCCTTGAAGGTCGATTGGGAACATAACCAGGAAGAGATGGGCTAGTTTTTCAGAACTTCAAAGTGTTCTTATTAAACTGGATTTTTGTTTTGTATTTTTAGTGGCTGCTGAAAGCCTCAAAATCTTGATTTTCCCCCATCCATGGGGGAGGGCGTTTTGCATGATCAGGGCTGTACAGATTAAGTCCAGTTTCATCCATTGCCTGGAGGGAAAGCCTCTTCCCCTCTCTGCTTCTGTAATGGCAACAAGGGAAATGCTTTCTCCATTTGCTTCTTAACAGAAAGATGCCTTAAGGCTGTTGGCTCAAATATGCTCCACTTTGACTTCGGAGCATGTCTTTTAAGCAGCCTTCCTTAACCACATGTCCTCTAGATGTTTTCGAGTTCAGATCCCACCCTGGTGAGTGATCAGGGATACTGGGTGATGTTGCTGAAAGATCTGGAGATCACCAGATGGGGGGAAAAGGCTGAGGTCGCTGGTAAAACTATGAGCAATAGATCACAGCACCTGTTCTTCAGAGGTCATCTCAGCCACAAGTGCATTAAAGGGTCCACAGGCAAGCTGCAGTGGCCTGTATGTGGAACTTGGGGATCATACTGTGAACTCAAAGACCTAATGCAAAAATAAATGAAAGTGACCCATTTCATCACGCTAAAGCGGAAATAGGAAATAGGATGTGTACGAATAACCTGCAAATCGACGAGGCATTTAGACTATGGAAGTTAGCGATTGCATTAGAGACGAATAGATGGGTGTTCTGTCAAAGCTCAGGATTATGGCTAGGTGCAGCCAAAAAAGTTTTTATAAGCACATTGAAAATCTTGTATTTGTTTGGCCTATGATCTTGGCTTATTTTGTTGCCCTTAGCCAGGTTTGGATGCAACACTAAAGTATGAATTCTTGCCTTGAAACATCTGGAGAGGGTGTGTGTGTGTGTGTTTGTGTGTGTGTGTGTGTGTTTTAGTAAAAAAATAGGAAAGAGCTGTCAGCTTCTTGCTGGTAATTTGCAGAGTTTTGATGAAGGAAAAAAACACACGCTCTTCTTCTTCAAGACACGTGTATTTACAAAAATATACAAATATACAAAGCAGCAGTCCTTCAGCGTGGCAGCAATATAGAGGCAAAGTAGTGCATAGAGTATAGTAGAACAGAATATAGAGGAAGGAGATACATCACATACACATTGTTCACTTATATACATTCAAGCAGATGCCTCTGTCCAATCAAGACAGGTGTTGCATCATCTTCATACATGGGTGTTGCATCATACACAGATGTTGCGTCATCTTCTTCACAGTCACTGTGACTCAGCACTTCAGAGTCTTGCACAGGTGATCATTATGGCAGCTTATTGCCATTACTGTCTTGACCTGTTCAGGCCTGCAAAACTCTCAATATTCTAACAAGAGCCACTTGTGGCACTTTAAAGACTCAAAAGTTTTGTTTGCTGTAAGATTTTTCTGGATGGCTGACCCTTTGTTCTTTTTCCTTGGAGAAGGAATGAACAGTTGACATGCATAAGCAAGCAGGTTATTGATGTGGCCAAAATCCTGGTGGGTAGGTGTGACTGCTGATGGGAAATGTAACTTGCAGTGGCAAATTGCCAGTAAATTAGAGCCTCCCATTAGGATTCCTGGCTGCATGCCAAGCCACGGTGAGGAACAAAAGCAGTGGCTTGGTTGTGAGTGACAATCAGTCACCGTGAGTTGCACCGTTTTTCCTTCCAGGATTTTGGCCACCATCGCTTATTGAGCATACCCATTTGGCCGATTTCAATGTTTTCCAGGCTTTTATTCCAACGTTTGTTTGCACCTGAAGTTCTCCACCTAATCTTGAAAGAGAAAATATTTCTCTTCTTTCTTTTTGTAGAATGAGATCTATTGGAATGATTGGTCGCAGCTGAGCATTTTCAGAGCCTCCAAATACAGTGGATCTAGAATGGAAACTCTGGTTGATCATCTTAACGGGGTGATGGATATGAAAATCTTCTACCGTGGGAAGACGGCAGGTACTTCTGGGACACTGAAGAGGGTTTTGTTTTAGTTTTATTCATCACATACTTCAGTCCTTAGAGACAAGAAGTAGAACATTGGTGAACATAATCTGGACATCATTCTACTATTCATGTTTAAAAATTGAGAACTAGGATAAATTACATGAATTCCAATCAGTTTGGTTGCTTGCATAACATAGTTTAGAGATGGCTACGACGGGTCATTCTAGTTGAGGAGGAACGTTTTGAATGATGCCAGCTTGCAAGTTTCAACTAATTGGCATTCTCTCCGGCTGCACCTCAAAGGCTTGTGCCAGGTGTGTCTCTAAACAGGCAGGTCAAAACACACCTGTTTGGCAGCCCAGATGTTTTCAGCTCCTGTGTTTTGAAAGGTGCCCTTCCTCTCCCTCCTCCTTTGGATAGGGGAGAACGCCTGCGTGGCCAACCCTTGTAGCCTCCTCTGCCTGCCAAAGTCTAACAACACCTGGAGCTGCAAGTGCCCAGAGGGAGTCTCCAGCCATGTGCTCCCTTCAGGGGAGGTGAGGTGTAACTGCCCTGCCAGGTATGGTCTGAAGAACAACACCTGTGTGAAGGAAGGTAAGAAACGCACCTTTGCACTGTGTTTGTTGGCTTGGAGACACTGTGTATGCCATATCTCAAGGACCAATCTACACTTGCAGGGTTCCTAATAATTCTCTCTGGAGAGTATAGTTTGTGGGGGAGGGGGGAAGCCTTACTAAACTCAAGTAACCAGGATTCTTTGTCTGGAGGTGGAGCCAGGGAGCCTAAAATGAAGCAAAAACTCATATATATATAAAGTTAGGGTTGCATGCAAAATAGGGCCCAAAATAGGAGGCGGAGAAGAAGGGGGAGATACCAGGAAATCAGGAGTGCCCTTTATATATATATATATAAAGTTAAGGCCTAGATATATCCATGATCTTACATGTAAAGAGTGCATGAGCAGGACACGTTTCAGCTGGGAGCTAAAACAGCTCCTTGTTCCCAGAACTTGGGAACATTAACTTTTTGGACTGATCATGCTAGAATGCCCCACCCACATGGCCATGAGCCACGTTGGGTGGGGGATTATGGGACTTTGAGTCCAAAGCCTTCACAGTCCCAAGCTATGGCTTCTGCAAGTGGGTGGATGTTTAGGTTTGGTGACAAGAAGAAAGGGCTCAACTCTCCGAACTTGGCGATCCTGATTCAAACGGTCTCTCTCATGGGGCCTGCAACAGAATGTTGCAGCATAGAGCGCCCATCCAGACATCTGTACCCTCCTTCAGAATCTACAAACCCATTAATGATTCCATTCTCCCCACTCCCTTTGCCAATAGTTGGTTAGCAATCTATACACGATGGGTACATTTGATCCTTTTGGGGCATTTTTTGTATGTCCCTTTGGTTCGTGTATTTGCGGGGTCAGTGGAGGGGTCTGTATATTGGAGCGACCTCTGCTGAAGGGGGTTGCTCTCCACCCCCTGCTCCCCATGAGCCCAGCATTGGAAGGTTTGCTGCATTTCAAACCTTCCGATTCTGTCCTATGCGGGAGGGAGCCTGTTTCTCAGAGATGTTGGTTCCTGGTTGAGTAGCGCCTTGCAACCATGGAATGAATAGCCGACCGGTGCTGCCTCGTTCATCCTTTAATCCTTCTGTCCTTACCTGTGCTGGCTTCTTTACTCCCCTGCGCGTTGTTGCCGGGCCCTAGAAAACGTCTGCCTCTTCAACCAGTACAGATGCTTCAACGGGAACTGCATCAACAGCATCTGGCAATGTGACAACGACAATGACTGTGGCGACATGAGTGATGAGAAGAACTGCCGTAAGTGACCCGGCTGAGATGGCCCATCTGGAGGGTGCACCGTGTTTCGCATGCAAAACAGGGCCCAAAATAGGAGGCAGAGAAGGGGGAGATGCTAGGAAATCAGGAGCGCCCTTCCATGCTTTTAAGACAGGCCAAAGTTTTTCTCAACCCTATCAGTAGAGACCCTTTAAGTGCAGATGCTCATAACTGGATTTGAGCTTCCAAAATGGTAGCCGGGTTTGTCTTATCCCCTAAGATTGGGGAGAGGTTGATCCGCTGAATTATCGGCCTACTCAAGGTTTAATTTCACTGAGTCATCTTTCAGGATGTCCGTTGGCAAAGCTTCAAAAGGCCCAGTGAGCCAAGAGGAGCAATGTTCTCATTCTGTGGGGTGGTTTAAATAAAGCTGCCAGCATCTCAGGACCATTTGCTTATGACCTGAAATTTCCCTTTTTTCCTCCCCGCCCAACAGCGACAACCGTGTGTGATCCTGATACTCAGTTCCGGTGCCATGAATCTGGGACCTGTGTCCCACTGTCCTACAAGTGTGACCTGGAAGATGATTGTGGGGACAACAGCGATGAGAGCCACTGCGGTAAGTGTGGCTTACTTGGAGGGTCTCGTTTGCTCTGTGAATGCTTTGCCAAACACGTGTGCGCATGATCACACAAGGAACAGCGCATGCATACCTTCTTTTGCTGCTTGCACACCAGCAGTGTAATTTCACGGCCCGTAAGCCATTTCCCAACTGGAAGAAGTGAGCAAACTGGGTACAGTGAGAAACAGAGCTTAGAAGTAAGGAATTCCAAGTAGCATGGCTCTGTGGAACTGGTTACCTTCTGGGTAATGAGGATGTAGTGAAGTTCCATTCCAAAAGTGGAGTAATGAACAGGAACCAAATTACTTTATAGTACAGTAGGGTCACGAGATCTGCAGAAGGATTGGTTTGAGTAGCGAAAGGTTTCAGTCTAACAAGAAAGAAGTCCAGTTGCCACGATTCAACTTCTAGATTGAACACAATACATTTCATGGTCTCTGTCTAGTGACCAGTTCTGGTAAATACACCTGGAAATACATATAAATAAATTCTTCTGGGTTTTTTTATTCAGTACTTTCAGCCAGCAAGCAAGTGAACCAGTGGATACTGAGCCCGTGGATAAGGGGTTCCTAGTGTATAACAAGTAACTGGTGGGTGCAGAAGAGTTGGAGGGGCCTGCAAAATCAGTGTACGGGAGGGTTGCAGATGGCCACCCCAAAGTAGAACCGAGAAGCCCCGTTGAGTGGGGATAAAGCAGATAGAAAGGAACAACCCGTTGGAAGTGCCGTGTGGATGGTAACCAGACTTATGTGCTTTGCTTCTCTGGAAAACTCTTTTTTGCAGAAGCCCACCAATGCCGGAATGATGAGTTCAGCTGCAATTCAGGGATGTGCATTCGTCTCTCGTGGAAGTGCGATGGAGACAACGACTGCCGGGACTGGTCCGACGAAGCCAACTGCACCAGTGAGCAATGTTGCAAAAACCGACAAGCTCAATCCACCCATGATGGGATTTTCTGATGATTAAATGCCACCTCTTGGGAACGCATGTAGTGTCCTTGATGTTGAGTTGTGCTGTTTTGAAAAGAACATAAATGCTAGTAGTGGAGTTGTTGTTCAGTAAGGTGGATGTTTCACCCTTTTACCAGCAAGGGAATCATTCATTCCTTTGCCGAGTTAGATGAAAAGACAGATGATGATGATTATGCAGGGGAGGGGGATTGCACAGAAGAAATATCACAAAGTAGGCAGCACAATTTAGGTGCTGCTATGTTTGCCCCCCACACACACACACACAAAAGGGGCAGAATATAGAAATTTGCAAAAATATCTTTGGGGAAATTTATGTGAAGCCGATTGGAGTTCAAAGTTTCAGCTTGTCATCCAGAATAATTTGTGCACTAATGGAGTGGTATATAAACAAACAGGCAAATTTTGGCTTCACTCTGCTGTCCATGGAGAGGATTAGTACTAAACCGGGAAATTTTCTGGAGGAACCACATATATTCTACTACAGAAAAAGGACAGGATCTGTTCTCGGTCATCCTAGAATGCAGGAAACATCATCATGAGCTCAGGCTACAGGAAGCCAGGTTTAGACTGATGATCAGGAAAAAAATCTTCTTAACTATTAGAGCAGCATGACAATGGAACCTCAAGAGGTGGAGAGCGCTCCAGTGCTGGAGGCCTTCAAGAGAAAATGGGACATCCCTCTGTCCGATCTGCTCTGACTTGGATTCCTGCCTTGAGCAGGGGGTTGGACTTGATAGCCTTAGAGGCCCCTTCCAACTCCGTTACTCCATGATTCTCTTCTACCAAAGCCCTTCTCCATGTCTCGGCTTCATTTCTCCACCACTGCATCTTCTGTTTCCATTTGGTTTGACTTCATAACCTTGTGGTCCCTAACAGCTATAAAGACGAAACAGCTGGTTATTCTTATGGGGTGGACACACTAGGGTGGCTTCTCTCTCTGTGATTTTTCCAGCAGTGAATGATTATATGACAGGAAACCTCTTCTGAAAAGCCTGCTGTTTGTGGGTGTTTTTTTTTGGGGGGGGGGATTTTTAAAAGTTTTATTTTGTTAAGCCTTGGCTTAAAATTATCTGAGCATAACAGTTATTTAGAAACCACTCATCTGGCAGCTCTGCAGGCTGAAATTATACCTCTTATCAAGTGTAATTACATTTCACAGTGAATATTTAATAGAATAATACAGCTGGCACAGTACGGGAGTTTAAAATATCAGGAAGCACATCAGCCGTTTGTTGGCAGGAAACGGCATGAATTCAATTTACTGGAGCATGTCCTGCCTTCCTAATAAAAGGCCCTTCTGTTTCTCTAAGTAAGTTAAGTAAGCAAAGTAAGTAAGTAAGTTAGGTAAGTAAGTAAGTAAGTAAGTAAGTAAGTAAGTAGGGTGAAGGTGCTTGGTTTGAGAATTAGAGTAAGAAATTTTTGGAGCAGGGAGAGATAAATGTCAGCCTGAGCCTTGTGGTGCAGTGGTTAAACTGCAGTTCTGCAGTGAAGACTCTGCTCACAACCTGAGTTTAATCACAGGCTCAGATAGGTGGTTCAGGGTTAACTCAACCTTCCATCCTTCCAGGGTCAATAAAATGAGTTCCCAGGGTTGTGGGGAGCAATGTGTAACCTGCATAATTTCATTGTAAACCTCCCAGAGAGAGCTCTGAGGACAGTATATGAGCAGCACACTTTGCTTTACTTTCTCAGCCTTTTCATATACAATAGATCTCAAAACGGCTTCCTTGTGCTCTTTTCTAGACCTTCATTTACATATCGCTCTGGGTGATTTCTCATTTCTTTCTCTCTCTTTTTTTCGCCCCATGGTTGCTTTTAGCTGTCTATCATACCTGTGAAGCCTCCAGTTTCCAGTGTCACAACGGCCACTGCATCCCTCAGAGGTGGGCCTGTGATGGAGATGCTGACTGCCAAGATGGATCTGACGAGGACCCCACCAACTGTGGTATGTATGGAAGGGGCTCTCAGCTGGCGTGAGGAAGTTAAAATGGGCTTCTCTCCACCTGAGTGGACAGTTGAAAAGAGTGTGTTGACCATAACTTGACAAAGTTCCTTTTGGGGCTTGAAGAAGTTCCTTTTGTAGAACCCAGAACCACCACCCCCCAACATGTCCACGAGTCAGGATGTCTTCTAACGAGTTGTCATCCAGAATAATAATTTTCTAGGGTTCTGACAATGACCTCTATTGTCATGGATATTAGTATGTTTTTTGGAAGGTTCTCTGGGAATGTGGGCCTTTTCTGATCCTGAAAGCATGTACAGCTCAATGTGTTGTGTGGATGTGGTGATGCAGGTAAGCCCTGCCTTCCACAGGCCCACATTTCCCAGAAGGTCCAGCATGATCACTTAACAGTGTTTTTATGATTAGCAGTCCTGATGAGGAATGGCTGTACGTGTGCTCAGTGGAATGTGTGTGTAGATCCTATGTGTATCTTCCCATTGAATACACGAAGGTTTGCAGGTCCTCTGGGTGGGGATAGGGAAGGTGGGACTTCCCTGCTGCCCAACATCACGACCAGCCTTTGAGCCCTAAATAGCTGCAGGCTGAATGCCGAAACAGGACTGATATATCTTGAGAACTTCAGCTATACATATTCATCTTCTGCCTTATATAATTTGTTAGAACCTCATCGTTTGGGTGAGGAAAGAAAGTGGTTCCTTATTTGTGTTGGAATGGGGGGGAGGAGACCCCAACGAATCCTGCGAAAAATATCTCTTCCCTTAAGCAAGTCCTCTCTCTCTCTCTCTTTCTTTCTCTCTCTCTCTCTGGAAGTCCCCTGGAGTATTTGTGTCTTCCCACTCTTCCTTTCTGGCTCAGGGGGGCATTCAACAGGGGAAGAGCTCACACTTCAGACCCTTTGTGTCATGGTCCTGTGTGAGCTCTTTCCTGGAGATCTCTTTGAGAACCGCAACCAGCCCGCCCCGATCCATGCCCAAGCTGTGGCCTTTTTTGATCCAGCAGTCAAGGGTGGCCGCTGTGTTTTTAAACCTGTTCTCGTAATGTCTTTAGCTAATATTTTAAATGGAATGTTTATTTAATTCTTTTAAAATTTTAAAATACTTGTATACTGTATTGTTTTTAGCTGTAGTGTTTTTTTTGATGATGTCAGCCAACGGGTCCTTTTTTAAGGAGAAAGGAAGGATAAAAATATTTTAAGTAAGTAAGTAAGTAAGTGAGGGAGGGAGGAAGGAAGGAAGGAAGGAAGGAAGGAAGGAAGGAAGGAAGGAAGGAAGGAAGGAAGGAAGGAAGGAAGGAAGGAAGGAGGGAGGGAGGGAGGGAGGGAGGGAGGGAAGGAAGGAAGGAAGGAAGGAAGGAAGGAAGGAAGGAAGGAAGGAAAGGAAGGAAGGAAGGACGGACGGACGGACGGACGGACGGACGGACGGACGGACGGACGGACGGACGGACGGACTATGTTTTAGGGCCAGGCTAGAGTGATTCCCGGACAGGAGAGTTACTTTGAGGGTGATTGCTCCTTACAAAGCTATCCTTTCCGAAACGATCAGACACGATTCATTCTCATATGATCACACTTTAAGTCTCCATTATCTTAGATCTTCAGAGCTGGAAGGGACCCTCTGGATCCTTTGAGTCCAGCCTTTGTCAAGGAAGGGACAGTGAGAAAATCGAACGCCCCATGCAACCAGAAACCTAAACCACGGAGCCATCCTTTTCCTTAAAAACCTTCTCCCTCATTCTCCAACCCACCTTGCTCTGTTCATATTTCCATAGTGCTGAAAGTTGGCCTCCTTTGGTTTCATTTTATTTTTCATCCCGCTGTGTTGCAGAGACGAAATGCAATGGCTTCCAGTGTCCAAACGGCACCTGCATCCCATCCAGTAAGCGGTGTAATGGAGCACGGGACTGTTCTGACGGCTCGGATGAGCATCACTGTGGTGAGTGGCACCTGGGAAGGGGCTCAGCGCAGGCTGCCAGCAGCAGCTCAAGGATTGTTACTCCAGATGGCAGGCAGATGGAATTGTGGACAATGAAATCTAAAGTATAAAATAGAGAGATGCCATGTGCCATTGATTGACTGAGTGATCCATTTTGCTCTTCTTTGTTCAACGTTCTGCAGAGCCCCTCTGTACGCATTACATGGATTTTGTGTGCCGAAACCGACAACAGTGCTTGCTTCGTCCCATGGTGTGTGACGGCACCGTGCACTGTCAAGACGGCTCGGATGAAGACCCTGCGTATGCCGGATGCTGTAAGCTTAGCGGTCGAGAACAGTGTTGTAAAAATCCGATTTTTTTAGAAACCAGGGCCGGACAGGACAAGGCGCAGGTCTAAAAAGCTGAAAGTAACAGCAGGTCCCTCTGAGTAGAGTTTTGACTGCAATACTGCAGTTTAACCGCTTCACCGCGAAGCGCCTTGCGTGATAGCAAGAAGACTAACACTTCAGTCGTTCCATTTTGAGTTGTTGTTGGTATTGTTTTTTTAAAAAATACATTTTTCTTCTTTGCAGCCCAAGACCCAGAGTTCCACCACACTTGTGACCAGTTCAGTTTCCAGTGCCAGAATGGCGTGTGCATCAGCCTGGTGTGGAAGTGCGATGGCACGGATGACTGTGGGGACTATTCCGATGAGGCAAACTGTGGTGAGTACATAGCGAGTGTTTCCCACTTCATCAAACTGGAAGAAAAAAAAAAGAGAAAAGAAGTGGGTTTTGTCAGAGGATGATGAGAATCTTAATTCAGCCCATTCAGGGAGTCTCTGTCCAGGGAAGGTGGAATGAGTTAATGGCTTTCATTATGGCGATGCTGATGGTTTTGGGATCTCATTTGCTTTTAAACTGGTTTTGTGATTCTTGTCAACCAGTTCGAGGTCTGTCTTTTTTGAGGAGGGAAGAAGGCAGGGTGGAAAAGGCATTGAGCTCAAACCCACCAACCTCTTGTGGCATCAAGTAGCCAAGAGCTGACCAGAACCTTTTGCTGTCACTAGAAAACCCAACGGAAGCCCCCAATTGCTCTCGGTACTACCAGTTCCAGTGTGACAACGGGCATTGCATCCCCAACCGGTGGAAGTGCGATGAGGAGAACGATTGTGGGGACTGGTCAGACGAGAAGGTGTGTGGAGGTAAGGAGTGTTTTGTTTTTCTTCAAGTTGGGCAACTTGGCCCAATTTGGTTTTGGACCCTAGGAGAGAGGCCGCTGAAACTGCTTGGCCACCAAACTGCTGGATCGCTCAGCGGTTCAGGTCTCTGGGTGGGGAGTTCGATTCCCCGCTGTCCCTCTTTGGCAGCGGCTGGACTCCATGACCCAGCTCTGCAGTTCTAAGATTATTTTTATATTGTGATTAATTGATGGTTGAGGAAGTTGTCCAAGATGGCCTTGAAGAAGACACAGTGGGTCTGCCGATGAAGGTTAAGCCGAAGGCCACTAACAAAACTCTTCTGCCACCTCAGCAGTGAATCTAGATAGAGGGTGGCAGAATGGCATATATCTTTTGGGAGTGGCCGATGGGGCCATCTAAATACTAGCACTGGTGAACAAATGGTTAAATAGAAGGAAAGGAGGCAGATGGCTCTGGGTCTATGACAAGGATGGCAAAGGGGCAGCCTGTTCTCGGGCCATGTTTGAGACTTCTGGGACCTCCCCTCCCCCCCCCCAGACCAACTCATCCCCCACAAGCTGAAGACCACAGGGTCACTCCGCAACCAGGAGTTAGATTTCTGCTGTTAAATAAGATGCATTGCTTCTCCTGCCAAAAAAAAGCCCACCAGGGAAAAATGATCCACAGAAAAAGTAAAATTCTGAGCACCAGAAATAACTTTTTTTAAAAAAAGAGGACTAAAAAGCTTTATAGAACTTACACACAATCTAGAGGCAACGATGGGCGATATCTTTATTACTAAAAAACCGAAATCACAAATATATACTAGCTTTCAACCCCATGTGGGTTTTTTTTCCTTCGGTGCCCATCTTGATGAACATCCTGGCAGAGTCAAAAGCTGGCTTGCATTGGTGATTTTTAGTGGTCTAAGAAAATAATCACTCACCTTTGTCTTCGTCTTACCTTTTAAAAACATTTTCCAGACCTGGTGTGGGCCATTGTAAGTCCTGGGGGTGGGAAGGTGGCCCAGAGACCCGCTAAAGTTGACCACCCTTGCTTCTATGCCCTGACAGGTAAATGGCAGTGCTGTGTCGGTTCAAATGTCTGAACGGCTGGTTTAATTTCAGGTTCGGCTGTTGTTCCCGTGACGACGATGGCCCCTACCACATGTTCCCCCAACCACTTCCGGTGTAACAGTGGTGCCTGCATCATGAACAGTTGGGTTTGTGACGGATACCGAGATTGCGCCGATGGCTCTGATGAAGACGCTTGCCCCACTTCGCGTAAGACAAGGGGACGTTGCTCCTTTGTTTTTTAAATGTAGCTCCATGTATTCACTTGTGATCTTAGAGGGCTTATTCATCCTGAAGAGGTCCACATTTAGAACTGCACCACTGCAATGGAGAAAAAAAAAGCTTAGGTGGATGAGAAGTAATTTTTATGTGTGGGAAAGTACCATGCATTGTGCAATCCACTTGGCTTTGGTACTCCAGACACATTTCTGGATGAGAATTCAGAGCACGGAATCTATTGCAAGAGGTTCTACAAGGGGAATCTTACATTCTAGATCCTAAAAGCCTCAGCTCCGCCCAACTTACAGTAGATCCCAGCTGTGCAGTTACAGTGGTTTGTTCGTTCATTTCCATGGCTCTGTTTATGCATTTTTGTGGCTTGTGGTTTGGTGAGCGACTTAGAATTCTGTACCAGAGAGATATAGAACCATCCACTGAACTAGAGAATTCTAGCACCTACCCAAACTATACATTCCAGATCCCATAGAATAGGGCTGCAACCGTTTAAGTGTTATCAGACTCAAGGTCTACATTAGTTAGAAAAGATGTAAGAGGACATGCGGAAGGTTCAGGGGTGGGAAGGATGAAGAAAGGTGGTGCAGGGACTCATCGTATGGCAATCCAGGTTTGGTTGAATTGGAAACTCATTGAGCTGCTGTTTTATTGGTCTTGGACTTTCTGTCATTGGTCATCCTTGGTTTTGTGCATTTGAACAAGATACTTTACACATTTTAAAATTATAACTAGAGGCATCCAATAAAAAACGTACTTCATGCTCCCACTTAGTTTGGAAGCTGTTAAAATATTTATTGCACTTAACTAAATTATTCAGTTTTGTTTATGTGAAAGTAAGGGGGGGGGAAGCATACAGAAACTAGAGTTATACAAATGGAGGTCATGTGTGGGAGCAATTCATCTCAAGATGCTCTGAAGTGGAGTTGATTATTTAAAAATTAGTTTCAGGTAATCACAATCACAAGTGATTGTTCCAAATTTGTGGCACCGGTCCTGTTAAAATTGGAGGGAAAAATCTGATGCGGACAAAATCCATTTTATGTTATCTGTGGAAGTGCCTTGACATTCTGGAAAGAGTTGCAGATTGCATCAGCTCGATCGTGAGGAAGCGAAGCCTCGCCTTCAATTAAATGGCTTTGAAGGGTTTGGTCTTCTGCTTTCCTACCTCGTGGATTTTGTATGCATGGGGCATTTAATGAACCAGTTTGGTTCTCTTCGTTTTATTCTCTTTATGCCAATAAAGGTTTAAAAAGAAAGCGGGAAGGGAAGAAAAATGGGCTGGAAAGAAAAGGCTTAAAAGCCGTTGAAGGAGAAGGCACCGTGAGGTAGCCGTGGAGGCAGAGTTTCCGCTGGACTAGTCAAGCAGGCAGCTATTCTGTGTGATGCTTTTACGAGCCAAATAGTCAAATTTTTCTCATCTCTTAACTGGTCTGAGACCGCCATCTGGTGGCCTGGAAAGTGAGGAAACAGTAGTTCTGGGTTGGCGAGATTTGAATTGAAACAAGCGAGTGTGTAGACTCTGTATGAAACTCAAAACAGGAGGCACTGTCTTTATGGAAACGGGATGCTCCATTTTTTTTATGGCTCTGTCCCGTGCAGACCTGAGGATGGTGCCTCCAGTTTTGATTCTGATCTGGACCGTTTTGAAAACCTCTTTTCTTTCGGCCCAGCTGTCGGGGTCCTGCCGACGTCCGCCGGTGCCCCTGGACGCTGCAGCCGCTTTGAGTTCGAATGCCAGCACGTGAAGAAGTGCATCCCAAACTGGAAGCGCTGCGACGGCTTGAAAGACTGCCAGGATGGGACGGACGAGCTCAACTGCCGTGAGTGTCTGTGGAATATTCTGTGATTCAGCCGCCCTGTGGCTAATGGTCTCTTCTCCCATCTCCAAAGGACAGCTTCTGCTCCTGGAAACCTCCAGAGGCAGTGATTCTTCTTTTAAACAAATCAGAGCCACTGCTCCTTCCCTGTTGAAAAGGAAAAAAAACAGAGTTTCTGGGCTCCCTGAGCTTCTTTTCTTTATATCCTGTGAAGCCATGCTTCCCAACCTTGGATTCCCCAGATGTTCATGGACTGAAACCCCCAGAAGCCTTCACTACTACCTGTTCTGGCCAGGATTTCTGGGAGTTGTAGTCCATGAACATCTGGGGACCCAAGGCTGAGAATCCCTGCAGTAAAGCATGGCTTGCGTGACACTCCAGCTTTGAATGGGTCCATGTAAACCTTATGTGATTAAGGATTTAAATCCACCCACCCCTTAAGTCAATTCTGTTCTTTGAAATATTTAAAGGAAGAGCCCAGGGTGTAGTGGAGAAACCTATAAACCTTCCCTTTGTGGTTGCAATCTTGGATTTTCAGGTTGCTGGAAGAGTTACCCTTGCAACACGATATCCAGGAGAACTTCTATGGCTTGGTTCAAATCCTCAGCATTGAAACTCACTGGGAAAATCTAGGGCCAGATCGTCATCAGATCGTCTCAGTCTTGTTGACCTTATTGGGTGGTTGTGAGATTAATGGGGGTGGGTGGGGGCTGAGCCGTGTGTGCTGCTTTGATTATTGGAGAAAAAGATGTACTGTGTGGTTGCAAAGCAATTAAATAACCAGACAAGTAGCCAATGAGGAGAGGATTCGGTTTGATGTCCTAAAGCAGCTTTGTGTGTTCCTTTTCTCCTCCAGCTACTCACAGTACCTTACTGTGTCCCAGTGGGTTCAAATGTGAAGATGGAGACGTGTGCATCATGTTGGCCGAGCGATGTGATGGGTTCCTGGATTGTTTTGATAGCAGCGATGAAAGAAACTGCACTGGTAGGTCCCGGTGCACCACACTGGATGTCAACTTTCCCTGCACGGACCTTCTTAGGTCGCCCTGATCCACTCAATTCTTTCATCCGAGGCCTGGCCGGGTAGGGGGGCAGCTGTTTCCAGATGACAGGGTCTGTTCAGCAATGGCTCCAATCCATGGAATTCCCACTTAAGCCTTTCTCCTGATCGATCTTTGGGGGCCAAGAGAAGACGATACTCTTTCATGGTGCCAGCTCAGCAATGAGCCATTCCGGATCTCCTCATCCTTTTCCAGGCCTTGTTGTGGATTTCTTTTCTGTGATTTCGTGGCTCACTGTTTATTGCCTGCCACTCATGGGATTAGCATTAGGGTTTGACCTCTTTCACTGCCTGATGGACTGCTGTGGATGGAAATCTGGGATGCAAATATTTTCAGCTCTTTACCTGACTTAAGCATTTCGAACTGGGTTCAGAGAGAAGCAACCCTCCATCCGCTGAGCCAGGAATCTTGTAGGGCAGCCAAGGGAACATCACTGATCTTTCCAGGTTGTTTTGGCACATGGAGTAGGACTGCTATAAATTGTCATGGCCTTTTCGTGCTCAAGGTCCCCATAAAGGGCAGGTTCTCTGCATTGTCTTTCAAACCTCCAGAACGCCGATGGCTAGTGCTACGGGCGGCCAAGGCTATCACAGAACAGCACGCCCCTGCCTGGATTGATGATCCTAAGCACTGTGCAGCCCACCAGACACAGCATGGGAGAATTGATTTTTGTGATCACAGCTGCCAGAATCCCCAAGCTAACTGGTTTGGGAGTGCTGGTCGTTGTAGTTCAGTGAAGTAGCTTTCTTAAGTTCATCAGGCACCTATTGTGGCTACCAAGAATTGGTCCACAGTTCTTTAGACTCTTAGTAGACCATAATAGACAGATAGCAAGCTTCTCGTTTCTCTTTCTGTGCACACAAAATTTCAAGAGCATTTTTATTCTGTCCTTCCTGTGAGAGCAGAGAAGTTTACAGGGATCATTAAAAAGAAAAAGAAAGGAAACTCTATCTCTTCCTACGAATATATGCTCTGAAAGATGCAACACAAGAGGAAGAAGCAATGCGGAGGGAGAAAGAATATCTCAGGCTCAGGGAACGCTTCTTCAGGTCATGACCACCTGGAATGGAAACAGTTCAAAGAGAGAAGCCAAAAAGCAACTGATCTTTCAGTAGAGCTGATAAAGAGTCTCTATGGCCCCATCTCTTTCCACCTCTTTATTCCTCATCAAACGGATCTCTTGCTTATAACAAAGTGAGGATGAGCGAATGTAGCCCAGAAGCTCTAAATATGGTCCTTGGTTGATTTCCTTCAGAGTGACAGAAAGGGAAATGGCAATGTTTAAGGCTCCTTCACATGCACAAACCTTTGCAAGCAGAAAGCTAACAAATCCAGGTGGTAGACTGCAGTCCAGTTTTCTCCATTACATGCCTGTTCCCTCCCCACCAACATAAAGTTATCTTCTTTCATGGGGGCAATTAATCAGTATTGGAACATTACCTGTATAATGAGGTAGCACTGGTTGTTTGTTTGTTTGTTTGTTTGTTTATACCCCGCACCATCTGGCAACCAGGCCAGACTGGGCAGCTAACAACAAGATAAACAACACAACATCAAAACACAATAAAAGTAAAACAATACACATTCAAATGAATGCGATATGATAGTCAAAGCTATTGTTTTTCCAGTAGTGATGTATGGAAGTGAGAGCTGGACCATAAAGAAGGCTGACTGCCGAAGAATTGATGCTTTTGAATTGTGGTGCTGGAGGAGGCTCTTGAGAGTCCCCTGCAATGCAAGGAGAACAAAGCTATCCGTTCTGAAGGAAATCAACCCAGAGTGCTCACTGGAAGGACAGATCCTGAAGCTGAGGCTCCAATACTTTGGCCATCTCATGAGAAGAGAAGACTCCCTGGAAAAGACGCTGATGTTGGGAAAGGGTGAAGGGAAGAGGAGAAGGGGATGACAGAGGATGAGATGGATGGACAAGGTCATCGAAGTAACCAATATGAATTTGACCCAACTCCGGGAGGCAGTGGAAGACAGGAGGGCCTGGTGTGCTCTGTTCCATGGGGTCACAAAAAGTTGGACATGACTAAACGACTAAAAAACAACAGCAACATACATCAACTAAAGTGCAAAGACTAGCTTCCTTTCCAGGTTTTTCTGATTTTCCAGTCTCCAATGTGTCAGTATTTCTGTTCCATTAAAAAATAAATAAATCCCTGATCCTCAATTCATTACAGTTTAGATGATGGCCAGGCAAACAGCAGTCGATTGCTGTCTCTCTTCCCCAGTGCTTCTTCTTCCCATCTCCCACCTCGGGATTCAACCATTTTCTTCCCACAGCAGAAGAGGGCCGCTGAGCATCAATCCGTCCTTAGTTCTTTAATTAAATATTGATTCCAAGGGGTTGCCAAGATCTTAGCTCACCCACCAAGCCATGAAAATTTCTGCTGGGCCAGAATTCTAAAGAGATGCACATCAGCAGGTTTGCATCATCCTAGTGGGTGTGAGAGGCTTTGGCCCCCTCCTCCTCATCATCATCTTAGAGAACTGCAGAGCTAGAAGCGACCGTCCTTCAATGTTCACTGGAGGGCTGGTCTGATCAGTTCACACCATCCCTGGTGCAGAATATATAGGGCTGAGCTTTTTGAAGCTGGAGTGCCCATTTTGGTGTTTCTTCTGTATCAAAATCTCCCTGCTTGTGGAAAACCGGATGGCTCAGGGAACGGATACACATGTTTTGTGTGTGTTTATCTGCCTTTGGTATTACTGATTTAAAATGTTGGCTCACTTTTCTCAGGGACAAGGCAGGAGAACATCGTAGCTTGGGTTTGAGGTTATCAAGATAAGCCAGTGATTCCTAATCTCAGGTCCCCATATGTTTTTTTGGACTACAACTCCCAGCAATCCTGGCCAGCACAGCTAGTGGCAAAGGCTTTTGGGAGTCGTAGTCTAAGAACATCTGGGGACTGGAGATTAGGAACCACTGAGATAAACAGTGAGGATGGGCAATTGTCCTCACTACCACCACTGTCAAGTTCTCCTTTAGCGTAGTGACGGATGATTTCTTGTTTTGTTGCCTTGTCCCTTCTAAAGCCTCACTAAATTGCTTTTTCACAGATGAGAACCTTGTCTATAAAGTCCAGAACCTCCAGTGGACGGCAGATTTTTCAGGCAACATCACTCTGACCTGGGCCCGCCCCAAAAAGATGCCTCTTGCTTCCTGTGTCTACACGATCCATTACAGGTAATGAGACTAGCGATGAGCACGAATTGCCAGTTCGATGGTTCATAATGCTTCGTTCGGATGCACAGGGGTTCCACAGGCACCCTGGCTTCCCTCCCCTGCCTCCTCCAGCAGGCGCCCACTCAGAGGAGGAGGTGGGGCAAGGAAGTCTAGAATGCTGCCTCTCAGTGGGCGCCTGCTGGAGGAGGCAGGAGAGGGAAGCCAGGATGCCTGCAGAACCCCTGTGCATCCGACGAACGAACCATTATGAACCACCAAACTGGCAGCTTGTGCTCATCTTTAAATGGAACCCAGTTTTAGAACATGTAGCAAAGATGTGATCAGGTGGGGGAATAGATTGCAGTTTGTCTTACTTGTGGAGCAGTTTGGTACGATCTGTTCCCTGGCAATCTCACAACGTACGGGGAATTGCACATCAGCCTGACTCCAATATCTAGCCAAGCTGGGCCTTTTGAATTGGATCCAAACCAATCACAATATCTGCCAACTTGTCCCTAAAAGGGCCCATATTTATTGATCCATGTCCACCCAGCATTCCATTCCAAGCAGCATCATGAGCGCTCATCAGCTCCAAAGCTCCACTATTTTGTCAAATACGCAGAATAGCTGCCAACCACGCCACGTCATAGGCATTCAGGATCATTTGAGCTTTTGCTCTCTGCATTTCTTGCATCAACTTCCCCGAGAGGGCCAAGTTCCAAACACGTTTATACCAACCGTTGAAAATTAGAATTCCTTTTTGCATCCTTTCCCTGTTACGATAGTTGTTGTCGAATCAAGGTATACAGTAAATCAGGGAAGAACAGATCTAAAGGACAAAACTAAATTCCTGTTCCCAGGAAATGACACACTAAATGGAGACGATGGAGAAAAGGGACAGGATAGGGGGAGGCAAAGATAGCAAGCTGTGATGGGATGCAAAGGATGATAGGCATTGTAGTCCCATACATCCAGAAGGCACCAAGCCAGTTCCAATTTTCTGAGCTTCTTAAACATCCTCCTGAGCTACCCAGGGTTTCAGCGTGATGTTGCTCCTTTCCTTTGTGTTCCCAAATCCAGGATGGTTGGAGAAAGTGTGTGGAAATCCTTAGAAACTCACAGCAATAAAACCAGCAGTGTCTTGAAGGTGCTGAAGCCCGACTGCACGTACCACATCAAAGTTCAGGTCCAGTGCTTGACGAAAACCTACAACACCAATGACTTCATCACCTTGCGTACCCCGGAAGGATGTAAGTTGGGCTACTGGTTGGTAGCATGGCGTCGGATGTCTTGACAGATGCATCAGAGGTGCTAAGCTCAGTGGCAGGACATCTGCATTGTGTGAAGAAGGTCCAAGGATCCATCTCCACCCCCCCCCCCAGATAAAGCTAGGAAAGAATCTCGCTTGCAGCCTCAGAGAGCTGCTGCCGGTCAGTGCTGACAGTACTAAGCTAGCTGGATCTATCAACTGACCCAGGATAAAGCAGCTTCCAGTCTTACTATGTCTCTATGTTACACTGAAGATGGTTTTCTATGTCTCTATACAACTGTTGATCACAATAGAACTACAACATCCAGAATCCCCAGCCTGTTTTGCCAGTGATGGACTAAGAGAGTTGTGTCCGCAATATATGGAGCACCAAAAATTCCCCAGTCCTGGCCCTAGACTGTTTTTTTTTTTTTTGAGTGCTCTGGCCCCATTAGGCTCTCTTGCCCCTAAAGAATGTCTTTCCCCATCAAAAACAGGTGGTCCTACGGTTCTAAAAAAAAAAGTCAGCTGCAGCAATTGCACCTTTTGAGTAAGTTTCAAGGGCCCCCTTGTCATTATTTAACACCAAAATAAGCCACATGTTTTTCAAGTTAGACTTCTGGCCATGTCTAATTTCTTTTTTGTTGTGGGTTCTGTATTGTCCTGGAAGATCATTTGGGACAGAGAATTGGTGTGTAGGCCTGCCAAAGGGGTCCACCCCATTTGACACAATCTGCTGTTCTTAATCTTGCCTGCATGTTTGCAGTTTGCTATACAGGTTGCAGTGGATTGTCCAGTCACGTCCAGTGCAGACACCCAGCAGAATTTCTAGCTGGGTGCAACTTTTTTTATGCAACCTACATTTTCTTGCTTCCTGTCTCAGTGTATACTCACAACACAGCATGCTGCAGCCATGTCATTCTTGCTGTTAGTGATGTTTGCATTTTTTCACCATTGACACAAAGAGAATCTATGGCTGGCTGGACAGCTCAGTGGTTTAGGTATCTGATTGTGAAGCCCGAGTTTGGGAGTTTGATTCCCCACTGTGCTGTCAGGGAGAAGAGCCAGCCTGGGTAGCCTTGGGCAAGCTGCACAATCCCACGTCTCCCCCAGAAGAAGGGAACAGGAAACCACTTCTGAGTATGCTCTACCTGGAAAACCCTGAAAAGGTGTTGCCGGAAGTCAGAATTGACTTGACAGCACATTATGATTATTATTATTATGGCTGGCTTTCCAGTGATCCTGTCTCTTTCCCATCTCTACCCTCTTCTTACCAGTGCCAGACCCTCCCCGCCATCTTCAACTGGTGCTGAAGAAAGAAGCCGAAGGTGTTGTGATTTGCCATTGGGCGCCACCAGCCAACGCCCATGGCTTGATCAGAGAATACGTGGTAAGTATTGCTGGGTCATCTTTCTGAGGGTCCTTCAAAGTGAGAGACCTGCACAAATGCAGATGAAATTGTAGGTAGCATTGCCAGTACCAGAAAAGGCACATCATCCTTTACGGATTTAGGGTAACCTTTGTGGGTGGATGAGGTGTAAGTATAGATATCAGACTCAGCTGGACAGATCAAAGGAAATTATCGTACTGCAGGGCTAGAGTACTGTGTCCAGTTTTGAACCCCATCACGTTAAGAAGGATATTGAGAAGCTGAAACATGTCCAGAAGAGGGTGACCTAATTGTTTAATATATCTGGAAGCCAAGCCTTATGAAGAACAGTTGAAGGAATGGAGCCTCTTTAACCAGCAGAAGAGTAGATTGAGAGGTGCTATGATGGCCACCTCAAGATGTTGGAAGGTTGACCACGTTAGATTGGGCAAGCTTGTTTTTCCCTGCTCCAGAAAGTATGAACTGGTGGATTCAAATTGCAAGTAAGGAGATAGTGACCAAACATAACATAGAACTTCCTGACAGTAAGAACTGTTTGACACTGGGATCATTTGCCTTGGACCGTGGTAGGCCCATTGGACGTTTTTAGGCAGCCCTGTGCCAGGGATATTTTAGCTGTAGCTTTCCTGCATGGTAGGGTTCAACTAGATGACTTTTGGCATTGTTTCCAATCCAATTCTATGATTTCTGAAAACTCCTTCTGCACAGTAGGGAGTCTTCACATCTTCAGAAGCTTGACACTAGCCTATAAGATGGGCCCACCAGTTTGGGGTTTTCTTTTCCCCTTAGGTAGAGTACAGCAGGAGCGGCTCCAAGGAGTGGTCGTCTGTGAGAGCCTCCAGCAATTACTCAGAAATTGAGAGCCTGCAGGTCAACTCTCTGTACACATTCCGAGTGAGTATATATTTTGCATTTGTTTGATTATAACCCTACACCGATTTCCAATGGGGGGGGAAATGAACCTGTGTACTCTAATATTGTCTTCTCTGCCACTCAGAGAAGAGGACAGGGGATTGTTCTTTGCAAAGCAAGGCTAGATCTAATAGATGTAAAACATCATCAGGCAGATTTCAGCTGCCAAGGGCTGGTCAGTAGTGGAAACAGTTATGCATGTTTCTCTCTTTGGAAGTCTTCCTGCAGAACATGAATTTCTGATGATCTCGCAGTTCTGGGTTTGCTGCATCAAGGAGAGGATCAAAAGGGGTGTCTTAGGGGGAACCCCCCTCTGATTCAGTGACTGCCACTGACTGTCCATCATCTCCAGTAGAAGCTCTTCCCACCACCTAATCATTGCATTCTTTAACTGGAGAGGCTAACGATGGAAAGGATGGCCTTCTGTATGCAGACTATGTGTGTATTCTTCCATGAAACTGTTGTTCCTTTGTAGAGAGGCTGCTGATGTAGGGCCAGTAAGCTTGCTTCCTGCTTGCTTTGGGCCCAGAGGTTCTGTCGTCCTTCACCATTGGCGATCCTAGCTAGGGGGTTGTCTTGTAGTGCTGAAATGTTTGGAGAGCCACAGCTGCCCACCCTTGACATAATCAGAGAAGGCTTCTCCAACCCTTTGCAGGCCTACAGCTGAACGTTGGTTGAAAGGAGACTCTCTGGATGGCTAGAAGGTCCCCACAGAGCATGGAAACAGCCTCCTGATCTTAGAAGGTGCCATGACTGTTCAACACCAGGGGGCTTGATGGGGCTGCAATGCCTGTAAGGCTGTTGGTTAGAAGGAGGGGCCATAGACAGCCCCAAGAGGACTCGTTACACCTCTCCCCTCTTTCTCTTGGTTTGGAAAATTGGGTGGCACCAGAGAGCCCATCCGGTGTTACTGGCTGATAGAAAACGTAAGCCATGGTCCTGCCTCAAATTCATGGATCAGGGGATGGGAAGAGCTGTCCAAGGTGATGATGGACTAGTAGCAGTCCTAGACTTGGAGGAGGGAACCCTTATAAACTACTGAATCCAACCCTCTGATGCCGCAAATCCAGAAATGGTTTTCCTTGCTTGGTGTGTTTCACATGGTCTGGCAGTGGCTGTTCTAAAATTTGAGGCAGGGGTTTTTCCAAAGCTTTTCCTGGAGATGCTGTGGAGGTTGAGCTTGGATTCATAACCCAAGCTGCAGCCTGTCCCTATATCTGTTCCGTTCTTTCCATCTGGGCAACGTATTACCTTGAGGGCAGCCATGGGGCAGGGAGAGAGGGCACGTTCTGCCTCTTCCTCACCAGTCTCCTGGTTTCCCTGTGTGCTGCTTGCCCATCCTCTTTGACATCTGGTGACTGGGTAATGGAAATCTGCATGACAAGTGAGCCCCTGCTTTGAATCCCTGAAATCTCAGTTTTTTTTCTCTTTTCTTCTGAGTTGAAGAAAAAGGCAGCCACTGTCAGATGGGGAGGGAAGCCTACGGGTGCCAAGTGATGGCTAGAAGCAATGACTCCACAGGTGTCTGTAGCAGCCCTTGGAATCAGCGGCTGCCACAGACACCCTGAAGCTTCCTGCCCCTCGGAATCTTGTTCACAGATCCCGGGAGGAACCAGGAATCTGACTCTGATCACACGTTGCTTTCCTGCCGAGCAACAGAACAAGCCATGTCTTGCTCTGAGCTCCCTTTCCCCGTCAGCCCGGTCTCCTTGTAAACCTGCTTTGTTTTCATTAAAAAGCAATTTTTTTTTGCCAGCGTGCCTTCTTGCATATTAACGAGCCTTCTGGTTTGAAAAGGTTGCCGCGGTAACTAGCCGTGGAGTGGGAAACTGGAGCGATTCCAAAGCCATCCGCACGGTGAAAGGAAAAGGTAAACTGC
Source organism: Pogona vitticeps (assembly GCF_051106095.1). Taxonomy (NCBI): domain Eukaryota; kingdom Metazoa; phylum Chordata; class Lepidosauria; order Squamata; family Agamidae; genus Pogona; species Pogona vitticeps. The sequence continues at coordinate 25,229,819 of NC_135790.1, read as the reverse complement.
TCAGCAATGCAATTATTTTTACTGCTTTTCCTTTTATTTCCCTGCAACAGACAACCGACGGAGCCCAAACCCTACATCCATAAATAAATCTGAGCATTAATAACAATATCACTTACCTCTTACATTGTGTTATTTTAATATTAATGTATTCCTGGCAGCCTTGGGAGGTTCATTATATCCCACTCGCTCACCTCCCTCGACTATTCAATGTGCCAATTATGAAGCCATCTACAGCTAAAGGCCTGTGCATATTGTAAATATTAATCATTTGCTACATTAAACATCTATGGGTTCCTTGCCCAAACTTACATGAGCTGCTGCTCCTGCCGATTGATGCCTCTGCGCTCGTATTGGAAATACGTTAGAAAATGGAATTTCAGTTAGGCATACTATTGCTTTCAGCATCTTACTGAAGCTGTTATGTGCCTTCAAGTTGCATCTGATAGTGACCCTAATAGGGTTTCCAAGGTATATGAGCTCTTTGTGGTTTTTTCAGTGCCAGCCCCAGTAATTTGAAGCCAGCTCTACACATTGACTAGATGATGAAAAATACACTTAACCAGTTTTGTCTGCACAAATTCCCCAAGCACTAATGTTGAGACTTCTTGTCCTAGGAGTTAGCTAGATCCAGTAGCCAGGAGCACTTTATATCTCAGAATCCAACCTTTTTACAAATGTGATTCACCTTTAAAACAAGAACTGCGCTCACCACATACCTTGTTTTCAAAGGAAAATTAGGTCCTCTACTGCCAAGTTCAGTTTTGTGGTCAAGCTGCCCTGTAAGATTTGGGGTTAGGTTATGTACCCCCGTGCCCTGTGCATGAGGTAGAACCACAGCTGCTTCTTAAATCACTGAATGCTGCAGGCAGCCATCTTTCAGAATCTGGATTCAACTTCCAGTTTAGAAAAACTGGCTGTGGTAGAATCTTGGAAGAGGCATTCTGTGCTCCTAACCATGGTTTGCCTTTGGATTTATCCATGAGAGAGGAACGGGCATGAGATTTGTACTAGTTGGCGTGCATTTATAATGCCTTTGTTTTTTTAAAGAAGAACATGCAGAACACTTTTAAAAAGATGTTTGAGGTGCAGGTAAGCCCTATTTGTGGGTCACAAACCATCAGTTCAAGATAGGTTCATTAGGATTAATGTGTTCAGCTGGCAGAATAAATGGGGAAAGAAATGTTTTCCTTGGAAAGGTTGCAAATCTCAATGCATTAAATTTCAGTTTTCACCTTGCTTCTGTCTGATCCTTTTCTCCCTGTCTCAGTTATTCCAGCACCTACGATTCATATTGATGGTTACAATGAAAACTCCATAAGCTTCACCCTCAAGATGGAAGGTAACATTCAGGTAATAATCCCAGGTACTAGAATCTAGTTTCTCTGATCGTCTTTTACCGGGGTGACAAGGGTAAAAGAATGTATTTTTGTGTTGCAGTTTTAATATTGCACCTGTTTGCTAGAGATTTATACACACTGTGGGGCCAGCCCACACTTTAGACAAGTGGACTTTCTCTACAGTTCCCTCTTAAAGCCCCTGAATCCTGCTGGCAGCCATCTTTCAAATTCGACAACAAGGAGAAGAATCTGATCTAATTTACAATATGATTTATCTCAGTAAATGTTTAACTATGCTGGTCAAAAACTGTGGGGTGGGATGGGGGGAGTCTCAAGAATTGAAAATTCACTGGTTTATTTCTTTTCTTTCCCCCCTCTTCCCCCCACCCATTCTGTACCGTTGGCCAATAGGTGAATGGATATGTAGTGAAAATCTTCTGGGCTTTCGATACCCACAGACAAGAAAAAATATCCTTGTTCATCGATGGTGGAAAGTCGGCACAGACCGGTAAGACCTTTTCACCCTGAAATAATCGAAGAGAGATTCCCCAATTCAGAACCAGATCAAACTGAAATTGATTGCATGTGTTGTGGCTGTGAAATCAGAGAAGCACCAAAAAATATGGGGAAGGCTTTTTCAACATTTCTGGGTTCTTGGTCATAGAACCTTCAGGAAATTATTCCACATGAACTTCTAGAAGCTAGAGCAGGAGCACCCCGCCTGTGGAAAATCACTAGATTTTCTTCCATCCTTTCAGGCTTCATAGCTTGTTTCGCAGGTGGCAACTGTACGCTTTGGGTGATTCGCTGTCCTTTTGTCTCAGCTTCATTGAAGACTTTGTAAACCTTCCTTCTGGGGAAGAGATGTCCGTACATCTTTGCTTAGCCCTTGTCTTATCTCCCTTCTTCCTCAGTGGGTAATTTGACGGCACAGACCCCCTATGAGATTTCTGCCTGGGCCAAGACGGAGCTGGGTGACAGCCCTCTCTCCTTTGCCCATGTGGTGACCGCTGGCTCGAGACCATCCCCTCCCAGTCTGAAAGCCAAAGCTGTCAACCAGACTGCCGTGGAGTGTAACTGGACTGGCCCAAAGAACGTGGTAAGGCTGGGGTAGGAAACCTTCTGTCTTGAAGTCAGGTCAGACTAGCTGTTGGTCACCAGAGTCATCTGCTTAGATGTGGGCTGTATTTTTTGGGTTTCTGCCCTTTTGTGGCCTCTGAATGATTCACTCAAATACTATTTGGGGCTCGAATATAAAGAGAATATGAAGGTTTCCTTCAGTGAAAAGAGTCTGTCAGCAAAGGAACCTCTTCTAAACATTTGTCTCAATTTACAACTTCCAACAAAACTCTTTCTCTCTCTCTCACTCGCTCACACACACACACACACACACACACACACACACACACACACACACACACACACACACACACATTAAAAGATAAAGCAGAACAGTAAAATAATCTTCTTTAATTCCAACTGTTTAAAATACAACTTATCTAGAAAATAGTTATTTATTCTTTTCTAAGGATTTCTTTTACAATTATACCTGTATTTTGCTCTCATAACAATCCTGTGAGCTGGGCCATGTGGATGATGTGCTCAGCGCTACCCAGTGAGTTGAGACAAGCTCTGAACCTGGGCTGTCCATGCCCTAAATGATCCTGGTCACAGAAATTGGCTGGATCATGCAACATTTTCAAGAATTATTTATTCACCATTAAATCCCTTTAGTGGGTTGCCTGAGTGATGACCTTATAACTGGCGAACAGATAGAAAAGTTTTATACATTTGTTAGAAGTCGCTGTCCTGTTAACTCCGAACTCTCTGTTCACCTTGTCACGGAGATGACTATAAATGCAGGCAGGTTGGAAAACCTAAAATATTTCTATGGCCAAGAAAAAAAGTGCAAATTGCCAAGGCTGTTGAAAGAGGTACCATATTTCTCTCTGTCTCTCTCTTGTTGGGCAGATATATGGTGTATTTTATGCCACCTCTTTCCTGGAGCTGTACCGAAACCCCAACAACGCTACCACCGCCCTCCACAACATCACGGTCATCGTCAACAGAGATGAGCAATACTTATTTCTGGTAAGGAATTATTCTCACTCCATCCCACCCTGAAAACAAGCGCTGCTCAAACAATTGTTGCCAAATCCATGCTCAAGACGACAGTCTCGGAGTCCCAGCCAGGTTTGGGAAGCCCCTTAAGGGGAACCCTCATTGAGCTGTGGAGCGCCCGTCTCCCCTGACAATATTTAGCTTGCGTACAAATGTTGTAGAATGTTTTCATCGTAGATCCAGAGTTCTCTATGAATTCTGCAACAAAATGTGATTCATGAAGACTGGACTGTCCGTTCCTAGCGTACGGGTGTTAATTAAATGATACTGTTGTTCCCTTGAGTCTTGCGTTGTGTCAGGAGGCAAAGCTGCAGTAGATTAGCAGTGTGAATAACTAACAACTACTGACCTTCCTAAGGTACGTGTGGTTTCTCCGTACCAAGGACCACCTTCCGATTACATTGTGGTGAAGATGATCCCGGACAATCGCCTTCCTCCTCGGCACCTCCATGTCATACACCTGGCGAAAACATTTGCGGTCATTAAGTGGGAGTCGCCGTACGATTCACCTGATCAGGATATGGTAAGATGGTTGGGCGGTTGGAGGTTGCCCAATGCTGTCTTTGCACAGAGTTGAGGAACAAGCATTTCACTGCTGACTGCAAAGGTTGCAGTTGTAAAAGGGTGAAGCGGTTGAAGGCAGAGAGATCTGTTTGACACCCAGCAGAGCCTTTCCCTTCCAACACTGATGCTTCCGCAAATATTTAGCATTTCAGAGACGGGATAAGACCTCTCAAAGGCTGGGATTCTCAGCATTCACTGTGCTCCCTCTTTGCTCCCTTCAGTTGTATGCTGTGTCTGTGAAAGATTTAGTTCGAAAGACGGATAGAAATTACAAGGTGAAGACTCGTAACAGCACGGTGGAGTATACCATCAGAAAATTGGAGCCTGGTGGGAAATACCATATTGTCGTTCAACTGGGAAACATGAGCAAAGAAGCCAGTTTGAAAATTAGCACAGGTGAGCCATGGCTTATTCGGAAACGTGTCCCAGGGAATCTTTGTCTTCCTGCTCCTGGCTGGAATTCAGGGCACACTCATCCTAAAGAAAAGTCCCAGTGGATTCAGCAGGGTTTATTTCAGAGTAAATTTGCACAGAGTTGTACATGCACTGTGCTGGTATTTTGAAGAACTGATCAAGGCCAATGATCAAACGTTGTCTTAGTGTTTCCATTACTTCCTCTTGCTTCTTTTTTACAGTATCTCTCGCTGCCCCTGAGGCCTTAAAGATTATCGCAGAAAATGACCATATCTTGTTGTTTTGGAAGAGTTTAGCCTTAAAAGAAAGCCAGTTCAGTGAAAGCCGGGTAAGTTATAACCACACAACGGTGACATTCCAGCCCCCATTGTTTTACTTATTTGAGGATGTTTTGTGCTGATTGGCTAAAACCAAGTTGCAGAAGGAGTAGGCCCATCGACATGGATGAAAATTACTTATATGTTGACTACGAAAAAAATTCATTTTGGAGAATTTAGACTAGCTGGGCCCAAAATTGAATCTTCTCCCTCCTTCCCTCTCAATCCCCCCCTCTCTCTATCTCCCTCTATCTCACACACAGAGGGAGGTGGGGAGATAGTGTGTATACATTCCCTTTATATATGTGTGTTATGAGCAAGCAATTTGTAAATCACTGGACAGCTCCTGTTCATGCAACCTGGTGCTTTGAATGCTATATGCTTTTATTCAGAGCAGCCACAAAAGGCAGAGGCTGGAAAAATTTGCCACAATATCCAAATTCGTCTGCTTTTGTTAATCGTTCTCCTTTATGGCCAGAATCCTACAATTCAAGATAGTGCACGTATGAGGAATTGTAATTTTTATGGTCATCTTTCATGCGCCTGGATGCAGGACTAAGTGTGTGGCTTAGGAATGTCTGTGTGCCCAGCAGAAAGCTAGGTCGATCCCTCACACAACACATGTGATCGTTGGTTCATGCTGCACGATTCCACGAGGATTCTGGCCTATCTCTCTATATATACTGTAAACACACACACACACACACACACACACACACACACACACACACACACACACACACACACACACACACACACACACACACACACACACACACACACACACGTATAATCATGTGTACTATTATTCTGTAACTCAACTTGTCTCACATTGTTGTGTGCATGTTTCTTCTCAGGGCTACGAGATCCACATGTTTGACAGTGCAACCAATAGCACGTCCTATCTTGGAAATACCACAGAGAATGTCTTCAAAGTGTCCAACTTGAAGCCAGGCCACAATTACTCTTTCGCGGTGCAAGCGCGGTGCCTCTACAATGGGCAGATGTGCGGAGAGCCAGCGACGCTGCTCTACAATGAACTAGCAACGGGTAAGCCCTCAGCCCAGAGTTTCAGAGGCTGGCTTTTCTCCTGGGATGCCTGGGGAAGACTCAAACTCCCAACCTCTACCTCCACAGCCAGATACCAAACGCATTGATCGATCCTTCCAGTTCCCATTTGATTGAGGTCCTTTAAAGCATACCAAAGAGTTCTCAGAACAAATGAGAGTCCTTTATGTGTTGTTCTAATAACCTTCCTTCCACTCTTCAGGCGAAAATCCTGCGGCCTCTACGATGGGGAGATCTACAGATGTGGCCGCCATTGTGGTACCGATATTGTTCTTCTTACTGGTGACCATGGGCGTAGGTTTCGTCATCCTGTACATGCGGCACCGAAGACTTCAGAACAGCTTCACCGCCTTTGCCAACAGCCACTACAGCTCTCGACTGGGGTCAGCCATCTTCTCTTCGGGTGATGATTTAGGTAAGCCTCGCCATTTTTCGATGAGGTCTCAGTTAGACAGAACACCTACGGCTGAAACTGGTCTGAACCACATTCAGCTGCAGAAGTCCACACTGGTGTAGGGCCAAATTGGACATTATAGATGGCACATCGTTAGAGTCTTTAAGTTCCTTAAGTGTTGTAATGACACGATTCTGGCAGGACTTTGTGCCGGAGTGGTCACACCAGCAAACAGAGCCTTTGTTTTCCTGCCAATGCCCAAATGCAAAACAAAGCTCATTTGCATACTATAGAAAGTATGAAAAGCTCATGCTATGACAGTCAGACAGCGTTCATCAGTTAAGGAATTCCCACTTCTAATGACATGCTCTCTGTGTCTGTATGGATTAGCCCATAGTTGGCTTGCAGTTTTTAGGGAATCTGTCTTTTTTGTTTCCATTGAAGTGTTGTCTTGTGGAGGGCAGGTTATGTGGGTGGAAATGACAGGTTGACCCACATCGAACACTCCCAAATGGTGGATAGTTGAGGGATCATTAATAAGGAGATTATCTAACTCCCACCACCCCAGTTTTATGACCTGTGTATTTATTTTCATGCATTGAAATGAATGGTAATGCTTTGGTTACGGAACAGTTCCTGGCATACACGGAGAAGGATCGGCTCTGCTGTTGTTATGTTTCAGTATCTTTGTACCTTTGCGTTCCAGGGGATGAGGACGATGAAGCGCCAATGATCACGGGCTTTTCAGATGACGTCCCCATGGTGATAGCGTGAAGTGTGCTTCGGACTCGGGGAAACCAAAATGGTGTAAATATTTTGTTTGATAAAAAAAGCAAAAAACAGTCAACTGTTTATTTTACAACAAAAAAATGCACTTTTGAGTTGCAATATGTTATTTTTGTATGGGCTGAAAAAAAATGAAGAAGATGATGATGAAGAAGAAATAATTATTACACTTTGTAGTACACAGCTGTGAACTTCCAAACCAGGTTGATTTAGCAATGAGTATCTGTTGATGTTGTTTTAACTTTCAAAATTTTCATACTTTTGATTTAGTCTTACGAGGCTGTGCTTGCTGGGCATGTTTTTAAAGTCGGTGTGTGAGAGAGACTGTTTCTTTTCTGTTGGCTGACTCTCATCCTCAGAGAACTTCTGCGGCCAGGGAGAAACCCCTTGATGCTCGCTCTGTCTTTGATGTCACAGGGTGGAGCTACGTAGACATGATGAAGGATGGAGGGCCAACAGCCGATCTGTCTTGAACTCCCTGTTGTAATGTATACTAATGGAAAGTGGTGTCATGTGAGCCTATTAGGCATTTCCCAGCCTTTGTTCAGCTTCTGCTATAAGGCGAAAGAGGAGGGTCATGGAAGGGGGTCTAAGAATGGAGACCCCAGATTTCTTGCTTTTACCAGTGCCACAGGGGGCAGAGCTCACTCATTCAGCGACAACCCCCATCTGCAAAGGATGATCCTTAGCTTCGAGGCTCACCCTCCCTTCTAAACCAGAGATTGAAAGGGTTTGATTTTAAACCAGACCCCCCAAATCCCCCAGCATGACTTCTGTGTTAGCTGCAGAAATCAGGGAGAGGTGGTCCAAAACCCAAATATATTTTTCCTGCACTGCTTGTATCTTGTGTGTCTGGCCTTATCTTCTGCTTCTGGACTCTTAGGTGGCATTATGGATCTTTCCCTCCATTCTCTCCCCACCCATCCCTTCTTGGATCCCACACTTGCTTCGGGCCTAATCCACCAGATAGTCCCCTACCCCATGGTCTGAGCACCTGGCTCTTTTCAATATCCAAGACCCACAGAAGGAGCAGAGAGCAGGGAATCCTGTAAAGCTACAGTGACATGCCACTTCCATTACAATACGTTACGAGAGAGAGAGAAATTGGGATGGGCCTGTTTTTAGAGGTTGGCCTGTCTGTTCTTTGTCTGCCTCTAAATTGGAGACAAGGTGAAGGGCTGAAAAGCAGGATGGCCGTTTCATGCCAAAGTAAGCATCAGTAAAATGGAAGACAGAAGCTTATCCTGATTTGCATAACATTCCATGTGCGAATCGATTCCAAAAATTCGAGATGACTTGCAAATTTTAAACAGAATGATGATGATGATGCTCAGTGACCAAGTGACGTGCTTGGGTGCTGCTCACAGGGGGGCTGAGGTCCATGATCTCCCTTCCTGGGGTTCTTTGTCTTTAAATCTGATTCGGCCTGGACAGCTTGTTGAATGGGGGACACCTTCAGAAGGAAGATGGCTTGATAGCCATCCTTCAAGTGGAGAACTCTCCTACGTCTTAAGAGGACATGCGGCCACCCTTCTGAGCAGTCCGTTTGTGACCTTCATTTCTGAAAACAGATAAGGCGGTGTAATATAGATGGCTTCTCCATGGACTTCATGAGGATACATTCCTTCAAATGCTGCTACAAATAACCTCCACAGATTTCTGGAGGACTTTTTAAAATTCCTTAACTAAGTCTAGTTTCTGGTTCATGAACCGATGAACTAAGAGAACCAGTTCTCTCAGGATCAGAGTCTCAAATTAGCTGTTTTTTTGTTTTTGTTTTGTTTTTCCTACAAGAGATTTTATTTTAAGACAAATATTCAGGAAATACAAATATATATCTATATATAGCTATGAAGAGAGATAATAATTCCTGAAAGTTTTACATTGACTTTTAAACAATGGTTTGGATTTTGTTTTGTATGAGGGTATATTTTTGTTTTGTTTTGTTTTCTTAATTTATTAGGAAATCTGCTTTGAGTCAGAGTTCCAGAATTTCTCAGTCATGTGCACACTTTATTGTGTGAAAGAATGTGCCACTTTAATCTTTTGCAAAGATCGTTCGTTATTTTGTGTCCTGTGGTTGAATCAGGTATTAATGCCATAGTAAAAAAAAAAAAAAAGCACCAAAACACATTTTATTTTTTTCTTCTTCGATTAGTTTGTCACACTTTATGAGAAAGCAAAAAAAAAAAGGGGGAAGTAGAGTGACAGAACCAAATGAGAATGAAATATATTCTCCGTATCACTTAGCATGCGTTCATGAAAGCAAACAATGGTATATGACGCACCAAGTTTATTGTGGGTTTTTTGTTTGCTTTTCTGGTAGAATTTTTGGATAAGAGTAAGATGTGTGTTTCGGTGCTCAGAACGTTCGTGAACACGCTGCTGTCTCCACTGAGATTTCTCAACCTTTCAAAACCCGTCTACCTTGTCGATGCACATAAAAATCTCTTATTCAACTCCCCCTCATTTTGTCTAAAATGGTGTAAACAACAACGCATCAAAATGTTTATAAACTAAGGAGGAGGAGAGAATGGATTTCAATACGTTTAGCACGGCTGTGCGTCGTTGGGAAGATCCAAGAGGCTGCATGCTAAAGGATGCCAGGACACAGTGAATGAAGCCTGGGGCGTTGAATGGAACTCTTGGTGATCTCACAGAAGATCTGGTCTGATGATCTATTTAGGGCTCTGTGGGAGAGTTGGGGAGGCACTTTGAGAGAAGCCACCCCCAACAGCCTAGCTTGACCTTCAGTCTCTTTCTACTGGGTATTGGGTGGTCTGTTCTCCCTCTTGTAAAGACACTAAAAAACCCACAGTGGATCAGGAGATGGCTGCAGGGGTAGAGCACTGAATTGCTAGCCACGGCGCCAGAATGGTTCTCAGCTCTGAGGTTTGGGAGGGGGGCCTGAGTGCAATGCAGTCTTAGATGCAGAAGCACCAACTATTGGATTGTGCCTCAGGCTTTCCCCTCCCAGCCTTTGACTCATTATCGTCAACACAAAATTCATATATAAAATATGCAGCTAGCTGTTAGGTGTTTATAACAGCTTCCTTCAGCTTACTTTAAATGCCATTAGATTAATTGCAGATTTCCCATTACCTTTCCTTCCTGATGCCCTGGTGACATTTTCCCCTCGCCTGGTTGATCATTCTTGGCTGATTTTTGTTTGTTTTTTTGAGAAAGAGCTCTCATTCATTCCAAACATTCCTCAGTGGCAGCTGTTGATGGAACCTCTGTGTTTGTATGCGCCATGTTACCTGGTTTCTTGATGCTGCAAATTCAGCTATGCAGAGTTTGGCTCCAAAGTCAGTGTCAGGTAACCCTCTGCCTTTATGTTTGCATAAGCAACAGTGGAACTTCGACAATGCAAAACAGTTAAGCAGTAAAAGCAAGGGCTCGCAGAAAGACCTGTGTTACCTGCGGTCACCAATGGGATATAACCTGGTTGTTCTCTCTCTGTTTGCCTTCTGAATTGGAAGCAGATAAGGCTCTGGAGAGGGGTTGGTTTCCCTGACCTTCCATGAACAGGATGTAGACCATCCATGAGCCAGAGTTCCAGTTATTGATGATGGCTTCATTGACAATGGAATAGTCTCTCTCTCTCTCTCTCTCTCTCTCTCTCTCTCTCTCTGTCATCCACACACACTTACAAACACAGAGTGATGAATGTCAACATTAGCATAAAGGGACAGAAAGTCCTCCCAAACCAGTTTCCCAGTATGGTGTGTTGTGGATGAAATAGTCTGTGTATTGAGATCAGTCCTTTTCTTAGCTTCATGGTGGATTCTGGGAACTGTCGTCCAAAAGATGAACTTCTTTTCACTTTGCAACCCACCTTACAATCCCCAAAATGTTAGGATCCACAGAGCTAAGGCTTCAGGACTGTACAGATTCACGTTATCATGATTTTATTCCAGGGGCACATCATGAAACTCAACATCCAAACTTTGTTTCAGAAAGATGCATTAGGGAGGGTCATTTTGAAAGTCTTTCTTGGATACCGTGCTTTGTTTCCCAAATTGGAAGAAAAGAATCCCAAAACAGATCACTTGCTTCTTCCTCCAGTATAAAAGAAGTGGACACTGCTTGTTGCTGCTGCTGTTTGTTTGTTTTTTGTGTTTTTTTAAAAAAAGACTGCTTTGATGACCTTCATTCAATTTGAGCCTAGAAGAAACCATGGAAAAACTAGAATGCGGAGAACACACTTTCATTTTCAATGAATATTTTAGGGAGGAATTCTGCTGAAATGAAGTTATTGTCTGTTGTCCCATCAATGACAGAAGTGTAGAGTCCCATGAATCACACATTAGAGCGCACAACTTTACTTGGAAGTACTGGAGCCTCACGGTGAGAAACTTCAGGACCTCTTGTGGGAATTCTCTCTTTTTTTCCCATGCAAAATGAAAGAACGGCAATCTCAGAGTGGGCTCTACAAGATGTAATTCCCAATAAAATTGTGGGACCTCCATTTGAAAGATTCAGCGAACGTTTGATAAAATTAGTTATTTACTCATTTATTTGATCGCTTACCTCCTGCCTTTCCTCCAGGGAGCTCAAGGCATGGTGTGTCCTCACAAGAGCCTCTGAGGTAGGTCAGACTGTGCCAGGATCAATCCATGGCCATCATGGTCGGGTGGGGACTAGAACTTTGATTTCTCCAACTCCAGTCCAACCTTCCAGCCCCTACTCCAAATGATGGGTGCCAACCGGTAGCAGTTTTCGAGAATTTTAAACATCTGGTCCTGGATATACTATGCAACAAAGCATGTACGGTACCACTGAATTATAGCACTTGATTTAAAATAAACTAAGATCCCAGGCTCCATAATTCATAAAAGGCAGTTATTTTAAGTAGAAAGCTGCTTTGGACCAACTCAGGCTGGCATGGAAGGAGTATGCCCCCAATTTTACAAGCTCACAAAAATATATATATATATATATCTGAGACCAAACTAGAGAGGTCTCCAGGGCAAAGTGGAAAATTTGCACCAGGTAGGAAAATCTGGAAGAGTCAAAGAAAATTAAAGAATTCACAGTGTAATTAAGGAACGGGAAAGCCTTTTTATACATCAAGAATACAGGAGGAGGAAATTAGGTTTTTTCTCCCCCAAAAATTAAGCATGTATGTTGCACAAAGGGGAACATTAACCAAATAATTAAAGGAACAAAAACTGCAGAACTGCTAGATAGCTCAGTGGTTTAGGTATGTGGCTGTGGAGCCAGAGGTGGGGAGTTCGATTCCCCACTGAGCCTTCTTGAATACGAACTGGACTTGATGCTCTATCGGGTCCCTTCCAGCTCTAAGATCATTATTATAGAAAAGGGCTGCTAAAGAGAGAGCAGCAAAGGAGTGTATCTTTAATAAGATTAGTGGTAGATGAGCCAAGGGATTAAGGAGGAGAACAAAGAGCCAAGCAAGGCAGACAGAGAAGGGGCAAGATTGCGGAAATAGAAAAACAAACAAACAAAAGGAATAAAATCATTACCTAGTTTACCACCCACTTCATACTGAGAAATCTCACCCCAAGGAGGCAGAAAGATAGGAATCAACAGATGTTGCTGGAAAATACTTGATTATGCTCAATCAGCTGGTTGCGAATATTTGTGGAATATTCATTTAGCAGAGGGGGGAGGGCAGGATTCAACCCTTTGTTGCAGGAAAGAGATGGCAATGAGCAAGTGCTCAAGACAGCCTGACTGGGCTCTCCACCTGCACCCTAGAGCGCACGAGCTAGCCCTTCCAGCCTTCATGGATTTCCTTTGGATCAGGGCCATCGAGGGGCGTGTCTGTGCATCCCGTATAAAATTAGCAGTTTGGGATTCTTAACAAAGAGAGAGAACATGTTTATGTAAACATTGCACGATGCACTTGGTTTTGTTTCAGTCTTCTGAATCTAGAAAGTGAAAACATGTGGGTTCTTTTTAAGAAGAAAAGTAGGATGAAAATATTTGAAATGAATGAATGTTGCAACAATGGCTTCCAGCCTTGCAGTGGTCAAAAGGTGGCCCTCCTGATGGTTCAGGACAGCAGCTCCATCACTAAAATAGTCAGTGATGAGAGACGATTGGAGTTCTTGTCCACCAACATCAGAAGGACCATCTCTTCCTCATCCCTACCTGAAAGCCCAGTTGATCCCAAATTCTGTTCTTTGCCTCCTTGTGTATTTTTGGGTCACTACCAGTGTCTTTGGCATCTCTTTCTGTAGAGACCCAACAGCTTCCTTGACTGTTTCCAGTTTCTGAGAAATGGACTGGCGTGTACCAGTGGATTTGATCAAAAAGAGCCTCTTTGCAACACCTTGACAATTGTTCTACTTTTGTGGAATTGCACAAAAATCCAGCCCCTGTCAAGAAGGTACAGAGGAGAACTGAACTCCCAACCTCTGGCTCCACAGAAACCAAACCATTGAGCTAGCCAGGAGTCAAACCGCACACGTTGGCCAAAAACATCCTGCAAATGAATGCAAGATGGCACAGAGTTAAGACAGTTGTTATTGTACAATAACAAGGTGGAAACATCTCCTTGATAACAGTTTCCTGCTATGGGTTTTTTTTTTCTTTTTGCTGTTGAGGTTGTAGGGTTTTCACAATCCTGGTGGCACAAATAAAGTCTTGGCTCAGGAAAAAATTGTGTGTGGGCTCTTTATTTTTGAAAGTCTCCTTTAAAAATTTCAGCCCCGAGTAAAACATTAATGAACTGCAGCATTGCACTTAAAAGATGCCTGATCCGCGGAATCGCATGCATGCACCAAACTCTGGTTTTGCCTTCCCAATTAAATTTGCTGCAAACACACATTTGTGGAGTTTGCTCCTTTCTCATTATCTTGATCCACAGGGGAATACCTTGCTTGTCTTCTTCCCAGCCTTGTAGGTGTCCAGAACATTTGCATGTAGTAAATTACATTTCAAAGCACCGACAACAAGGTTGTCAGCTTAGGGAAGAGGCAGAACGCAGGCAGAAGATTGCGGTGAAAGCCCATTCAGAAAAGGGTGGGTGGAAAGAAGATAAAGGAAGCAGCCATATCCTGAACCAGAATCTTTCTTCCACCTAGCCTGCTAAGGCCAGCTCTGACTGGCAGCAATGACAATCTAGGGTCTCAAGCACGCCTTCCTGGAGATTCCTCAGAGGCCTCCCATCCAAGTGCTTACGTGGTCATACCCTGCTTAGCTTCTGAAGTCAGAAGAGCTCAGAAATGTTCGTTTGGAGATCTTGGGCCTATTGAAGATGTGAAAATGTCTTCTGGATCACACAGTGGTGGGTCAAACATTGCACTAGTCCCAATGTACTTTTCCTTAAGATTGGTGGTTCCCATCCTTGGGCCCCCAGATGTTCTTGGAGTTCATCACCCAGAAATCCTGGCCAGCACAGCTTCTGGAAATTTTAGTCTGAGAACATTTAGGGACCCAAGGTTCAGAACCACCGGTCTAAATGGCTACCAAGGAAACCTATGTTCTTGTTTTTCACTTGTACATGCGACAGCATTGTCTCCGAGCTCTGAAGAAGGATGTCTGGAATGGAAAATTGGGTTGTAGATGTCTGGGCCAGAAGCTGAAATGAAGAGGTTGGGTCTACTGGTCATCACTTCAACAAAGAGTCTTATGGCACTTTGGTGATGAACAAGTTTGATTTGCCGTCAAGAACTCCATCTCATTGCTTCAGCTGCAGCTCCTGGAAGTGGGCTGGAGACGACAAAAGCAAATGAAACATGGTGGTCTCAAAGGTGGGACAACGCTCTTTATTGTCTTTGTTGCAACCAAAGATGCTGCTGAATTCGGCTGTCCCAGCACGCTCAGGGACCCCATTTTTATTTTGGCATGCGTGCTGATCTTCCCAATTCTGCTGTTTTGGCCTTTGGTGAGATGAAAAGACAGCTCTGAAGTACATAACACAATTGTGATCATTATATGAGAAAGAAGGTTTTGAAACAAGCAGAAAGGGAGGACCCACTTTATTGGGATGGATAATAAAAGCAGTGGTATGTGCTGAAAGTGGGTATCGCGTAGCCTATTGAATGCAAAGCTTGTGGGAATCTGCTTTGTAGTGGTTGGGTCCTAAAACTCTCTCTGACTCTCTGTCCATCTATCTCTCTCTTTCTCTCTGTCACACACACACACAAATAACTGGGTGATCAGAAAGAACCCTTCTAAGTCAAGTTCATTATCTGATAGACTGGCTGTCGAAACCGAGAGACAATTCCAGCAGGCGGCGCTCCGGAGCAAGCAAAAACAAAACCCGGCTTCGCCTGTGAATGACAAAAAACAGATGTACTTCACCTTAACTCTTTGCTGACTTCCATGAATTTGCCTACCCTTCATTCCTTTTCCTTTCTCTGTTGTTTGTTTCCTTGCTTCTTCCTACGTTACCGTCTGTCCTTGTCAAAAATGAAATTATATGCGCAAAATAGCAAAAAGGCAGGAACGTAGTTTCTGGAGCATTATTCTGCAAAATGCCATATGTGTTGGTAATGCACTTCGATCAATGTAAACACCTTCTCCTGATTTCTGTTGATTAAACACACAGTCCTAAAACAAGCCATATCGTTATTATTTTATTGCCTTCCCACTCAGGCTAAGGTTACAACTCTGCCTCCAAAAGCGGCTTACGTAATAAAATAGATCCAGATCCAAAATAATTTCTGGAAAATTATCAACAGAAATATGACACTTTTTTTTCTTAAAAGAAATCCCGATATGCAATAAATCAACAGCTGACTACAGAGCCACCGACAGGAAGAAAATGAATCATGGCAAATTTTTGGAAACAAAACAAAGCAGAAATGTATATGCCTAGTATCTAACAAAACAAAGCAATACATTGAGGGAATGGAAACTCAGGTTAAAATCACAACCAACCAAGCACACAAAAGAAGAGTATGATCCTAATACGTAGCGATTGCAAATTTAAAATAGCCAGGAGGAAAGAAAAATGCAATCTTTTAAAACACCTTTTCTGCTGGAAAGTTAGCCTTAAGTGAACAAAAGGGTTGGAACACACAAGATGGAGGGATCTTGAAACATTGCATCTGGTTCTGCAGGATGCAATGTACTGCATTAAACCAAACCCAGTTATTAATGTTTTCCTGGCATTTTTTCATTTGCTCATTTTTTTGGTTTTGTTTTGTATAACATACACCTTTGTGGCAGACCAAATAAAATGCACCATTAAACTGAAGTTTCTTGCCCACTGCCGTGGTACACCAGGTGGCAGTGTAGACTTTTCATCACCCCCAACCAAACGGAGACAGGGGGAGTGTCTTTTCTTTCTTCCCCTTTTGGTTTAATACTTCTGGTGGCCTCCAAACATTATTTGTTCCAGATGAGTTCTCGCTATTGTAATATTTTGTTTAACTCAACCCGCTCCGAGCGAACTTTGCACAAGGATCTTTTTTTAAAAAAAAAAGAGCAAAAAATAAAATAAAAATCCATATACTAGCAGACATTAGAAACGCAGTTCTTAATAGACCAAACCTGCTTCTTATTTCAGCAGCTGGTTTGCGGTTTAAAGAACCCATAACTGATGCTAACAATGGCATTTGGGTGGAAGGAATATCGCCAGAGTGGACGTGGACGTACTTCCTGGCCTTCTTTCTACTGTGTCCAAAGAGGAGAAAAAGTCAGCTTTCTCCAAAATGAGGAATCCATCATCATAATCTTAGAACTGGGACCCTATAGATCATTGATTCCAGCCCCTGTCAAGGAGGGCCAGTGGGGAATCAAACTTTCGACCTGTGGCTCCACAGCGAGATGCCTAAGCCACTGAGCTATCCAGCAGTTCTTACACTCAGTAGATTTCACCATCTTTTAACTAATACAGCACAACAGGAAACATGTGGCTTTCCAGGGTGCTATTAAGCAGCAGTTCTTATCATGCTTCACCACTAGCTGTGTTAATAAGGGATGATGGGTGCCATGGTCCAGGAACATGGAAGAGCACATGTTTGCCTTTGCTACAATACTACGTGGACTCCAGCCAACATGAATCATCTCCACCCTGTCAAGGAAACATGTATTCCCTTCCTGAAAACAAAGGAACTTCCCTTTAGCTAGGGTTTTACCCCATCTCTGGGGTTAGCAACAGATTCAAAGGCAAAATTTTGAGAAAGCAACAATGAAAAGAGAAAAGAGGCCAGCAGCAATCCTCCAGCATGTCACTCTCTCATCTGTGGTCCACCAGCTACAAGAGCCTTTAATCCATCTTTCTCACTCGTTTGTTGAGTGCAGGAAAGCAGGCGGGCATATGGATTCAGGATTCTGCCTTACCCAGAACTTGGCACAGAGCTAAACTATGTTAAAGATAGCCCCTTAGCAGAAGACATTCCTTAAATGTTGAAAATGTAACTGCCACAGTAAACATCTTCCACACATCTTGTAATTTGCGAATTAACTTGCTTTGCTATTAGTTATCGGGAAGTAAGCTCATTTGCAGGTATAATGACTTGGCTCTTATTAGGTCTCTGGCACAGTAATGGATTTCTGTCGTACCTCATCTTGCAGAGTCAGCATCGGAAGAGGAGGAAGATCTCATGCAGCTAGGGGAGGCCAGTGTGGAAGGGAGGTTTAGTGCGCCAGTGATCAGGGTTGTCCTACAGACTTCCAGAACTAGCACAGTCAGCAGAGACGCATCAGAGGACAGAGTGCAACAGATGTGAGGCTCACTTGTCCCAGGGAGAGGTACAGGTTGAAGAGATTAGAGCAAAAGTGCAGCCAGCATTTCAAGGTTAAATACCAGTGAGAGGCAGGTTGGGAGCTATACATTCTGTGTGTGCTGCCAGCAGAGATTTTGAAGGAGGCAGCATGAAACTTCACCTCTTGCCAGCTATTCTGTGTTGCCTGTCCAGAATTCTAGAACCTTTGATGCACAGAAATCCAATGAGCTTACCCCAGCCCGCTCCCTATTGGGAAAAAGACTTATCTCTTTGGGTTGGCCTAATTGCTTGATTACAGAACAGCCCTGACCTCCTGCACTGTGAATAAGGTCTTATCTAAGATGCCTAGCCTGGGTACTTGCTGGTAGACTGGTATAACAATTTCAGCATCTCATGCCATGCGGTCTCTTGGATCCAGTTTGGCTGTTGGTGTCCCTTTCAAATATTTATTAAGCCAGACACTTCAGAACCTTTTAACGGTTAGAACAGTTAGGGAAATGGTCAATAAACAACCTTCTAGTGAGGAAAGACCAGGATTGCAAAAGAACTTTGAGTGCAGCTTGTCCTCTCCACCCATAAATTTGTGGGTCCTACACAGACTGCGGAAGATCATTTTAACAGGATTTTAATTTTTATTCCTATTTGCAATGCAAATTACAGGCTCGTCCTTTGCCCTTTTGCTGAGGACTAGGTATGTAGTTGGGGGCACCCTCGGCACTCCAGATTTTTCCCCCACCCTGCAACTCTAGTATCTGAAAGAAAACCTCCAGACCCTTCAATAAAATGGAGAACACTTGTCATCACCCTCAGGTGTCGTTTGGCGCAACATTTACAGCCAGACAAACAGATTCCATATGTGTGGCTCCTTCTGCTTCCTTTACCTCACCGAGCTTGCAGGAACCGGTTGCTACTCTTTCCTCCATAATCCTCTGCCAGGCCTCTTTTCATCCATGCTAGGAAGACAATCAAGGAAGCCGATGTCAATATATGTACAGTGCTTGTTTTCTGCATCTTTCCCCCAACATGGTTTTAGCCTCTGGTTTCCATCTCTCCGTCTTCCTTGTGCTGCCACCTCGTTTTCTGAGACAGCCTTTGTTCCAAAAGTTTTCAGCAGCATCGATTTTCTATCAGCGAGTAACATGGCCTTTGGGCTACCCCTGACAACATGCAGGCAAAACGCAGCCGACTGGAACGTCCTCATCCAGGTTTTGAGCTCTGGGGAAATATGTTGGTGTGGTTTCCATCAGGCGTGGCTTCCATGCAGCACCCCAGGGCAAACTCTTGCCAGTCACTGTGGTGGGAGACCGCCTTGTCCCAGACAAGCATTGGTGGCATTTTTTCTCTAAGGGTAAAGGCTGGCAAACGGATCTGCTAATTGCCTGCTTCCTTTGCTAGACAAATCCAGGTGGGCACAAGGTGGAATCTGCCACGCTGGAAAAGAGAAATCCCAGGTTGCCTAGACTTTTGCATTTGGTTACAAAACCAGGTGTGCTCAAGGGTGTCTCTCCTTTCCTAGCTGCTAAAGGGGGGAAAAGGCGGCTGACACCCTGTTCCATGAATCCGTCTATAGACAGACCAGAGCCAATTAAAATCCAAGAAGTAACTTGTGAGGGACCATGGCAGTTCCACATGGGTTCGGTCAAAACTCTGTTTTGTCTAGTCTCTATATGTCTCTGAGAATATTGTGTTGCAAAGACTGGATAGCTCCATGGTTTAGGGCTGTGGAGCCAAAGGTGGAGAGTTTGATTCCCTACTGGGTCTCCTGTGAGTAGAACCAGCCTGGGTGGCCTTGGGCCAGCCGCATGGTCCCAGGGCTCCCCCTAGAGGAAGAGAAGGGTAAACCACTTCTGAGTACCCTTTACCTTGAAAACCCTAAAAAGAATTGCCGTAAGTCAGAACTGACAAGACAGAACACACAAACACATGCATAGTTGCATGCACACATGCACAAAGAAATCACATGGAATGGCTTTTATTTTGATGTGCAACTTTTCCTAACACAGATACACATTTGTATGCAGCTTTGCCTGGCAGAAGCTTTCACAGGTTGCAGCTCACTTCTTCCGACGCAGTCCCAAGGGGTCTTCTGAAGAAGTGGGCTGGAGTCCACAGCCATTTGCACCAAACAAAAATTATTTTTAGCCTCTAAGTCACCTGATATGAAAATATTGCTCCACAATGAGGCAAAAAGACCAAAGCAGTTATCTTGAAGTCCACCAACGTGCTTCAGTTTTCGATGTGTCTCAGCAGATGTCATCTTAAATGCTCCTCGTCCTCTGTTACACAGGAGAAGGTGTTGTGTTGTTTTGAAATCAAAATGGCAGACACCATCTGGGGCATTTGCTTTTTTAAAAGTCAGGACCCTTTTTATACAGTGTGCTGACTTAATGAATTAAGGCTACTTTGTTCCTCTATCAAAAAAGTTTTCCACTAGTCATTCCCACTGGTTAAGGGCAGACAATCGTTCTGAATCTACTGGTAGAGTTTTGTTGAATTTGCAGTCAAGCCTAATGACCCCATTACTCCAGCTCTATGGCTGAAATAGAACAGACTTGAGATAAGGATGAGTGGGTGTTTCTGTGAAAGAGCCATGTGTTCAGTGTTGATATTATTTTTTAAAAAAATCTGGGTTTAGCATTCCTTTATTTGAAAGCCGAAATGAAATTGTGAGACTCATCAAATCAATGCATGTTTACCCATTGTTGACTTAACAATGGATCATCAGTTGATTCAATGGGTCTGTTTTGAGTTGAGAGTTTCAATTGGATGTAAGCCTTAATGAGTAGAATCCTAGTGGTGACTGCATAGGATCGGCATGGCTAATTGCAGCTAATAGGTAGAGGTATGAGGTGCATACCCATTGCACAGTTCATTTATTCACTTATTTATTTAGGTCGTCAGCCACCTTTCTCCCCATTAATTGACAATTCATCAGTCAAAATGAGCAACAGCAAGTTTCAGAAACTTTCTATGAACACCAGTAGGATTCTGGCCACCGTATGTCTTTCACACCAGATCCTGAAAAGTGGATATGGATGGGAAAAGTAGGTAGACATCACAAGCCTGAATCCTGCCCATGATGAAATCAGTGAATTAATTGTCCAACAGCTTACGACTGGTTCTTAATCTGAGTTTGCTGCTACAGTGAATGAGGCCACTTCGTGTTTTAGAAAACGCTGGAATATTCCCTCGCCTTTTTTCCTCACCTACTACAACAGCAGTTCCAAAGTGTGACATTCACTTAAAACACCTGTAAATCATATTTTAAGCAAAAGGTGCAAACTTGTCTCCTCTTTTATGCAGTATGGCGAAGGTGACTATGCCTTCATTTGTCCCTAATATAGGAGTCATTCTGCTGTTGGTTTCCCATTCCGTTTTGTATTTCAGGATAACCTAATTAGTTATTTAGACAAACAAACCAAAACACCAAAGACCTCCAAGATGGTTGCTGTAACTATCATCCCACTTCTTGTATGTTCTGCACAACAAATCATCAGAACTTTCCAAAGGTTTGCAAAAACACATCCATAGGAAGCATCTTCTTGAGTGGGAGTGATGGAGGTCATGGTATCTTGTGGCTTGATAACTGTTAGGATATTATGGGATTTGCCCAGGTAGACAAACGCTTTCCAGAAATTCCACATGGCCAGATGAACTTTTTAAAAAAGCCATCCTGTCTTCAGTGTTTAGGAGTGATTGGGGCTGGGAGCTTGATCAGAGAAGGAAGACATTTTGCTATCTGGGATGACTCTGGTTGAGTTTGAATTTCATTTATGGTTCTTGAGCTGCAGCTTTTGAAGCCAGTGGCAGCCTATGGCTTAGTGGGAGAGCCCTGGTTGTACACGCAGTAAATGTCATGCTCAGCCCCCAGCATCTCCAGATAGGGGGAAAGGAATAATCCTGCCTGAAATTTAGGAGACCCAATGCTGCCATTCAGTCAACAACAGCGGACTACACAGAGCAACAGTCTGCCTCTGTCTAAGGCCACTGTCTATGTTCCTTACCGGGTCTTGTAAACTAGGATTACAATAGGCTTAGATGGGCAGAAGGCAATGCCTTCAAAAGTCCCTGCAGATGCCTTCAAAAGTCTCTGCAGATGTCCCAAAGAATCTCTGCTGCTGGAAGAGGCATGCTCTTCCCATGCAAAGACCCTTCTCATATTCACCTTCTTGCAGCATCTCCAAATTTTATTTAAAAGCATCTCCAAGTGGAATCAGCTGCATGACACTGGAGCGCATTGTGTGGCTAATGCTTCTCTTCCAGCACTAGCAGGTGGAACCATCATATTATAGAAATTATAGAAAGATCACAGCAACTTCTCATCCAGCATCCAGATGGACTTAAAATTGACAGCCCGTCCTGTTCGGTTCCCAAGAAAATGATCAAGATGCTTTCCGAATGCTTCAGGTTCATTTGGGATCCATCGTTACCGAAATGCCTTGACAGTGCCATGCCTCTTCTGTCAGTAGGGAAAGTGTTGCCAGGGTGGCGGGGGGGGGGGCAGGTGGTTTGTAAAATGATTCCCTTGCTTGTGCTTTTGAGGAGAGGCTCTGGTTACATGAAGGGAGGAATTCCTTTGGCTCAACGCCAGCCAACCAGGTAATCCGAATCTTGGATTTGGGTAAGTGGAGGGCCCCTGCGGCGACTATAAAGGGTGGTTTTTATAAGTGGGATAAAGGACACTATTGACTGTTTCAGTTTAAAGCAAAGAAAATCAAAATCAACATTTGCAGAGGCTGTTTTTTTTAAAAAAATTAATAAAATAAAGAAGATTTACAGCGCTGGGAAGCAAGCAGACAGGGGACAGGGAGCTACCAAGCTCTCTTATCAGGCGGCTTACCTGCTAGAGTGAATTCACACCTGGTGGGACCTGATGGAACAGTGAGCAAAATGATGGTGGTTACTTTCCCTTACTCGCAAGTCACACTGGACCATCTACAAGAAAAAGTCTTACCATCTCTAAAGAATCACCAGTTACATATATACATATATATGGCAACAAATCCAACTTCTGGAATGCCATCAGAGAAAGTGGGTTAAGAACATCTCAGGACATTCTGTTAGGGATCTCAAAGTGGCTCTTGGAGGGAAATAAGAGGAATTACAAAGAGAGAGTCAAAGGAGAGACAGGAGGAATTTGCTATATAAATATGTTCTGGTGGATCTCCAGGGCCTCAACAGGGATCACGGCTTCTTAATGTACTACACGTATTGATAACTCAGCTTTCTGTAATATCTTACGGATATAAAACAACTGCCTCTCTTGACCAACTCTGACCTCTGTCCCAGAAAAAACCACTTAGCATTCCTATGGCAGCCAAGTGCAACTAGCCTATAGTGATGGCCTGGCTGGAACCTACTAATTGAAGTAATTAACAGCTCGGGAAACCAGTTCTTGCATTAAGAACCATTGTCACTTTGCTATTATCTGTCCCCTCAGTGAGTCATGAAGATATATATGAATATACAGGCTGCGTATTTCTAATTGGGTGCCCAAGAAGCGGACTTCCATCCATGAAAGCTCACACTGGAATAAAAAATGTATTTAAAGTGTTACATTATTTTGTTTCTTTTGCCAAAACACCCTGAGGTTATCCTGGAAATGGGCAAATATCCTTGATTCGGTTTGTAGCCACACGTTTGTCTGAAGATGGTTCTCACCCCAAAACAAACAAACAAACAAACAAAATAATCATTTTAATATGGTTTGTCACAGAAAAGGTGGCCTCCGGCTGCCATTTTACCACATTTACGACATAAATAAAATGGTTTTGGTCACTGATCTCTAATATAAGGAGTTTTTTTTTTTTAATTTAACCACATGACCTATCTTACAAATAGTTTGTGAGGGGCTACTTTAACACTTAATTCCCCACACAAATTGTTTACCATTAACAGGTCATTTTTTTTTAAAAAAAAAATCCTATCCCTTCTTTATGGTTGATATTATGATGTTATATTATGATACTGTATTATGATATTATATTATGATAGAGATGGCCACCATCAAAGTAGTTTAGTAGCCCACATGGGATCTTTGCTGTAACCCAAACATATGCAACAGTACAATGCAATTTTCTACCCAACCCATATTATTCCCACACACACACACCCATGAAATAAACCAGGCTGAGAGAAAACAAGCAGACTGATTTCACCCCATGGGCTGCATGGCGGAGTGAGCATTTGGACCCATGTCTAACGCATCCTCAGAACACCAGGCTGGCTCCCCCTCGCTGTCCACAGCATCAGGTGCTAATCAGCCATCCATATTTGTTCTCAGTCTACTGCATTGGCAAAGCAGCTACCATGTTCTCTAGACTCACAAAGAGAGTATGGCTCAGTAAGAAGCTGGTGCCATATACCAAGATCCAGGTCTATATAGCCTGTGTCCTGAGCACACTCCTGTACTGCAGTGAGCCCTGGACTCTTTGTGCAAGGCAGGAGAGGAAGCTGAACACCTTCCATATGCGTTGCCTCCGACGGATTTTTGGTATCACCTGGCAGGACAAAGTTCCAAATCGAGTAGTACTAGAATGAGCTGGAATTTTTAGTATATATACATTACTGAAACAGCAACGTCTACTTTGGCTTGGGCATGTCATGAGAACGGCCGATGGTTGGATTCCAAAGGATCTCCTGTATGGAGAATTAGTGTAGGGAAATCGCCCCAGAGGTAGACCAGAGCTGCAATACAAGGAGATCTGCAAGCGGGATCTGAAGGCCTTAGGAATGGACCTCAACAGATGGGAAACCCTGATATCTGAGCGTTCAGCCTGGAGGCAGGCATTGCATCACGGCCTCTCCCAATTTGAAGAGAACCTTGTCCAGCAGGCCGAGGCAAAGAGGAAGTCATGAAAGCAGCAAAATCAGGGAGATGGACAGGGGACAGACTGTATTTGTCTTCAGTGTGGAAGGGATTGTTACTCTCGAATTGGCCTCCTCAGCCACATTAGACACTGCTCCAAGTCCTCCACACAGAGCACATTACCTTTGTCTTTTGAGACTGAAGGATGCCTAACAACTGCACACACCAAAAGCCCACCATTTTCTTTTGCATGTTGGAAAAACTCCATAATATCAAACGGTTAAAGGTGATGAGCAGACAATACTGCTTCATCGGCTGTTCCTCTCTCAGCTCCCCCTTCTTTTATAACAGCTTAAGCAAGGAAGCTTTTTATAGCTCAGCTGGGATAGAAATAACATAAACTGGCCCAGTGTCACTTTATAAAGCGTGACATGTTATATGTCAAATATTTTATCTTTGCCGAGAAAGGTTTTGCTCTCAGCCCTCCTCTCTTCTCCGTCGTCCTCTGTCTCTTCTGCAGCATTTCTCCCACACCCTTTTCCAACCTGCCAGAAACAAAGGGACAGAAAACCAAACTACATGTGTTGAATAAACGCTTTTGTAGACCCAGCTTTTACAAAACGCAGGGGGAAATTTCCGACACCTTATTGGCCATTGTTTTTTTCATTATCCGCTCAATGGCCGCCTTAAAAGTCTCTGAAAAGCAGAACAGGAATAAAATTATTGGACTGCTTGCATAAAGTAAATCATGCTGCTAGGCAAAAAAGAGGTAATAAAAATGTTATATAATACTCTGCAGTGTATATGCTTTTCCTACACTTGTCTTTGACTCAGATCATGTACTTCAACATATGACTGTACATCGTTTAATTACTTTTCTCCGTTGACATTGGGAAAGGGTTTTTTTTCCCCCACCAAAAAAAATATATTAATATACATCACTTTGCTCTACGATTTCCTTTGACACTGCAAAAGCATTAATTGCAAGATCTGGGGAGTTTCTCTTCGTCTCATTTCTATTCCAACGTCTGCCTGGCGATTGGCTTGCAAGAAATCCCCGGGAACCAATGAAGACAGGCTTTGCCATTCATGTCCTAGCAACAAGCTTTCTTCCAATCCTTCGCCAGCAAACTGACACCTGAAAAATTACATCACGAATAATAGCATAGGGCCAAGACATTAAAAAAAAAATCTGTCTGCTGCAGAGTTCATTTAAGGTGTTTTCAGTCTAGATTCTTAAAGCTACATAGCTCCCAAATGGGTTGCTGGCCTCGGCAGCCTTTACCTGTGGCAAAATCCAAGGTCTCTTCTGAATCTGTTTTAGGTTGTAAACATATTCCTCGAGTGCAGAGCAGGCAGGTAGCTTGGCTAATCAGAGATAAAACGAGTTAAACAATTTGAAGAGAGGTTGAAGCACACTGCATTGCATGCGAGTGAGGAGAGAGAAAATTTGGTGCATGTCTCTCTTTGTGTGTATACATACACCAAGCAGTTATGGTTGAAGTGCTTTCTGAAGAACACACACACACACACACACACACACACACACACACACACACACACACACACACACACACACACACACACACACACACACACACACTTATGGTTGCACCCTAGTCTTAACTCACTCCCTGGCAGGTTTCAACATAGGCTCCATACTGTTTCTCTCAATGCTCAGATCAAACTATTCCTCTTTCTTTCCTGGGTTTCATTAATAAAGGCTGAACTGCCGGCCGGCAGAGAGAGCATGGTGGGGAATCATCTCCCACCCTTTTTCGCATTGTTGCTTCAAGCCAGGGGGAAGAAAGGATGGTGATCACCCAAGATTTCATGGCTCACAGCAACAAAAATAATAATTGCATATGCCCTCTGTTGGCCGGTCCATATTTGAAGGGTCAGCTTGTTCCCGGAGTAAAGGAAGGCGCTGTTAGGGTCGGGGTTGGAGTCCCAGGAGCTGTTTTCAGAGCGTGGAATTAATAAGCTATTGCCAGGTAGGGGTTGCAAGCGGGTTGCAGAGGAGCATGAGGTGGGACAAAGAACATGTAGCAAAATGGGTTGAGCTTTAAACATGGTGCATTATAAAGACCAGTGATGTCAATGAAAGGAGGGCAAGTTATTGGGATCAGGTTTTTTTTTTCAGGGATGGCAACACAATCAGAAGCCTCAAATAACCCCTTTTTGTAATTTCAATTGTATTCGATGTCTGGGGTTTTCTGAATAAGGGGAAAGAAAAAAAGAGACAAAGGGGTGGGCATGGCATGATACAAAGGACTGTTGGTTTGCACTGGAAAAGATGTGAATACCCAGTTTGACCTCTGGAGGGTCTATAACATCACTCTGATCTTGAGAAGTAAGGGTGGAGGGAAAGCACGCACACCCACACCCCTTGATCAAGAAAGTTGCCCTTATGGACTGTCTAATGCAGTTGACTGAGTTACAGTTCCACGCCATGGAATCTCGATTATGCACCAGGGTCTCCACCATGCCCCCTTATTTATTTGTTTGTTTGTTTGTTCGTTCATTTGTTTGTTCATTCGTTCATTCGTTTGCATTAGCCACATCTCATGATGCAGCGAAAGAGACGTGTTTCTGTATCTGAGTTCTGACTTCATTTAGAGCTTCTGATTGCAATCGGCCCTGGCAGATGGGGGTAAGGTCTGGCAAGCTGCTTTTGCACCTTGATAAATTACAGTCCATTACTATATATGGGTCGTGAAGGAAAGAGAGCAGAGGTAAGGCACATGCAGTGGGATGAGGAGAGCTACCAATGTGAACATGCCGGAGAGAGGGACGTTGAGCGACATCACTTACCTGCTTCTACCCTGAACCGTAGACAAAGGAAAGGTGTAACTGAGCCACGTTGTCCAACCTATTGGACTGTTGGGACATTTAGCCAAGGTGATAAATAAAGATGATCATGAAGTCCAAAGGGGTGATTTGCATAACCAGGCCACCTGAAGTGGCGTGCTTGTTTCTTCGAACTTGTATCTTGGCTGTAGTACTGATGCTTACTTACAAAGCCCTTCTTGGCTATTCACCGTGCTGGTTGAGATTCTTGACATTACTACTTGGGACTTCCTTTCTGAACAGGAAGCTTGGCCTAGCTAGGACACAGAGCCTTCCAGCTTAGGTCTTTCGACCAGGTGAGCCATATTTAGGTATCTGTAAGTATCTGACTATCAGGTGGAACTCCCAGAATGAAGAATTATGGCATATGTAGTCAAAACAAAACAAAACACAGCAGAAAACTCAAAACAAACAAAAACTCTGAAAATCCTATACACAGAAGTCATTGATGAATTGCCAGGTTTTTCAGTTATGTTCCAGGTTTCACCAAAAAGATCCAATATATTATTTAGTTTACTTGTGCAGCCTAAAGACTTTGAACATGTGTCCGGTGCACGGAGATGGGCCCTTAAGAAAAAGAACCACAAGTTGTGCTTACTTCACATGATTTAAAAGCCTAAAGAGATGATGTAGGCAATGCATTGTTAGAGTCAGAGTTCCCTTGAATTTTCCACATCTCAGCATGCTGCAAATTGCCTTGTTCTTATTTTGTGATTGGTCATTATGGGAGCTAAATATGGGCTTCATTTGCCAGTCTGATTGCGCAGGTACAAGGTTTGAAGGAACTGCCTGCCAAGGGGGAAAAGGTAATGGCAGGAAATACACATTTTCTTTAACAGGTACATTTGTTGAGCTTGTAAAATAGTTAGTAGGAAAGCTAGTACAACTGTTTACAGGTAAATGAACTTATTAAGTGACAACTCCTAACACTGCAGAACATCCTCCTCTGATTCGTTACCATTAGGGCTCTGTACACGTCCCCTACATCACTTTAGAGGCCACTTTGAGGTATCAGAAGGAGTCCTAATTTGCTCCATATGCTTTTTGACTTCCCCAATTTAGTTTGTGCCTGGATCTGAATCAGCACCTGCCTCTTGTTGACCGGCACTGGAATCCAATATTGGTGAAACTTTTGGGTTTTTCCACTGATGCACATAGAATCTGGGAGCAAGAGTGGAGTAAATCTTGTAGATTTCAGATGGGGTTTTGAGTCCTTTAATATTTGCCCTTTTGTTTAAGAAATATAAAAACCCAGAGCAGTTTGTACCCTGATTTGGAAGCAGCTTGTAAATTTTTATCTCTACCCAAATGGATTGATCAAACACTTTGTTTCCTTGTGGATATTTCTGTATGCATCAGCTATGCACTACTCAAGGAGCTAACACTCCAAGGATAAAATAAAAATTAAAAAAAAATCAACATATCATCTGCCTATTTTCTCTTTTCCCATACAGTGCTAAAGCTGTGGATTTTGCCTTGAACAAGACTAGACGCGTTTCCCAGTTGGCAGTTTTAAACACTAGAGGTGTGTTCTTCCATAAGAAGACTCTGTGTAGAAAAAGGAATGGACAGAACACAGCCAAATAGCCTGGTAGCTGTGAGGGAAGAAATATCTTTGAATCAAGAGGCTGAGAAAGATACATTATCCTTCAACCACTTCTGTGAAAGTTACCCCAGTGATACACTGAGATTCTTCTCTTTCCACCATCTGGCTTCAATAAAGTTCATTATTAAATAAAAAGATGTGATGCTCAGTTTATTTGTTTGACAGAAGAACGGCATTGAAAAAAAGAAGAGATTGCCAACAAGATTGCGGACAGGAAATTATTGCTTACGCCCTGGATGCTGGACTTGCCCAATTGTGTATCACTTGCTAGGAGAGAGGTGCTGTTTTGAGGGGCAATGAAGGAAGTTATGGGCAACCTTAGAGGAGTGCCAGATGGTTACTTCCAAAATCAATGAGGGCTGTGGGGTGCAATTCCAAGGCAGTGGAGGATTGTGCAAGATCAGGTGGATTGTACCCTTGCCTTGGAAGCAGGGATGCTGGCAAAGCTCATCAAGACCTGGTTTTGAATACAATTTTATCTCCTCTTGCTTCATTGTCCCTTTTCCTCAATAATTATGAGCTGTGCTTCTAGATATGTGCTTCTAGATCTGGTGTTCCCAACCTTGGGTCCTCAGATGCTCTTGGAATGCAACTCCAGAAACCTTCACCACTAGCTGTGCTAGCCAGGATTTCTTAGACCTACCAACTAAGCCCTTTATTTTGACATATCTTCTCTTCACTTTTTCTTGTTCATGTCCTCAATGGTTTTCCTGCACATATTCTGTGTGGCTGTTCCAAAATCTGCTGTAGTTTTTGGGTGCATCAGATGATGTATTTGTGAATGTTGGTCCTCCAATGAATTCAAGATTCTCTCTTCCCTTCCAACATTATCCTCGCAACAATTCTCTGAACTACGCAGGTCAGGATGATATCCAGATTAAATGAGTTTCAGGGGTTAACAGGGGTTTGAACCCATTTTTTTTCTTTAGTCAAGTTTGGAGTTCCTCAAAGAGTCTTAGTCATGGCTGATACTTTGAGATACTATTGCTAGGATGCATATTTATCTCAGAGGAGGGCTTTGACAGCCATCTGCTCTTCCTCGGAGAGACAAAGATCCTAGGAACCTTGCCAAGTCCTACTGAACCTCACCTGACTACCTAAAATTTGCACCTGCCACTAAGGGGTGCTCTTTCTACTTCTCCTGATGGACAATTCTCCAGAACTTAATCCAGTCCCTGAATCAAGGGCTCCGGCCATCTTTTGCTCCATAATAAATGAGAGTAGAAACTAGTCCACTTATTCCTTTCTATTTGAAAGTAGGATCGGCTGTCAGTTGCCCCTATAGAACAAGCAGGAGAGCTGCTGATAACTGTCGATTGGCTTTCCTCTCTCTTGGGGTTCAGCAACCCTAGCCATCCCTAAACCATAGTGTCTTGGGATCTTCTAGAGCCCTGAATTCAGAATCCCAAAGGAAGCCATCCTTTCAGGCCTCAGCGTTTTTTTTTCACCTCCCTTTCTGTTCACGCTGCTCATTCTAGCAAAGGTGGTAAACTAGCCAGCACAAACCCACAGCTACAAGCAATATAGGCAGAGGAAGTGAGGTGAGGGAGAAGACCAGTGTTCCTCACAGGCACAAGATGTTGCTGTCCTACCATTCGTTACTGATTACATGCTCGCTCTGTCACTCACTCACACACACACACTCTCACACACACACACACAGCCCCCTCCTGCAGACACCTGCAAGCTGGTCTCATAAAGCTTGCATTCATAAGATCCTGGCAGCACCAGCCTGGGAACTTGAGGCTACAGAGCGGGACTCATTGTATCTCCAGATAAAAAACACATTCCCTCAGAGAGGCCTCTGAAAATAGACCCTGGCTGCAGTGTTACTTTGGCACCACAGGGTATGTTAAAAAGAAAGGGAGGAAGGAAGGCAGCAAGGCAGGCTCCTTCTCCTGGCATGGCCCTTTTCTAACAGCGCTCCAGGGGAATACGGTTGCAGGAGGTCACAGGCTGGCTGAAGCTTGGGCTCTGCAACTGGGTTAATGGCGGTGGGTGTCTCTCTTGCAAAGCTTGGCTGGCCTGCTCGAGAGCAAATACCTGCCAGCTTGACAGGATCCAGAAGAGTAAGCTTCTGGATCTCTTCTCCTGACCTTGAAGATACCACCACCCTCCTTTCACTCTTGACCAGCCATCAACGTAGAGTGAGAAAAGCTGTGCAGATTAAAGAGTGTGCTCCTCAGTGGAGGTGAAAACAAACAACAGGAAGGAAGGAAGGAAGGAAGGAAGGAAGGAAGGAAGGAAGGAAGGAAGGAAGGAAGGAAGGAAGGAAGGAAGGAAGGAAGGAAGGAAGGAAGGAAGGAAGGAAGGAAGGAAGGAAGGAAGGAAGGAAAAGGAAGGAAGGAAAAGGAAGGAAGGAAGGAAGGAAGGAAGGACGGATGGAAGGACGGAAGGAAGGAAGGAAGGAAGGAAGGAAGGAAGGAAGGAGGAAGGAAGGAAGGAAGGAAGGAAGGAAGGAAGGAGCTGATGAAGGAAGGAAGGAAGGAAGGAAGGAAGGAAGGAAGGAAGGAAGGAAGGAGCTGATGATGGAAGGAAGGAAGGAAAACAACACTTCAGGACAATTTGGACTGTTCTCTTTTATACAGAGCTGGACAGCTCAGGTATTTAGATATCTGGCTGCAGAGCCATAGATGGGGGCTTCTATACCCCACTATGCCTCCAGAGAGCAGAGCCAGCCTGTGTAGCCGTGGTCTACAATCTTGCACAGTCCCAGGATGCCTCTGGAAGAAAGGAAAGGTAAACCACTTCTGGGTATTTTCTACCTGGAAAATCCTGAAAGCGGGTTGCCATAAGTCAGAATTGACTTGGTGGCACATGATTATTATTATACAGGGCTGGTGATTCTTTCCAGAGTACCACAGGTGAGGAATATAATTCCTTGCTCCCAAGAATTAAATCTGGACAATATGGTACAGGAGGCCCGTGTTGGACAATATGAGATTGAAGACAACACCAGCAACAATTTGGGAACAATTACATGTGATTACATACTTCTTTGTATGGCTTCAGTTTCTTTCGGTGTAGAGGATGATTGAAACACTAGGCCTGTGTGTGTTTATTGATATGGATGTCAATTGATTATTGTAATGGTTCTGTAGGGTATGTTTTGTATTGTGTTGTGGGGTTTTTTGGTAGTGATGTTGGCCACTTTGAGGGCTTTTAGAAAGTGGAATTATGGGGTAAAAATAAAGAAATAAATAAACAATACTTACCCTGAAGTTCAACAGGTAGCTCTTCCTAACTGATTGGACTACATAAATCTTTGGCCTGCTCCCTCAGAGCTGTTCTTATTAGATCATTATGGATGGACGCTATTGTATATGCAAGGCAGCCATGTTAGTAAAAACAAACAAACAAACAAACAAACAAAAAACCCACTCCAAAATCCATACAAGCATGCATGCATTTGATTGTGTGTAAGGGTGAAGTTACACCAACAGTAAGAACCGGATTGGAAGTAGATTTTGCTTATTTAAATTTGATTTGAAAAATCCTGACTATATGACACACAGTGAACCCCACTTTCTTTTTCTTGCCGCGTAGCACATTTTTGTACGACCAGCAGGAACTTTTTAATTTAACATGCTTGTGAAACTGATTCTTCATAAATTGCTTTGGGCAATTGTGAACACCTCTGTCATATTAAATACTAACACCTCTGTCATATTAAATATTGTCTTTGTGGGGAGTTGTTGGTTTCAGATGGCAGGGACACTGCTTTCCATTCAATATATATATATATATTTAAAAAACTTTGCATCACTGTAGCGCTATGGCACTTGAAATTATTTTTTAAAAGAGAGAAATGCATGCATTCCAAAGGATTCCTGAAGATTGAAGAAGTGCTACACATTATTGAAAACAAATGGGAAAGAGAAGGTTGAAATCATTGATAATGCACCAGGATCAACAACAATGGAAATAGACATTTGGAAGTGTTTTTTAACAGAACTTTACATATATATTTTTTCTCCACCTTTGGAAAATAGTATGTGTCTAGTTTTATTTTATTTTCTACTCACTTCTTTTTTGTTTGTTTGTTTTGCTTTCTTAAATTCTCCTAATGAAATTTTGAGAAAAAGAAGCTAAAGAAATCTTGGTCTAAAGGACAAAACAGACTTCTGTAAAGGTCAAAACAGACTTACGTATAAGAAATCCATATGAGTGTCAAAATGTGTACAGTATTCTAGAATAGAGTGAATGCTTTACCTATTACAAACAGAAAAAACACAACTCCAATGTGTTTCTAATTTAATTTTTTTAAACATGTCTAAGCATGCATGGCATATATTTACATTTTCTTAAGCCAGGTAATCAGAGGGATTTGAAGTTTGCTTAAGACAATCAAGGTAATCACTGGCAGAAAAAGCTTTTAAGGCTGCCTGCCTATTTCTTTTTCTCTGTTTCTCTATCATACCAAAGCCAAAGGGGGAGGAAAGGGGTGGTGGGTGGGGTAATGGTGAGAATTATCTGCTGGAATAGTAGAAATAATAATAAAAGCAAAAAGTATACTGCTTACTGATCATATACCACCCCATAGCTCTTTATATATTCTTTGGACAGTTTACAATTTAATTCTGCAGAATACATATTGCTCCCCTCCAGCTAGCTGGGTACTCAATTTAACCAGGATTTCTGGGAGTTGTAGTACAAAAACATCTGGGAACCTAAGGTTGGGAGCCACTGTTCCAAATAAACTTGGGCTACATTTTCAGTCATTTCCAAACACTACTCTGGCAAGAATCTGTTTTTATGAAATCCAGGGGCTTTTATTGTGAAATTACCGGATCTTGTTCACAGAACTTCATGGGACGTTCCAGAGTGTCATGGGCGGGGGCCGGATACCATCCATTTGTTACTCTTTGGTGTTTTTCCACCCATATGTGCACATTTTGTTTCCTTAACCACTGGAAATCTGTTAAGGATGGGAGAGATGGAATGGTTGTAATGGAAAAGAAGTGGGAAAATATTTTCATGCAGTGGGTGGAAAAATGGTCCCCTTTCCCCAACCCAAACCATATCAAGCCATCTGGCTCAGGAACCTTAGAATTTGGTGATTTGGGCTGCAGAATTCCATGACCTGCTGACTATCGAGAAATCCTCACTGTGGAGAATAGTCCCCCAAAGCAACACACATACTTTTATTTATATATTTATTTATTTATTTTACAGTAACCCATTCAGAAGTCTTTCAGGACCAAAAGATTGCTAAGATTAAATCTAGCTGCCATAGGTGCACATTTACTGGAAGTGGAGATGGAGAAGCCAGTTCAGACTGCCTCTCTCTCTCTCTAAGTAGGAGGAGAAGAAGAGTGAAAGAAGTGAGCCTAAGAATATCAATCTAACATTGATACATTGATAACATAGATTTCTATAGACTAGTATTCGTCTCTAGTGAAGAGGGGGACAAGCACTCTTAGGCCCACCTAACTATCAATGTGCCAATTGCCGCTTTCTTCCTTAATGCAGATCACTTGCTCCATTCCATTGAGGAGACAGTAGTTCTTCTGTCTCAGATTCTATGCTCATCCATCTCTGGGACTGCCATGGCTCTATCTGTTCATCAGTCAATCAGGTAAAACCTATATGACTAATTAATCAAGGGTGCACAATGGAAGAGAGAAGTGGATGTAACATTTCAACATCCCAACAGAATCAGGTAAGCTGCCTCCACTGCTTCCTTATCTTCTGGTCTTGTACTGGGCTAGTTAGCCATCTGTGTGTCCATCCATGTACTACTGTTCAACCTGAACCACTTCTCTTTCCCCCTTAGATGATGAATCTGACAGAGATGGTCATCTTCAAAAACATAGGACCAAAAATTATATGGCTGGTTAAGATTTCTTTAGTTGGACAGCTGCCCCAGTCCAAACACTTTCTGCTTTCTCCTCCCTTTGAAATCATACAGGTCTTGATTTTATGTAGAAATGTCTTAATTTGCCCCAAAATTTGGTTGTTCCTGAAACTTGAGGTCCACTCTAGCCATCCAGTATTCCGACAGCTGGTCCTCACGAGAAGCACATCACACATTCAAATCATAGTATGACTAATGGCATTTCATTTTAATGTATCCCATGACGGATTAAAGCTTGTTGCGCCATCCAAACCCTATCACAAGAATGTCCCCAAAACCAAACCGTATGAATTAAACGGACTTCCCCCACACAGGTCCCGTTTCTACATAGGACTACCTGCTTTCTGCTCATCTCGAATGTGACAATCTTTATTGGAGCCTGAAGCCATGAAAGATCAATAGATAAGATATCCTGAGGCAAACGCTCCATCTATGCCCGGAGGAAAGCTCCCACACAGCCCCACAAAGTGTGAAATATTGGATTGTTTTCCATAGGAGAGCGAAATTACAAAGAAGCTAAGAAAGCAGCGTGTGCTTTTGACTTGGTAATAACTGTAGCAAATTTCCCCAAGAGATACAAACAAACACATGCTGGTGTGGAATATCAATGAGGCCTTTTTAGAGTGAGACACATTAAAATGCAAAACAGGAGATAATGAGACAGACCAGCAAGCTGCAGGTCCCAGATTTTCTGAAAGCCTTGAAGTAGATGGAAATGGAAAGACCAAATGGACCTTGTGAAGCTCTTGGGTGGATCATGTCCCTTTCCTGTTTTATGGAACGAGGAAGGAAAACAAAATTCTCTTGTCCCTCTCGCCGAGCGATGGAATTCTTCCCATGCAATTTCCCAGTTGTTTGTACTTCTGAGAGGGATGAATGCAAGGTTGATGTACATCCGAAGAGCATCAAACGCACCTTTAGGAAGAAGGTCATGTGACCCTATGGGCTGTATTGCTCAGCGATTTAGGTCTCTTGACTGTGGATTCAGAGGTTGGGTGTCCGATTCCCCATTGTACATCCTTGACAGGGGCTGGGCACGATGATCCATAGGGTCCCTTCCAGCAATTTATCGCGCCGTTTATCCCGTTTGACTTTTGCTGGTGTACATAAATAATACCATTCTGTCCATTACTTCTTGGCCAGAAGGGTATTGTATCTTCATTGTTGGCTCAATGCATTTCAGAACCTAGCAGTTCTTCTTCAAGGAAATCTAAAACAGGTCGTGGCGCAGTGGTTAAAACGCTGTACTGCAGCTAAAACTGTGCTCGCGACCTGGGGTTCAAATCCCAGGTAGCCGGCTCAAGGTTGACTCAGCCTTCCATCCTTCCGAGGTCGGTAAAATGAGTACCCAGCTTGCTGGGGGGGGGGGGCAAGCAATGTGTAGCCTGTATAATTAAAAATTGTAAACCTCCCGGAGAGTGCTTGTAGCGCTATGGGGCGGTATATAAGTCCAATAAATAAATAAATAAATAAATAAATATTATTATTGATTTGATATATACCCCGCCTATCTGGACCGATGGACCACTCTAGGCGGCTTCCAGTATAGAGATCACACCGGGCCTGAGCTTTTGTCTTAGAAGAACCCAGGGATAGTAAACAGCCTTCTTAGCCCTCATTATAAAATTGGTCAGCTGCAACTCCGGCTGTACCTGGTGCTCCCAGGCTGTGGGAGCACCAGGTACATCAAACAATGTTCTCCCCTCCTTGCTTCTCCTGGAATCCTTGTAGCAAAGAGTGATGGCAACAGAGAAGCACTTCAAGCCGGTGGTGATGCTCATATTTGCTTTCAAAGGGAAATTAAAACAGGGATTCACCGGAGGAAATTAGAGAGAGGGAACAGAAGAAAAGAAGCGCTTAGAGGGGAATGAAATATATACAAGTCTTCACTCCTAGCTAACAATGAAGTGAGCGTGCTCAATGCTGTGTGTGACTCCCTGTTGGGGGAGAAAACAACACAGCATTTCTCAGACTAAACTAATAATTCCTATCGGTATCAGAAGCTGGCATTCGTGGACTGTGGCTCTCCAGCTGTTCATTGGGTCCAGACACTCCCAGTAGGATTTGTTTTAGCAACACCTCTTGCTTTTAGGATTCGCCTGCTGGGGGGGGGGAAGGGGCGGGAAGGGGTGGCTGCTGGTGGCGAAGGGGACCCACAGCTGTAAATTAAAACCATGTGTCTGTTATTCAAGTGCATTGAAATTCAAAAGTCTTTGTGGTTTCTAGCAGAGAGGGAAAAGTTTTTTTTCTTCTTCCTTTCATTACAGTAAAGTGGGAGGAGGAGGGAAAAAAATAGCCCACCCATTCCAACTAATTTAAAAGAAGCGAAGCTTTTATGTTTACCCTTTCCTGTTTCACGTAGGAGGTCTTGAAATGAAGGTAAGAATGCCCGAGTTCTTTTATACTTTCCCAATAAAAATTCAGAGTGGTTGCTCTGGCTTAGGGGGTGGAGGAGGGGCACATGGCTGTTCTTCCCCCCCCCCCGCCCTCTGTGCAGCTGAAGGAAAGCTCAAAGCAAAAGAGCACACAATGAAGTACAATCCTTGAATCTGGTGGTAGAAATGTCTCCTCGATCCAAAGGAGGCATCTGTGGGTCCCTTAGCACGGTAAGGAGGGAGCTTGCATTCCTGCAGACCGGTCCCAAATACCTCTGGTGGTTTGTGTTGCTGAATAACCACGGCCAGGGTAACACAATAGGGTTAGCTGTGGTTAAGAAGTTGACTCTGGCAAACCTTTTCTCACAAATGTAGAGATGGTGCTTTCCAAGAGGAAGAACTGCTGGGGAATCAAATTATCTCCTGTCTTCTGTTAAGAAGATGTCCGCTCTTCATTCCCCAGGATATTTTGCTAACCGCAACAGCTTGGCATTAAAGATGCGCGCAAGACATTGAAACCTCTCTGGGGTGAAACAAAAATTATGATGTGTAATGAATGGGAAGGGGCTAGCTGACTTCCTCTATGGCTCAAGACCCTTTCCGGCTTCACACTTGGGAGGAAAGGGGGTGATATCACCCTCAATCCTCACCCTACCACCCCAGGTTCTTGCCTGTGTTATCTCCTTCCCAGGGTGAGGCTAGACAATATAGTGAACTCCTCATTAGGCACAAAGATGAAAAGACTGTTAATTTTAATAAAAATCTGCCTCAGTGGACATTGGGCATGCTAGCTAGCTTTGGTTTTGTCATGGATCCAATGGGGGATAGTGTGGCTTATTTTGCATGTCGGAGTTCCTTAGGCATGCAGTGCTGAAAGACATGCATGCCTGGAAGGATAATGATGTAAGATGAGGAAACATGCCTTTGTTTGCTGTCTGTCCCACACTCCTATTCCATCTGCAAAGATGAAGAGTTTTAGGACCTAATATCTCTCATCGGTTCTTGGGTGACACGTCAACAATGGGTAAAACATATGGTAGAATCAGGAGACCCTCCCAACATGAGAGTGGTCCCTTATGTGTGACCAGAAAAGGAGGGGTAACTCACCAGAAAGATGATGAAAGAGGACACTATTTTAATAGTTTTTTAAAAAATTTAATGAGTGATTATTAAATTAATTTAAGCTATCTAGCGCCTTTACATGGTGGCATACAAGTAGGTAAAACAACAACACTAGTCATTTTAAAGATCAGTGTCACTGTTGCTCATGATTAATTTTCTCCTGGTTTTGTAGTCATAAGACTGTTCTGCCTTAAACGATAGAGCCGTGGTGCATACACACACACACATACATGTTTGCACACACAAACATGCAGTGCAATAGAGGAAATGAAAATCTGGATGCTTGGTTAGACTCAGTCTATGATAGCAGAAGGTGGCGGTTTCCCTCAAAGCAACCTCACATTAATTCATTATTAATGTGCCCATGGGTACAGCCTCTAAGGGTCCACTCTGAAAGATCAGCCAAGGGTTGTATAATTAATCTGACTCCAACCAATTATTTGCAGAACCAAATTTTAAGTTTCATTCTGAGCAAAGTTTCAGACAGGAGAACACATCCTTATCCTTATCTGCTCCAATTGATTCCTCTAGAAGGCAAATACAGTAGGTTGGCTCCATGCTACCAAAAGACTTCACGCTATGGACATTTCCCCCCTTCACTGCCCCATAGGAAGAGGATAGCTCTCCTCCTCTTGGCAAATCAGAGCAGACAGAAAACTGCTTCTTTTTGAATTTCTCTGGCTGATATGTCATCTTGCAGTGTGTGATGGATCAGTCTGCTTATGACAAGTCAATGCAATTACTAGGTCAGGTCCGGCAGATTTTGAAAGAAATGTTTCTTGGTAGACCATATGAAAGAAGAGGGAGGGAGGGAGGGAAAGAAGGCCTAACGATTAAGTTCCTACTTTCTAATAATGATTCTAAGCATTCACCGTATCGCAAATATAAATTGCAAAATGGTTGCATCTATGCAGTAGTACAAAACCGTCTTCCACAATGGCCGAAATCCAGTAGTAAGTCACCACTAGAGTAGGCCTATTGAATCAATGGAATTTACCAAAGATTTGATTCGCCAAATCCTCACTAATTCAATGAGCCTCCTGCAGTTTTTACTGGTCTTTGACCGTAATAAAGTATACCTACCTACCTCCTGCAGTTGCAACTAACGACTGGATTTCAGCCAATGTTTATGATAATCAGAGTATCTCCAGCTTCCTAAAACCTGGCTTTCAAATGGATAAGTGAAAGGGAATTTGAAAGAGAATTTTGCAGTTTTTCTTCAAACAAAACATGAGGGAAAATGTAAAGTTTAGACTTCCAACTCTGTACTCATTTAAGTGAAAGTGAATCTTTCTAAACTCAGTGGAGTTTGCTGATGGGTAGACATACCTTGACTTGCTTTGTCTGTCTCTCAACATGTGCCACAGGGAATGAAACTCAAAACAAATGTAAGCCGCACACAGCAAGTGCGATTGCTCAGAAATGCCAAGGCATGGCCCAGCATTGCATCTCATGGGGATACCTGGTGTAGTACCTGGTGTAGTGTAGTGGGCAAAGTGATGGACTCAGGAGGACTGGGTTGGAATCCTCACCCAGCCATGGAAACTCATAGGGAGTTTGGAACTAGTAAAGGCATTTCTTAGATCTCTCACTATGGAAGTCCTATTAAGGTTTCTATGTGTTGATTCAGACTTGACAATACATAGTAACAGCATCTCCTGGCCTCAACTTTGAAGGCAACATCGGGCATCTATCTCCAACTTTGGAAGACTCTGTCTAGGTCTCCTGGATCTAGAATGGCCACCTTGTGAACAACACACTTCTATTCAAAACAGTTGATTTCTATGACCTGTTTAACACTATTCGGAGTGTACGTATGTGTATATACTTGGTCTATCTATCCATCTATCTATAGATATATGTAGAAGATCCTTCATGGAATCTATTATGCCTTCAGTTATGAGCAGGAAAGATTTCAGCTGGAAGTTGTAGAAAACTGGTCAGCCTGTATAGGCAACAATTAGCTGGGTGGGTCAGTGAGCTAACCCGGTAGAAGGACATCCTGTTTTCCTTCCCATCATTACAGTGGCCATTTTGGACAATAGTAGAATGTCAGCGCATCATAAGAAGTAGGCAATCTCTATATTTGACCCAGATGGATTTAATTCCAGTTTATTGTGTGAAACACTCAGCGTTCTGGGGCAATGGATTCTATATTCTCATACAGTCTTTTGTTATCATTTTCCAAATCTCCAGTCATGTGCTATGTTGACCTTGGGATGCATGCCGTTTGGGAGTGGTGGGGGTTGGACTTTGCCTCCCACTTCAGGAATTTGAAGGATAAATCCCTGGTGAGAAGCTATTAAAAACAATATCTTTTTCTTTATACAGTAGATGATTTCCTTCACCATCCAGGCGGCACACATGTTCTTGATCAACTGGATCAGAGTAAGATTTTTGTCAGAGAAACTCTGGCATTGCCGGTTTCTTGAGAAGATATGAAAGTATACCTACATCTCATGCATATCTCTACATCTGTAACATAATCTCCCTTCTGAATAAAGCAAATCTCACCACTAGCTGAAAATATTCTGCTTTGAATTCCATCAATCCTAGCTTCCTATGGTGTCACGGAATGTTCATAAGCATTCCAACTTAAATGTTTAATTCAAGGACTGTTGGAAATTAGTATATCTCCTGTGAATCAGACCTCAAAAGTCTCAGGGAAAGAAGATGCCACAACTTTCCTAGATATTTGACCATTAATATGGGTTAAATATAGCGTTGAGATGGATTTAGTCAATGGAGGAAGCCATACTCTCAAGTTTGTGACACCTGAGCAGAGCCATTAATAACAGGCACTAATTCATACTGCTGCCATACATTGAGAGTGACATGACAGCACATAACAACAGCAGCAGCAATAAACATAATGTTGGGAGCTACTCCTTCCCAAGGACTGCCAGAAGACCAGCAAGTGGGTTCTAGATCAAGGCAAGACCAAACTCTCTCTAAAAGCAAAAATAATGATACAATAATAATCTTAGAACAGCGGGGCTAGAAGGGATACCATGGACCATCAAGTCTAGCTTAGATGGGAATTGAAACTCCCCACTTCTGGCTCCACAGCCAAAAACCTAAACCGTTGAACTATCAAGCATGAAACTGAGGCTGTTGTACTTTGGACACATCGTGAGAAGACAAAACTCACTGGAAAAGGCAATGGTGCTGGGAAAATGTTTACTGGATTTTGGCAAGAAGAATGGAGGAGTCTGCTGTTATGCATTAGCCACAAGTGCTTTTCAGATCCTGTAACGACCGTATCCTGATCAGAAGATGCATGTTTGCTTGCTTCCAAGCCCTCCATTCAGAGCACATTATCATAGTCTCTCGAGACTGAATGATGCCTGTGATGATGATGAGCTATAGATGGATTCAGTAGGAAGAGAGAGACGGCAAGGAGAAATAGATTCCTGTATGTTCCTATTTTCCCTAAAGCATGGGAATGGAGGACATCGGAGACGGTTTCCCCTAAAGCAGGAGAGCCGATATGATCTGCAGCTGCTGACATTTGTCAGATTGGAGATCAATGAGACAAGTCTCTTGACTCTTCCTCTGGGATGCTGGACAGAGAAGGCCAGGACAAGAGGATTATCACCTAAGAACAGAGCCAAGCAATAAACATGCCAAGATTAGCTGTCGCCACCGCTCATTAGAGGAGCATGTTATGAAGGTGTGTCTGGCCTATATGGTGGAGCCATGTGCCTTGCTAACCAAGACCTGGGATGAGAAGCACCCTCGGGCCAGTCTGGCTGGGCTCACTTGCCAAAGTCACTTTGAGCTGCCAGCACCTGATGGAAGACTGCCATCCTGCTTTTTGTGAACCTGAGAAATGGGCAGTCTCTCTAGAGTGATATGCCCATAAGCTCGGATAGAGAGAGCCTTCCTAGAGACACATGGAAGTGGGGACTAGAGGTATCTTCGCCCCGTGTTGTTCCATGAAGTTCAATTCACCTGTTTCCTTTTTTAGTTTAATTTCTGCAAGTTTCAGAAGTCTGTTCATTTCATTGGCTCTCCATCAGTTGTGGCATCAAAACAGATAAAGTCTTATGTTTTAATTGTAGAGGCATCCCTGGACCTCCGAAATCTGTTAATTTTGGAAAAGTCTGGTCTGGTTATTGAAAGTACTAGCGACTAGAGTAGGGGAGAAGAAATAGCAGTATCTTATTCTTTGTTGGGCCCCCAAATACTGTTCAGTCCTAATAATTATTTTCCTCTCACTGCGTTCAGAACTGCCAGGGCACCACGATCTACTTTTGAGGTCCTTTTCTGAGACCTTCCTGCCCCAATAATACTCCTCAAGGAGCGCACCAGGGTTTAAAACAAAAGTGGGGAAATTCTGTCAGTCTGAGGCTGAAATTCAGTATCAGAGATGTTCCTGCATGCCACATTCCA
The DNA here is from genome assembly GCF_051106095.1 of Pogona vitticeps. Classification (NCBI taxonomy): domain Eukaryota; kingdom Metazoa; phylum Chordata; class Lepidosauria; order Squamata; family Agamidae; genus Pogona; species Pogona vitticeps. Next base: position 25,187,156 of record NC_135790.1, on the reverse strand, counting down.
ATTATGGATGGAGCCAAATAAAGGAAAGAAAAGAAAGAATACCAGAATATTTTTAGCTTAAAATTCTTTTATGCCGGTAACTGATGAGTTTCATCTTTTAGAATAGGAGAAATGTGTTCAAAAGCTGTGAAAGCACGGAAACAATGGCGCCACAGAAAGGTTAGCATGGCCATCCGGGGTAGCCTTGAAGGACTGCTTTTGAACCTCCTCACCCTTTTTCAACTATGATGGCAAAACATAGGAGGATTGTTCATGAAATCCACACATCCTGGGCCCTGATCTCTTCAAATTTCAACCAAATCATGACTTATCTAGATCTTTTCAAAAGTTACAGCTAAAATGGTAATTGCTGTGATGGGGATCCAGACACACGCTAAATTCCAGACTGAATCATCCCCATCTGGACCAATTTGTATGATATGATGTAGAATGGCCAGATTACCATCAGAGAGAGGCAAAGCGAAACGAATTTACAAATCGATTGACGTCTGGAGCAGAAACAGGATCAGATGAGTGCCTTGCTTTAGTCTATTACCTTTGTTTGCTTTTAAAGCAAATCTAAAGGAAAATGAAATATGAGGTTTTATTTATTTATTTATTTATTTATTTATTTATTTATTTATTTATTTATTTATTTATTTATTTATTTATTTATATGTCATCTTTTTCTCTATAGAGGACCTAAGGCAGGTTCTTGCCTGATGACAGAAGACAAAGAGGGAGGGGGGGGCAAACCTGGTTTCTTGGGGCAGGGCATTCCATTCCATTTCAGTTTTGGAATGGAATATTTTAAAAGCAAGAAGCAAAAGCAAAGCGTGCTACTTATATACCACCCCATGGACCGATTCCTTAAAGGAAGCCACAGGCTTGAGTCTGGAAGAGCTGAGCCAGGGCGGCTGAGGACAGGGCATTTCGGCGATCACTCCTTTATAGCAGTGGTCCCCAACCTTGGACCTCCAGATGTTCATGGACTACTACTCCCAGAAATCCTGGCCAGCAGAGGTGGTGGTGAAGGCTTCTGGGAGTTGTAGTCCAGGAACATCTGGAGGCCCAAGGTTGGGGACCACTGTTTTATAGGATAGCCATCAGTTGGAGGTGACTTGAGTGTACATAACAACAACCAAGGTAATTAATTTGCAGAGCCCTGAATTTCGCTGTTTGACATTGAGAAGGCTTCCTTTCCAGTTTAGGGTCTCCAGCATCTCAACCTTTTCATGTACATCATTGGAAAACTTCAAAAAAAAAAAAGCCATTTTGTCTTTCTGATGCAAGGTGGAGCAAATTTATAGGTCAGTTTGGACGCAGGGCATAAATCGTATTGGATGGAGCCCGCATAGCTGGCAACAAAATAAGTAAGTAAGTAAGTAAGTAAGTAAGTAAGTAAGTAAGTAAGTAAGTAAGTAAGTAAGTAAGTAAGTAAGTAAGTAAGTAAGTAAGTAAGTAAATACATAAATACATAAATACATAAATACATAAATACACACACACATACACACACACACACACACACACATATTTAAAGAGACAGCTTGCCTTTATGTTCTACTTGGCCACTGTCTGCTGAATGTGTAAGAGAAAACAGATACAACTGTCAGGGGATGACTGAAAAGATTCACTTTACAGATGGGGAATAATGTAAACAGTCTCTCTCTCGCTCCATGGTGAGGGTGGCCCAGAAAAGGTTTGTCTGGAGAAAAGGGATTGAGTGTGACAAATTTGTTTGCAAACAGCCTGATAAAAGAACATTAGTTGGAGAAAGAGAAAGTGCTGATGGAAGAAATCCCAGGAATGAAAACAATGGAGCTAGAGATAACAAAAGTTAGGGTGGAGAAGGTTCAGCTAGTAAGGAACATTAGCTTCCCCACAGTCTGGTGTACATTAACGGATGGTCTCAACCTGGATCACATCAAACAATTTCACTTTATTATCACTCCCAAGCAAAGTTTTGCAAAATACGTTGGGGTCAAAAAAAGCACCATTAAAAATATATACATATATCAGAAGTGACAGATAAAGTGTTAGTAAACCTTAGTGGAGCTATTGAACATCGTTCGAGATAACTCACATTGTTAATTTAATGTTTCTCATAGACCCATGCCATAATAACTTTGCTCCTCTCTAATGCTGAATTCCTAATCATACCACAAAGCCACCCTGGAGAACCGAACCAGCAAAGGTCAGTCCATTAGGTCAAGAGAGGCATTGCCCTCTGCCTCCTTGTGAATCAGAAAGACGGCCACACTCTTAAGTGTGGTGGTATAGAATCTTCCTAAACCAACACCGAGAACTATTTTTCACCTTGTCAGCAAATTTGGGCAAATTTTTATTTTAAAAAGTCAAAGAAAATCCTCATATTTCTCTGCTCTTATCCCAGAAACAAGTTGCTGGAGCAGGAAATTTCAAATAGGGAGGAGTGAGTATACTCTACTTCTAAAAACTTTTCTGTTCTTCTGATTTGCTTTTAAATTGTTTTCATTCATTGGTAGTGGTTGTGCGATAATTAGTTTAACAGTGTTTTTATGTGGCCAATTACTTTCCTGTTAGCTGTTTCTTTTAAAAATAATTTGATAAGCCAGTTATAGATAGATAGATAGATAGATAGATAGATAGATAGATAGATAGATAGATAGATAGATAGATAGATAGATAGATAGATAGATAGATAGATAGATAGATAGATAGATAGATAGATAGATAGATAGATAGATAGATCTAGCCATTGGTTGTTATCCTGGTTCTTTCCCTTTCACTTTTGTAACAAACAACTCCATTTTTTGGTTCAAATGCTTTGTGAGACTTTGCCCTACATCCATTCTAACACTAATAAAATTATCACACTGGAACAGGATATTGTTAAAACAAACTGAATCACTGAAAGGATCTTTTGAAAAAGCTAGTCTCTTCTTTTATCTCTCTTCTTTTTTTCCAAATAGGCTGTTTATTATTTCTTGCAGGCCTCACATGATTGAGCTCCAAAACCTCAAAGATTTGCCGGAGTGTTTATTTTATACCTTGCTACACAATCCAAAAGAGTTGACATGAAATCATTTACATTCCCTTGATTTCTGCTGTAATGTTTTCATGTTTCAAGAAACCCACCAGCCTTACGGATGGCTTTGCTTTCCTTTCTTTTAGCAACACGGTCAAAAGGCAGCCAAATAGTGCTCTGTTCTTCACCTTCAGCTAAGACTGGAGTGTGAGAACATTGCTTTTTTTTGTGGTTAGAGATTCCAGGAATTGTCAACTGCCGCCTAAACACACCTCAAACACCGATAGCTTTGCCTGTGCAAGATCCTATGTTGTGATGCAGAAGAAGGTTCCAGGAGAAGCAAAAAAGCTGGTGTTAAGCTGACATCTGGTCACTGATTTGTATTCATTGACTGGAAAACTGGGTATGTTTGCTTTATCCAAAGAGAACCAAAGGCATAATCAGGATAATCATATTTGGTGCGAGAAATACTGGGCTCATAGAATAAAAGGATCAACCCCAAAGGCCAAGGATCTCAGCCCTAGAGAAAAATGATAAGTAAAATAGCCTAAGACATATATACAAGTTAAGCAACTCCATGAGTTTAGCAACAAGGCAAAAAAAGAGCAATGCACTTATCCATTCCTCACCTATTGCTTGTAATTAGCTGGAGTTAATTAGACCAATGCATTTCCTTTGAGTAATCAACCTGTGGTTTATTGCATATCCAGGAATTCTATGGAGCCTGAAAAAAATCGCTGTTCAGTGAAAATGAAGTGTTCTCCATTCTGTTTCTACAAAAACAAGATGACCACTTTGTGCTTCATTTTTGGAAAATGAACTCATGTCCTTTATGATCTCCAGAGGCCATTGCTTCTCAGACATAACCCCTAGAAATGAAACTAAGCCTGATCGAAATTTGTCTGGATGCACAATCTTGTACAATTTTCTTTAAGGGGATGGAGTAACATCCACTCCGTAGTTCGGCCTCTGGTGTCTTCTCATAGGACTGAAACATTGGAGTCACTGCCAGCCAGCACAGACAATATGAGTTGAACTAGATGGAACATAGGCCAGATCTAACGTTAAGACAGGTCTGTGCGAAATCTACCCCTAAGCATGGCAGATTCTTCAAGACCTTCAGAAGCAGAACCCTAATCAGAATAAGGCAGTCTTATTGTTCATAAGATCTTTATTCCAAGTAGGACAAAACACCCTAAGAAGACTGGCTTTTGAAGAGATATACACAGTAATTAAGAGGCAGGCATTTTATTTGGTGCCCCCTTATATAAGCTGCACCCCCCATCAAGTCAGCATGGTCACACTGACCACCTTTAGAGAGCATTCAAAGATGCTGATGTTCAGTTCTGCTTTGAACATATTATTGCTGTTGGTACCCTATTTTACGGGCTCATACTTTCAAGACTTGTTAGGATTTTATATTTTATATTTGTCAGCAGCTTTTTCTCAGAGTTTGTTCTTAAAGTCATATTATGCAGCCTGTTGCAGAAGTAATTCCTTGAATGTGATTCGTTACCATTAGTGTTAATTCCATGAAAGTGATTCATGGCCATTAGTGTTTTAATGCTTTGTCTCGTGGTATATTACATTACTAGTTGCTTCAAAATGATGCCATTTTGACTATAACAATTAACTCATAATTACAGATACTATGTTACAGAGGATTCATTACTTCTAGTCTCAACCAGGTGAATTTTTGTGATGAAGAGATGTGTAATCAGCCAGTAAGTCAATCAATCAGGTTTTCTACCCTTTAAGCTCCTGAAATATGTACAGGTGGCATAGATCATATTTGTATCTAATTCTTCCTCACCAGGATGCTCAAGGTATCTATGCAGAAGCTGGAATAGCCATCTTGTGTTGAATACACTGCAGAGATTGAACTAGATTTATTTTACCTTATTCAGTTTTTATCACACCTTTGTCCCAGCCTTGAGCCCCCCGGAGTTTTTGGACTAAATCTCCCAGAAACCTTCACCACTAGCTGTGCTGGCCTGGATTTCTGTGAGTTGTAGTCTAAGACCATCTGGGGACCCACGTTTGGGAGCTACTGCTCTAGATGATTTCTAATGTATCTTCAAACCAGATAATTTTATGATACACTTCTCTTTTAATGCTCCCTTCCAACAAAACCGTGAGGCTGACTCAAGAGGTGATGACTGGTCGTCGCTTTCCAAACTTCCTGTCTGAGTAGGAAGTTGGACGGTGCTGTCCATGGTCCTAACCTAGCACTCGGAAAAACTCACAGGAGTTATGACAGGGTGGCAATTCTGTATCTACTGTGAATTAAATGGTAAGAGAGATGGGTTACCCAAGCATAGTGGAGCACACGACAATGGTTCTCTTGCGCAAGCAGTCCTGTCCCATACCGAGCCTGGGAGCTACAAACTAGACCCTCTTCTCTGACTCCCCAGTTGCCTTGTTTCTGAGCTGCCTTCAGGTTTGCCTCGCTTAACCACTGTCTCCCCTTCATGGAACATGAGACGATTAAATGGCGTCCGTTTCTATTTGTGGCATCCAATAAATCTAAATTTTCAAGCATGGGAAACCAGGCTAAACAGCTGGCATGGAGATAAATGATCCTCTCTCCAAAGACAAATTTATCATTGCTCTAGAGTTTCCTATGTACCAGCAATTCTTTTTTTTTTCAAGTCAAGACCTTAGGAAGTACGTCTTTCCCCAAATCAGATAGATAGATAGATAGATAGATAGATAGATAGATAGATAGATAGATAGATAGATAGATAGATAGATAGGTAGGTAGGTAGGTAGGTAGGTAGGTAGGTAGGTAGGTAGGTAGGTAGGTAGGTAGGTAGGTAGGTAGGTAGGTAGGTAGGTAGGTAGGTAGGTAGGTACACACACATACACACACACACACACACACATACAAATGGAGCAGACTTTAGACAGTAGCTTTCTATTTTCTAGAGATGAGCAGGAACCACCAGCTTAGCGGTTCATACTGGTTCATTTCTTGGTCAAACAAGTGTTTGGCACTTCTTGGCCCTGCCTCCTCCTGCAGGTACCCACTCAGAGGCATCTACCAGAGGAGGCAGGGCAGGAAAGCACCAAGCACCCATTTAACTGAAAAACAAACCAGCATGAAGCCCCAAACACCCGCTCAACCGAGAAACAAACCATCAAACCAGTGTCTAGTATTTTTCAATCCCGTCACCTAAGATCCTTAGGGGTGGAGATGCTAGGGATTGCCATTGGAGACTTCTGCATGTGAAGTAGGTGTTGTCCATGAAAGGAAAGCCTTCCATCTCTAGAGATGGATTGGGCCACTATAAAGCTCCAGATGTCATACTTCCATAATCTGTCACCACTGCCTCTGCTGGCTGGATGCCATGGGATTTGTAGTTCTTCAACATCCAGGTGACCATCCTTACTGGCTTCTGGTCTAGACCCCCAGCTTCCAACTCAGTTTTCATCTTCTTCCGTACACTGGCAAAACACACAGTTGGGAGTCTGTTCCTATTCCACACACACCCTCCCCCCTGTGCCCCACAAACTAGAAGCAGCAATGGAAAGAAAAATCCTTTGAAATAAGAGATAATACTCAGCACATGCTCTGGCAGGCTAATAAAGGGTGCTCACCTCATCTTCTCGCATCTTGTTTGAGAGAAGCAGAGGTGAAAGGTCTCCTGAGAGGAGGATTAAATGATTTGAAATGATCACAACATCACCTCTTAACTTCTAAGAGCGCGAGCTGATGTTGAACTTGGTGTGATGGTGTTTTGATACAAATATTTGAGCCGCGGCCTGTGCTTTCCCACCAACATTCCTTCTTCCACTGATCTCTTTCAGGGCATTATTTTGGAACTAGTGGGAAAGGGGAGAAGACTGGGATGGATTAGTTGTGAGGCACCACTTAAAGTGGCAAAGGGAGATCAGACACGCAAATGGCATGCCAAGGATGGCCGTCAGGCTGGACAAAAGCAAAAAGCAGTACGTCTCCCAGGACTGGGTCTTGGGTTCAAATTCCAGGGTCGATTCACAATCAGTGAAGGAGAACTGAAAATCACCTTTCACCATCTTGATGTCTTGTACTCCATGTCCCTCACCATAAAAATCCAGTTTCTGTTCTATTCATTGTGATATTGAGGGTGCATGAGAATATGCATGTGGAGGCCCGTGGACACACACATCAACACAGTCTGAAGCATCAAGGCTGTGGGGACTGGCAAGCTGTTGTTCTAAAAGATACAGCAGGAGTCTACTGTCTACCACCTGGCTTCCCTCAGTCTATGGCAAAGGTTGCCCTGGAGCTAAAGTGCCATTTGGCCGAGCTTTGGGCTGTACTCCCACTGACCTTCCCCTGGAAAAAATAATTACATATATTTCCATGTATAAGACTATACTTTTGTGTAAAATCTTTAGACTAAAAATTGAGGGTCATCTAATACATGGAATTAAGCTGAGGAGAGGAAAAAAAACAAGTGGAGGGGAAAGCAGGAATCAAAGCGATCCTGCAGTGCTTTGATCCCTTTCCCCCTACACTTGCTGAGCCTCACTTAGATTTCTTAATTTTGGGTTATAAAGGTGGGATGCGTCTTATACATGGAAAAATGCAGTAGACACTAAGTCAAGCAGTTTCCAACCCATAGAATTTTGTAGGTGTAAAGTGCTCAGAAGCAGTACCCCAATCCCACCTTTTGGTGGCACTCTTGGACTGTCCAATTCAGCTAAGGCGGCACAGGGGGCAGAGCCCACATGCGTGGTCCTAGGAGGCACAGCAGGGATGTGGACTGCTGGGTTCTGGCTTGGCAGTTCAGTGCTCCAGCACTGTAAACTCTTCCACCACCCCAAAAGCACACACCCCACCCACCAAACTGAAAAAGAAAACCTGTGGTGCCATATCCACCACTGAAAAATACTCACAGTGCAGTTCCTGGCAATTTTTCTGGCTTTTCTGCAGTTTTTGAAACGCTTAAACCACTTTGCTTAAACTCATTGGGTGGCATAATACTGTTTTCTGTGACACTTTGTTGGTAAAACTGAAGTATTTTGATTTAACTGTCTTGATTGATTCAAAACTTCTTCAAATGGATGCAGTCGGTTAACCAAGAAGTGCTCAGTCTGACTGAAGACTTCCTGAATAAAATAAGTCACATATAGTTTTTTAAAAAAATAAAAATAAAAAAATGTACTACTGCAAACAGTAGGCAAGTGCTAGGTAAGAGCAAAGTTGGGTTGGATAGCTCAGTGAGTTGGAGTGGTTTGGAGAGTTTGATTCTCCACCACGCCTCCCTGGAAAAGAATCAATCTCTTTAGTCTTGGGCAGGCTGCTAGTCAAAGTTGATTGGGCTAGACAGATCAAGAGTCTGATCCCGTATAAGGCAGCTTCCCAAGCTCCTAAATACAGTAGGACCCACATATCCATGGAGGATTGCATCCAAGCCCCCATGGATGCTGAAAAACATGGATTATAGCAAACACCCCAGAGGGAGACCACAGCTGCAATACAAGGATATCTGCAAGTGGGATCTGAAGGCCTTAGGAAGAATGGACCTCTGAACGTTCAGCCTGGAGGCAGGCGGTGCATCACAGCCTCTCCCAATTTGAAGAGACCCTTGTCCAGCAGGCTGAGGCAAAGAGGCAGTTGCAAAACCGGACAAATTAGGGAGCTGGACAGGGGACAGACTGTATTTGTCTTCAGTGTGGAAGGGATTGTCTCTCTCGAATTGGCCTTCTCAGCCACACTAGACGCTGTTCCAAGTCCTCCATTCAGAGCATGTTGCCGAGTCTCTTGAGACTGAATGAATGCTATGCACAGCATGGTTTCTGTCTCCCCCTAGTGGCCAGTTCTGGTAGCTTCATCTTTAGAAATACATATTTCTAGGATTTTTCTTTTAATATTTTTGATCCTTTCAGACTGTAGATAAGTGGATCAGCAGATGTACTGATCCTGCAGATATGGAGGTCATACTGTATCATAGGCGCTGCCATTTTGCAGCTGCCATCAGGGGGAGACACTTCTTTGTGCATCATCAGAGGGAAGTCAGATCTCTTCTGGGGCACCTGGACCTTCCACCCTCAGAAGTTTCCATCAGGATTTTCTGTTGCACTCCATCGCTGGTTTTGCAATGAGGCTGTTCTCTCCCTGTCTTCTCACACATCTTAGTTAATTTCTTTAATAGCTGGGACCAAAGAGTATTCCTTTATCAAACTGAGAACTGCCGGCACAATTAACGTCCCACAGAACAAAAAAAAAAATCAAACAAAAAAAGAATGAAACCAAAATAAATACCATTGATGCCTACATTCTGCACCTCGATGAACCCACTTACATTGATTCCCTTCCAACCGCTCTCAACTAATAAATGAGCAGAATAGCTAATACAATTAAAGCTTGTTTGCCTATAGAGTGGGAGTACTGAACACATGGAGTATTTTGTGTGTGATTATTCATCCAGAGTTTCAGTGGTTGCTTGTGAAACTGAAATTCTAGCTGGAAATGGACTGTGTTTGCTTTCTCCTATTGAGTCAAGCCATCACCCTATAAAGAACAATTCCTCTCCAGCATTTCAGGCTATATTCTCTCTGGGCCCTACTAGAGATTCTGGGCATTGCCTTACTACCTCTCATCCAAGTTCAGATCAGGGCTGACCCTGCTTAGCTTCCACAGTCAGACATGATCAGGGGCATTAAGGTAATAACAATAGCACAGCAGTGGTTATTATTCTCATGGAGATGGTGCAGCTCTATCAAACCTGTGCCACTTCAGCCAGCAGTTGGGAGGGGGGGTCATAACTCAGACATCTCTAATCCAATCATCACCAAACTTGAAAGGAGTGGGGAGAAGACTGAGATGAAGACTCACTGTGAGTTTGGCATCTCTAACTCACATGATGGCCATTCTCCTCCCGGAAATCCCAAATTCCACGAACCACAAAATGCTTTGTTTCATTGGGAAAGTTTCTAAAAGTTTGTGTTTTGTGAATAGTGACAAACCACAAACCTTCACAAACCACTGTTTTCCTGGTTCATGCCCATCTCTGTTCAGGAACACTGACATAGTAAAGTCAAAAGAACTAATCACTTACTTGGATTTAGTGGGGACTACTTTTATGTGAAGTTGCAGTGAACTACTTTTATGTGAAGTTGCAGTGAACTCCGGGAGGCAGTAGAAGACAGGAGGGCCTGGCGTGCTCTGGTCCATGGGGTCACGAAGAGTCGGACACGACTAAACGACTAAACACACACACGCAGTGAATCAGGCTGTGTAAATGCTGAGAAAGATGGCCCAGTTGGCTACTTTAGGATGTGAAGATGCTGGCTACTGGGCTTTGCTCTTAAAATGTCTAAAAACAATCCTGGAAGGGGTGAATGAGGAATAAAGTAGCACAGCAAAATCATTCCAGACAGAGAGAGAAGACCTGTTATCAGAACTTGGAAAGTAGGAATCACAAGGAACAGCTACTTGTACTGAGTTACTCTTGTGTCAATAAGAATTACATTTCAGAAGTAATGCTTCAAGAAAGTATTAAGTTACTGAGTTGGCCTCAATGAATCACCATTTCTAGTTACTTTCAAAAATTATCTTTGGGGCATTTCCGGAAAGATTTTGAAGGTGTTTTTTTTTTTTATTCCAAGTTCTGTGCTATTCTCAAGCAAATCTTAAGCTGGTTCTCCCCAACCCTTAAGAGAAAAGCAACAACGAGACATGCAGTGGGTTACTTAATCATTGGATCAAGTAATGACAACTACTTTTTAAGAAATGTGCTTAAACAAGATATGAATAAAATGAATGGGGGGAATGTTTTTCCAAGAGCTATCAATGATCTGATTCTTTCAGTGAAAGATGCTGGAGGATCACCTTGGAACTTCTTGTCAGGGGCAGATCCTTTATTCCTCTGTTGGAGAAAAATATCTGGTTCCTACCACCTTTTCTAATCGGTTAGGAGGCAGGAAGTGGAGCATTCCACTTTTCCTGACAGATGATCATCCACTGTCCTCCAGGCCACAGCTTTCTCTCTTCTACAGTTGCTTCCAAGCTCCACCACGGAATCTTAGACATTGTCTCCAGGCTCCATGCGTCAGCATCCATGTTCTATCCCCTGCCTTGGTGCCTGCTCTTCTGGACGAACTGGAGACCTTCATCCCAGCTCTGAATATTGTTTGAATTAGATTTGGCTTACATCCGACATCTTCCCCATCTCTCCTTCTTAAGCGCATGCATTCCCCTATGTGTTTATCCCTCACCTCATGCCCTGTAGCGTTCTGTCAGACAGGGTGTGTGTGTGTTAAATTTACAGTTTATTTGCTCAGCGTTTCATCTTGTTTCTGCATCTCTCACACAGTGACGAAAGGGCGAGAAGGGAACAAGATTTATTTCAGCTCCCTCTACTACCTTGTGTAAATAAAAAGGGAGATATAAAATATTTTCTCTGACAGGAAGTGCGAGAGCTGTAGTGTGTTGTTTAAACATGGTTTTGAGAGATTTGATTTGTCGCCTTAATACATACGCTTCTGGGCAGCTTTTTTCTTTTTCTTTCTTTTTTTTTTGGAAGATAACTACTTAACAAGAGCCAACAAGAGCAGAGCAAAAAAATTAAGAGGGGCAACTTAAATTATCACTGCTCTTGTAAGCGGGTTGAGTGCTGTTATAGATGAAATTAAGGCAAGGTGTGGACATCTTTCTAAGGTTGGAAGCCTTTTGTTGACCAACCAGGATTGAAAACAACTGATTGACTGAAAAGGCATTATCTGGGAAACATTAACTGGGAAACACATCTTCTAATAGGTTGATATACCCTAATGTCCAATGAGAGAAAAATATATCCTTCCACAAGACATTAAAATGTCCCCAACAGTAGTCACATGCATTGTGTGCTGTTAGTGTGTTGCTTGATCATTCACAGCATAACAGAGAAATGATCTTTGGTTCTCTCTAGTGGCCACTTTTGATACTGCACCTTGAAAATACAGAAACACAAAATGCAGTGTGGAACAACATTTAGATACATACATACATACTTTACTGTTACGGCATCAAGCGATACAAAATTGAATGAAACAACATTTGCTACTAAAGACTGATAAGAGAATGCCATGAACCTGGAATAAATCAAATGTTTCTAAAATTTGCTTAACATGCCCTTTAAAAGTAATTTTAGTGCAAAGTAGGAAACTTTATTTGTCAGAAACGTCATGACTATTGTCATACTGCATTTGACATGCAGTTTAGTTATACCATCATCACCTCAAAATAACTAGTTACATGTAACTTCATTGCTTTTTAACTAGTTGCTCCCAAGATCTAATTCAGTTACCAGACTGATCAGCTTCTGAAGAGGAAATTCCAGAGGTGAGCCAGGGAACTGTTTTAGTCTCTTCCTGAGTAAAATGTCTTGAGCCAGCTCTGAATATAACTGACCCAAAAATATGAACCAGTTTTCCTTCTTGCTTTGGTTCATCTTTGGTTACCTGGAAATGTCCTTTAATCTTTAAACAGTCTGCCCTGTAATCCTGGATAACAGCTTTCTTTTCCTGTGATGCAGAGGGAGGAAAAACACAGAGTGTGCATCATGCGAAAGATCAAACTGAATCTTTAATTTAATCAGGTGTTAATAAGTGTTAAAACAGCAGGATGTGATGGGCCTTTCATTTCTCTCTCTCTCTCAGTCCTCCCCCCCTCCACAAAGAGTCAATGGATCAGAAAACCATGGGATCCTCCATTTTGAAACATCATAATAAATTTTCCTTTTCTCTTTTACGAATCTCAGTACATTTCACATGCCATATTCTGCTCTTGCAGTTCCCTGTTTATCATGTCCAACCTGTCTGCGTCACAGCTGATTTAATAAAACTGTACAGTGGCGCCTTGCATTACAAGCGCTCGGTTTGACGACAAGATCGCATCACGATGAAGATTTTGCGATCGCAAAAGCAATCGCAAAATGATGTTCCCTATGGGGGAATTTCGCTTTGCGGTGATCAGTCCCGTTTTGCTAACCGATTATCGCAAAGCGATGATTTTTGGCCAGCTGATTGGCGGTTTCAAAACGGCCACCAGGTGAAAAACATGGCCACCCGCTGTTTTCTTGCACGGTTTCCTCGCTGCACGGGCAGCGAAAATGGCCACGCTATGGAGAATCTTTGCTGGACGGTGAGTTTTAAGCCCCTAGGAACGCATTAATTGGGTTTTAATGTGTTTCTATGGGCTTTTAAAAATCGCATGATGACGTTTTCGTTCAACAGCGATTTTTTCAGAACAAATTAACGTCGTCATGCAAGGCACCACTGTGTACACTGCTGGAATAGCTCAGTGGCTCTGGCATCTGACTGTGGAGCCAGAAGTTGGGAGTTCAATTCCCCACTGGAACTCCTAGGGGCTGGACTCAATAATCTATAGGATCCCTTCCAGCTCTGCAGTTCTAAAATTATTATTTTCAAATGAATGGTTATGGTGTTTGCTATATTAGTGAAAACTATACCTTCTTTGTGAGTTTTGCTTGAGAGGGGGGAAAAAAGATGTTTTGCTCCTGGGTTAGTGGACCACTAATTTTCCAATGCTGTTCCTACATGACAGGGTGGAGCTGTCAGAGAAGAGGAATGAGGGTCAATGAAGCACATTGGTGGCGCCATGCAGATACATATTGGAGAGAAGTGGCAATAATAATTTGAGCTCTCTCAGCATGCTTGTCACCTTTTGATCCTTTAATCACTTTGTTTGGCTATATGAAAGATATAGCAGAGAAGGATTGCCAAGGATTGGTTATTAATTTGACCATACTTGCACGTAAATGGAAGGCCTACAATAGTCCCTTAATTGATGGCAAGGCTGAAAGAATGTGGAAGACGTTGTTTATGACTAAATCACTTAATTAGATTTTGGAAGGTAGACAAAATAGGAAGAAGGTGAAGAGTTTTATTACCCATTTGAATCTCACTGGTGATATATACAAGAGTTTGAAGGTCAGCCCAGCTACTATAAACACGACAAAGGTGTCGTGTTTACATGTCGTGTTATGATCCGAATTGTTAGTGGGGCTTCCTGTACTACTAATGTTATGGATCCTTATGGTATTCAAGTTATTAGTACACTTTGAGAAAACCAGAATGCTCATTTCATTTATTATTATTATTATTATTATTATTATTATTATTATTATTATTATTATTATTATTATTATTATTATTATTATTATTATTATTATTATTATTATTATTATTATCCTCTTACGTCATTGGAAGGAAATGCTTATACTATGAGATTTGGATATCTTTTAATTGAATTGAATTACTGAGATGCTAAAATTTTGAAGTAAGATGTATAGAAATCTAGAGGTCAGAAGTGTTAAGTCGCGTGTGATGGGAGATGCCTATTTCCTTCTATGACAACGTTTTCCTTCCAGATACTCAACGCCTTGAAAAACGCCACTAGATTTGCAGATGAAGCCTCTGTTTGCCTCCCAATGGCCAATCACAGAACAAACATGAGCTAACTCGCAATCTTCTGAGTGACATGACCTCATAATAGGAAAATCCTTTAGTTTGGGCACCAAAACAGGATAAGGAATTGGACCATACATGCTATATTTTCCCACCAGTCCTCCTTGTGTGCATTTTCATACACTCTACTCTGCCCTTTTTGTGTGTTCAGAGCAAAAGTGAGGGGAGAGTGAGACGAAAAACATATGGGGTGCCTAACATTGGGCATCCGGGGTTCGGGAGAAGAATCCTGTTCAGTGTGGAAGTGAAATAGATGGAGAATATGTTGGTGGGGGAGTAGAATAGGTGGAGTCTAAATGTATGGGGCAAAAAAACAACAACAACCCACCACCTGCATTCTTAGACCACTAAGAACCTTTTCAGACGAGTCTGTTGAGGAAATGAGCCATTCAGTCATAATGTGACCTTCTAAAATTCAGAACTCTCTCTTTCAACTCCCCTACCTTTTAAAGCCATTTTCTGGAATGTTTCAGGATGGTATGCATGTTATATATCAGCAGCCTTAATTGAATAAACGTAATTGGTAACAGGTGGACCATTTCGGGAGTCAACGTCTGGTCTTCCTTGTTCATGAAAAATTGTTCCCCAACTATTTGGATCCAGGGAAACAGAAGCTGTATTAATTATGCATTTGTTGCCTTGTGGAGCCTCCAGCACTTGCAGATGTTTTTTTGTTGTTTTTTTAAAACAACACAGTTAAATAATGGCTTTATGGTGGCGTATATAACTTAAATATTACAAAATACAGATTCTTACATATTTGGTCTAACTACTGTGTTTAGAATGATGGCTGTTAACTTTTTGCATATTTTAGAACAACACCAGAGGGTGTTTTTTTCTAGAGTGTTAGAAGGCTGCTCTGCAGTGATTCACACCCAGAACTGAGGAAAAAAATTATTTTTGGGACTACAGCCCCCAGAGATATCCAGCTAGCAATGGCAGTGTTGGCTGGGGGGGGGGATTAAGAGAGGTGTAATTTCAAACAAATGATTCTCGTAAGCAATGCTCACCCACTGCTTGACCCTGCTGTTGCTCTTGGCACTAAATTGCCAGATCCACCCCAGGCTTCAAGCCAGATTCTTTATTCGTCTTACTGCAGATGCAAAGCATTGATGTTCTGTATGACAAGCATGCACCCTGCCAATGTCCTACACACACTCTCCACTGGGACGAACAGAGAGTGATCAAGCTGTAGCCCGTATTATAAGAGAAGAAGCCAACGACACTGAGGCACCAGAGTCTGAGCTAGGTACAAGATGGTGGGGTAGTAGAAAAAGGGAAATGGTGTATTTCTTTTATTGCAGTCAGGAGGGGAGCAACAGCATCTCTCACATACCCCCGAGCTGCCTTCGTGCACAGATCTGGTGATAAGGGGGGAAAAAACATCTCTTCAATGGGATGATGATGAGTTCCTCACAAACCTGTTTGCAGAATACGGCCTAGAAAAGATCTACCCACATCATGTGTGCTGTGGAGCAGTGGTCCCCAACCTTGGGCCTCCAGATGTTCTTGGGCTTCAACTCCCAGAAATCCTGGCCAGCAGAGGTGGTGGTGAAGGCTTCTGGGAGTTGTAGTCCAAGAACATCTGGAGGCCCGAGGTTGGGGACCACTGCTGTAGAGACCACAGTGTGGGGCCCTCGCTGGATTGGTAACTATGGCTGCCACTACTGTATGCGTTGGGTTGCCTAGCGGGCCACCCAAAAAAGGTTTTGATCCCCCCAATTCTGCATTGCCAGTCTCATATTACCTAATAAGTTAGGTTTTGTGTGAATCTATGCCCATCTACCCATTTTTGTACTCATTTTCACAATTAGCTATATCATCCCAACCCTAACCCTGTCCTGCTTCTGTGATGTCACAGAATACTGGAAACAATTATTCACACATTACCTTCAGAGGTTCGTTATACAACTTATGCAGTCTTGCTACGGCCTCTATTTCTTTCATATTGCGTTTATGACCAAACAAAGGGTTAAGAAGGGCTGCTCTAGAGGTTTTCAGAAGGAGCCTAATGGTGATTTCCAACATTTTGTGTGTGTGCAAAAGATTCAACGAGCAGTTGTACAATTGATTGCACAAGAGATTGTAAAACCAGTTGGGGTTTTTTTGCCAACAATTGGAAGTTTTTATTAAAGTTACAGATGTCCTTTATTTAGTCACTCAGAATCACAATCACTGAAATGTTATCTTTTGTATACTTATTTGCAATTTAACCAACTTATGTATTTACTTGTTACAACTCACACTAACTTCTAACTAACAAACCAGTTGTTCAATTGCTTACACAGCATGACAACTGTGCTAGCAGGGATTTTCACTCTGGTGGCATTAAAGTTTTAGACCATGATTTCTTTCTAAACTAGCTTTTTTTTTTTTGGCAGTGTGTGGAGTATCTATAATGGATATAGTTAAACAAATAAACATATTTCAAATTCTCTGAATATTTTTGTTAGTGTCTGCACAGTTCTTGTTTTTTTTGCTAGCTTGTAGATGGAATTTATAATTTGTTTGTTTGTCTTTTTGTTTTGCCAATACAACGATCACTGCTTTTGTTCGCAATTTTCTGGATAGAAAGATCTTGGGATATGTTTATAAAACTTTGTGGATTTCTGTATAGAAATATGTGTATAGAATATGTTTGAAAACCAGCAAAATATGTTGGCTGAGGCAAGGGAAGTGAGGGGAAAGGTTGATGAGAAATGTTGTCTCAAACAAACTGGGAGCTAGGATGTTTTGATTTCAAAAATATAAAGGACACAGGACGATAGTGTGTTTAAGTTGAAAGACATAAGGAAGGCATTTCTTGGAAAAATATACTGGGATGCATGTGTGTGGTAAAGGAACTCTTCTCGAGGAAATACTGAGGTAAAAGTTTCATTTGACATTCATGAGAAACTGAGCGGCAAGTGAAAAGGGAAGCTTTGGGAAATACTGAGGGGAAAAGTTGCCTCAGACAGTTTTCTACTTTAAAGGGTGGAAAAAATGATATGGGGGGTTTAAAAAGAAGGAAAAGCCCCATGACCAAGCAAGAAAATGTTAATCCTGCCTGAAGTAACAGGTTTTACACATTCTTGGACTGGAGCAATCTTTCTGAAAGAAAACTTTTTTTTAAAAAAAAGCAAGCAAACCAAACCAAACCAAAAACACACTATTTCTGTGTGAAAAAGCCAGTTGTGTGAAGCTGGAAGGGATACAGCTGTGGACAGCTGCGGCGCTGGTACTGAAACAGAATCTGGCAGGCAGATGGAAGGAGGCCCAAAAAGGGTTGTTCCGTGGAGAAAAAGTACAGTTTTTGCTTCTGTATGAGCCAGTGGCCACCTTCTTCAAACACTCCATGTAACAAAAGGAAGCTTAAATCTAAATTAGTAGAGAACCATAGTCTGTTCCATTCTGTCCTTTTAACTCTCTCTCTCTCTCTCTCTCTCTCTCTCTCTCTCTCTCTTTCTTTTGAACAAAGAAAGAATTTTTTTCCTTGATGGGCTCTTAGCCCTGGCAAGCCTCCAGAATATTCCAACAATTCTCTTGATTTATTAGACTCACCCTGAATATACTGTAACCATGTCTCTAGAGGGGCACTGCGGGAAAATGCTTACCAGATTAATCGTGCCTCCATTAAAAAAACTGGAATTCTCCCTTGCTTTTTCTTTTTAAAAACTGTGTGTACATATGCATATGTGCGTGCACACACAGATATAATTTATTTACACAAACATCACTCATGCTTAGAGAAGTTTTCAACTTAAAAAAAAGCCCTGTTATTCCAATAACCGGCATGCACAAACAGCCTAGCGGATTTAAAAAGGTAGTTGTTTAGCAAAATAGTTCTCTGCTTGCGTAACGACAAACAACAGGCCTCCCAGTCTCCCAGTAAACTCAGATTACCTGTCACCTTTCAGGGAGTAATGCTGAACAGAGGTAAACCTGGGGCTTTTTTAGTGGCTGATGGGGTTTGGTTGCTGATTGACAAAAGATAGTTTAGGACTTCCTTCCTTCCTTCCTTTCCTTAAAGATCATTCTTGCCACAGTTTGTGGCATCATGGGAACTTATTTTAATTCTGATTTTTGAAATGGCTTTTTTTCCCAAGGAGGTTGCAGAAAAAGAAGAAAAATATAACAAGGTTGAAAGTAACTCTACAGAGGAAAAGACCATAACTGCCATGTACTGTAACCAAGGACAACTTAAGGAGACTCGTCAACTAATTCTCTCTCTCCCCTACTGAGTGCTACCTTGGGGTGTGATGGTGCAGAGAGATAGATCACCATCTCTGTTTTACTTGCACACGTGTTTTCAAATGTTTGTGCATGCATGGCTTAGGGCTTGCAGAGCGTTCTGTGAAACTCATGGAAGTACAAATGTTTTGAGACAAGAGGCACTCTGAGCTCGAAAAGCAGTAATTTCATAGTGAGAATCTCAAAAGTGCAGAAATATTTTGCCCTCTCTACTACCGTATTGACTCCTCTCCTCATCAGACTTGTTGAGAAAGGAAGTAGAATTGTTTTCAAAAACTAGTATACACATTGGTTGGAGGGAAAGAAATTAGGCTTAAATCCAGCTGTTAATTCCCAACTAGAGTAGATCAACTGAAGGAGTGAAACATACCTAAGTGTTGAATTAACAAGTTCCATTTATTCAGTGAAATGCTGCAGCTGAGACTAACAAGGCATGGCCTTATAACTTCCTTTCTGACTGGAAGAACTAGGCATACCTGAAGTACATGGTGAAAGAGACGATGATGACTCATCTCTTGTGTATTGCTGAGTATCTATATCTTGAACTTGTTCGCTTTTAGACCAGACCGGGGCACTTCTATGAAGTCTTATATGAATTCTCCTGCAGGTCTAGCAGACAGTTTAAATAAATCAGCCACTTGAGAAGATTAGATAGGCCTTTTCCAAGAACTCAGACTTTTCTCCCCGGTATGGGGTGTATCAGGATGGCTGTTTAGTTGGAACACTCATAAACGCAATTCAGTAGTACAGACTAGCCCAAATGACCGTCTTTGGTGGAAACCAATTGCTGATAGCTTTAAAAAAAACTGATGATTTTGCTCGTATCATTTTCCTGTAAAGCTCTCTCTCTCTCCAGAGGACAACTTCAGTGAGGTTTTGCAAGGTATACATTTTATATGTATTTGGCCAAGTGATTCATTGAAAGCCCTAAGATTAATAAAATCAAAATGTTAAACTGGATAATAAGCATTTGCTACCTTCATGACACCTCCATTCATCTGTTAGGAAACTGGGTTGAAGAAACCCAGAATGAGATGATTGAGTCTACTGAATCAAGAAAAGAGCAAGTGAAAAAAAGCAAACTGTGAAATGGAGGAAAGGAGTTAAAAAGCAAACAAGCAAGCAAGCAGGACACTAAATGCAGCAAGAGGCAGCACCAAAAGGGTTTATGTCTGGGAATTAATTTATTTGTCCTGCGTGCTTAGAGGCCCACTGCTTTCATCTTTCTACAAAACTTGCTGGAAACCTGACTTAGGGCATGTTTAACATTTTGTTTGCTAGTAAAACAAAGTCATTTGGCCCCTGTTAACACATTGTTTTAAGTGGAACCTCGAGAGATTTCTTTAAAGCAGTCCATAAAAGCACTGTGTCACTTTCTCTCCTCCCCCATCCCCACAACTCTCTTTCTGTCTCTAAGAAAGAAGCTTGTTTAGAAAAATGTACTTTTTATTGGTAGCCTGGTTTTGTAAAACAAAGATCAATAGGGGATAGTTAAATATGGCCCCGCCTTCTGCCTATCAGGGCCAGAGGGGTGCAATCCAGAATGACTGCAGTCAGTGGCATGGCGGGGAGAGAGAGGGGAAAGAGGGTGAATGATTTCCTTTCCTTTCAAGATATGAGCGCTGGCTGAGTAGCTCAGCGGTTTAGAGATCTAGCAGCAGAGCCCGAGGTTGGGTGTTCAATTCTCCACTGAGCATCCTGGGAAAAGATCCAGCCTGGGTGGCCTTGGGCAAGCTGCACAGTCCCAGGGCATCCCCAGACGAAGGGGATAGTAAACCATTTCTGAGTATTCTCTACCTGGAAAATCCTGAAAAGGGTCCCTATAAGCCAGAATTGACACAGGGTTATTATTAGGATATGAGAACTGAGTCGTCTAATAAATGCACTGGCAGACAAATGAAGGACTCCAGGCAATGCTGTTGCTTTTTTGTTTATTTTTGTTTGCTTGCGTACAAAGGCACCAGCAACTGCCCAAACCCGGTGCTGCAAAAAGAATTTACCCATCAGACCTTTCGGCATCCCTTCCGTGCTATCCGTGGCATCCAAGGATTCCCTCTGAAACTTTCCTTAACAGTTTATTTATTTATTTATTATTTACAATATTTTTTAGCCGCACCATTGCCAGTGGCTTCTGAGTTGCCCAGCTACTCAAGCGGACTTGAGATGGTGGTGGTGGAGTTGGCCAAGGTTTCTTCAGCGGGATGGCTTCCTCCCTGTGCCCCTGAGTTCCATGCCCTCCTCCTCCTCCTCCTCCTCCTGCCATTTGCTTGTCCTGTCCCTCTGGGCCCAATCCACCCCGCAATGGCATGGGGCGTGTCACTCCTTGTTCTTGTTTTTTGCCTTGTTCTTTCAGAGGGTGGGTGGTGAAGCAGCAACAAGAAGGAAATGTAGACCTGACCCTCCCATTAGGAAGAGTGAGGTAGCCATCCCAGGCTGATTGTGAAAGGGTAGAAAATGAGTAAGTAATTTAATTTATTATGATTTTATATATTTTATTTACTCCCCATGAGAGGGGAGCACTGTGCTTTTGAAGGTTTCTCTGCCTCAAGTGGCAAAATACTTTGGATGGACAGGAGTCTTATGCATCTTGACAAGGAATTGCTCTTGTTCCTCAGACAGTACCATGTCATGAGTCAGCCGAACCCTCACCCGAGGCACACAGAAGCTTTGCAGGTAACTCCAGAGCTTATAGTTGGACTATACATTATGGACATCCCACCATTGCAGCCCAAATCTGTTCATATTTTAGAGATATGATTCAGACAGTTGTTCGTACCCCCAAACAAAGCCTGTGTTTACCTCCCAGTGACCAATCACAAAACAGAGCAAGGTAATTTTGCAAACTACAGAAAGTGTGAAAAGCTGCTCCTGTGGCAATCAGATTTTTCTAGCACTTAAGGGACTCCATCTTCTTAAGTAACCTAGTTTGGCCCTAACATTCTAGCTATGATCCTACTAAGAGGGAGAAGCAAGGCTTCATATAGTGTGTAAAAGTAGTCCGTTAAAGAAACGAGAACCCTCTCTCTTTCCTGCCCCACATGTTTTACCTTTCCTTACCTAAAATCATTGCACAGGTGAAAGGAAGAACTAGGATGAGATGCTTTGTATTTCCCTTCTTAGAAATGGCCAAGATCCAGAAAAGCTCTTAAGAAAGTGTGTGACTTCAAGCATGTGGATTTATTTCCATTAACTTTTATGGGGCCGCATGTGTGTCTGAGTGATTTCATGGTTGATTTACTTGTATTTTAAGCTTTTGACATGATCTTCGAGAAACCATACATATGACGTGGAAAATGGAGGACCCAAGTCTCAACCTAAATTGCAATTAAAAACAAAAACTTTGAAAAATCAGGAAGACTGGATGCTTCAGAGAGGAATTTGATCATAGTGATGAGTTATACATTTGGAAATAATAATTTGCAAGTACTATACTTAGTTAACCTCTCTCTCTCTGTCTCTCAACAGTGGTATAACAAAATTACTTGTCACAGGTTACAAAAAGGGCATGAAGCCACTTTGCTGATGCATTAGTAGACAGAAGACGTCAGAGTCAGACACGACTAAACAACTAAACAACAACAACAAAAATATTCCTTCAGGTGTATGTTGCCTGAGGTAGCTTCCTCAGTCTGTCTAATGGTAGGGCCACATCTCACTTTGTGCTTGACTCACTGAACACATTGAACATTGAAAGGATGTGGTGGCGCTGTGGGCTAAACCGCAGAAGCCTGTGCTGCAGGGTCAGAAGACCAAGCAGTCGTAAGATCGAATCCACGTGACAGAGGGAGCTCCCATCGCTTGTCTCAGCTCCCGCCAACCTAGCGGTTCAAAAGCATGCAAATGTAAGTAGATAAATAGGGACCACTTTGGTGGGAAGGTAACAGCGTTCCATGTCTAAGTCGCACTGGCCATGTGACCACGGAAGATTGTCTTCGGACAAACGCTGGCTCTATGGCTTGGAAACAGGGAGTCGAACACGACTGGACAAAAATTGTCAAGGGGAACCTTTACCTTTACCACTGAACACAGGTGATGCTGCGAAGCCTCTGAACCTTTTATTTCAAGTGACTAGCACACCCTCATCTCAAGGCTTCACCCGTCGATAGTCCTTTAACGCGGGATTGCGTTTGAGAAACACACCAGATTATTTTCCACCCAAATAAAATTTACCATATGTTTTGTCACACCAAGTCTTTAAAAAGTTTCCATTATCAGGTTCTGCCTTGATTTGGGGGGGGGGGGTTGCCATGTTGCACCACACAATGCTTCCTGTGCTCATAAATACCTGCCAGCCCTGTGTTTACAAGCATGGGGAAATGATTTCACATCTCTGCATTGCACACTTGCCTCCCCTATCCGGTAAATGAGCCCTGCAGAAGGTAATATCACTGCTAATGGTGTTATGTGGCATTGGGTCGCAGCCAACATCTATTAACATTACTCGATACTGTTCATGTTTGATTTATGGCTTCCTAGAAAGCTGGGGCTGAAACATTTCACACCCTGCTAAAGGGAAACCTAAAATCCTCGCCGCCTTGATTTGCTTTGGGATGGCGGATGAAGGGCACAAAATGAAGGGCACCGCCAGCCCCAAAGCGTAACTCTAGAAGGCTACCTGCTCCTGGTCTGCCCCTGGACGTTTTCCTCCAACAACAGCGACTTTTAATGCACACATCCAAAACCCTTGGGCTAGGATTTCTTTCTTTATCAGAACATTGCACAATTTAAAAATATGAGTATATGGACAGATATAATATATAGGCAAAATGAAAAACAAATGAAAATGTTAACATAATTAGACTCTTTTGACCAGAAGGAAGCTATTTTTATAGTGTTATCTCAGCCATTTGCTAGATATTCTTTTGTACACATGGTGGGGCATTAATTGCATGCACGTGAGTGCTGCATGGATCGACTTTCTCCACGGTCGCAGAAAATTTGTCCTATACCCAAGTAGGCCCATTTTACTTGACTATGTTTTGATCTTCCAACTTTGCTTGGAAGTCTTTAAAGTGACTTCCAGATGGTCCAGCTAGAGTCTTGCCCTGGTGGGAAACAGTCTTCAGTGTTTAACCATTCGGGTGTGCTGTTTTTGCTCCCCATAGGTTTAGCCTAGCCTCTTCTGGTTTCATAACAGAGCTTGAGATGTGTGCAGAAAAGTTTCCCGACTTGTTTCGGGAAGGGCAATTTGCTACGAGGCAAAAAAAAAAATGATAGGATACAATAAGATCGAATCAACTAAATATAATTAACAAATGGGTGAGGCATTTCCAACTCTGGGTGTGTTGGCGTCTTCTCCTAGTGACATTTCAAAGCAAAAAAATCAGAGTGTGCCACTTATATGTGTGCCATAGTGCTTAAAGCACTCTCTGGGCAGTTTGCAATTTTATTATGTAGGCTACACCTTGCAGCCTCCACCACCAGAGCAAGCTGGAGGGATGGAAGGCAGCTTGAACCTCAAACCAACTATCTGGGACTGAACCTGGATCGCGAGCAGAGTTTTGGATGCAATACTACATGAGACTCCTTCGCTTCTTTTTCCCCGCAGTTCAGAGCATGCCAATATGCCATCTTTCCAAGCAGGCCTTCGATTCTTACTGTATTTCACTCCGTTGCACTCTCTGAATTCCCCTCCTTGACCAAGTATGTTGTGTTTTACATTGTGATTGTTCAAACTTACCATTTTTGAAGCACAAAGGCACACTCCATTTAACCCACTGGTCCTGCTTGCTGCCTGCTCCATGATTCCCGGGTGCTCATCACCTGCCCTTTGCTTCATTTTCACTTTTCTCAGGTTTCTCTTGGAGTAGAAAGGATAATGTAATGTACCTGCTTAGAACTGCTCTCCAAGAGCATCTTCTCAGCCCTTCTAGCCTTTGCACTCCCATGAGAAAAGAAACCAGCTGTTGATTGCATGCTGTGGTTATCTTTCCATCCCTTCAAGGTCGTGGCACATTGTATCCAGCTTCATCTTAAATGTACTTTCAAGATCTTTTGAAGATTTAGCTGAAGACAATTGCCTACAACCGTGAAAGTACAGAGGTGTGCAGCGTGAAGAATGCCAATGACTTCATTTCTTTCTCTATGGCTGCTCATTCTGATTCACCCAGCACTTGCCCATTTCCTTATTGTGAGCTACGTAGCATCTTTCAGATGTAGACTTCACATGGCAAGAGGCACAATTCTAACTAGCCAAGAGGGATGAAGGCCAGCCAAGTTGACACGAGGCTAGCTGAACCTGTGCTGAATCCAAACATCTTCCTGTCTGTTGGTGCTAAAATTGCTTCAGAGTATTCTCACACCTTGGACTGAACTTCGTGCCAGCATAGAATCATAGACTATGGAAGTTCAATGGACAAGTTCAAAGGAGGGCAACAAGGAGGATCAGGGGGCTGAAAACCAAGCCCTAGGAGGAAAGACGGAAAGAACTGGGCATGTTTAGCCTTGAGAAAAGAAGACAGAGGGGTGATAGGACAGCACTTTTCAAATACTTCAAAGATAGACGTACAGAGAAGAGGCAGAGTCTTTTTCTCAATCATCCCAGAGTGCAGGACACAGAACAATGAGCTCAAATTACAGGAAGCCAGATTTCGGTTGAATATCGGGAAAATCTTCCCAATTGTTAACTAATTGGAACCCATGACCTCGAGAAGTGTTGATAGCTCCAACACTGGAGGCATTCAAATTTAGACAGCGACCTGGCAAATATCCTTTGATTTGTATTCCTGCATCAAGCAGGGGGTTAGATTTGATGGCCTTATAGATCCCTTCCAACTTCACTCTTCTATAATTCTACAGAATGGATTCAATATGATGGAGAAGGTTCAGCTCTAGCACAATTTAGCTCCTTTTTGCTCCACCCTTGCTCCAGCCCCCTTTTCAGTCCTATCTGATCTAAACCAGCAAAGAAGATGTGCTGAGAGATTATCTGCTAGAGGATCTCTAAATTCACCCAGCATCAGGGCAGCTGACAAGGCTTCTACCCATCCCAATCCTCCTCCATCCAGCGTATCTTCGATTTAGGATTATCCGGTTAATTTCTAAGGCTGAGTTGCCTTATCAATGTGCATTTTGATGATGACCGTTATCAGATGTTATCTGGATACTCAAATGGATGCCTTCCTTAGTCCTCCATGATTTCAGACATATGTCCATATATATGCATATTCTGACAACACTGATGGGTGGCACACAGTGGTGTTTAGTATTTTACCCCTTGTAGGAGCTTACACCTGATGCGAGGCACAACAATCAAAAGACAACAAATCCACCATTTAAACACTGAAGTAGAACATTTGAAATTCTGAAGAGCCAGTTTCAAAAAGTTGCAAACAATTGTTCTGGTTCTATTAAGCTCTCAGATGAGACAAAAACGTCATGAGCTTCCATGTGTCTGGCCACCCCTACCCTTAGGTAGAGTGAAGGAACTAGATGAGGCCGTTGTTTAGGGGCACCTTGAAAGAATAATGAACTGCTAGTTATTTAAAACAACAAAGCACTCATGGTGTCTTAAAGGCTAACACATCTGGAGATTTGGAGGCTCCAGCAAATCTACACAGAAGACACAATTCTACAGTGACCTCAAGGCCTTCTTCTGCCATGTACATGTTTAGGCATCAAGGCAAAAGCTATCTCACTGGCGTCTTCCTGTGTCTTATGGCATTTCAATATATATTTTAAATAAGTTTTCCTCAAACTTGCTTCCAACACATCCTTGCAGAGGTGGGTGAAGCTATCAATTCTTTCCCTTCGTTTTTTATTTTTCTAGCTATACATTCCTCTCAAATTTTGTGACTGCAGACTTTGAAGGATTTCAATTAAATTTTAAGAATTTATTAGGTTTGCATGAAAATTAGTAGCTATATATATAATGCAAGAAATTAGAAGTGTGTGTGTGTGTGAAAATTTGTTTCATTTTTGCAACTGTACCTAAAACATACATTTCTGCAAACATCATTAATAATGCAATGCCTTTTGGTACTTTCCTTCCTTCCTTCCTTCCTTCCTTCCTTCCTTCCTTCCTTCCTTCCTTCCTTCCTTCCTTCCTTCCTTCCTTCCTTCCTTCCTTCCTTCCTTCCTTCCTTCCTTCACCTGGGCAGTTTACAGTACAGAAATAAAATATCTAAAATAATTAAAATCAGCTCATTGACTCAAACAGAACAAGAAACAACCAATATCAGAAGAGGCATATTCTCTAAATTTTCGCTATAATATGTATTTTAGTGACCCCATCTCCAAATTTTTGTATCTGTTCCATTACCATACCTCTATTGCAAAATGAGAAGTACAGACACATTGAAGGACAACTTAGTTTAATTGTTTCGTATATTGCTTTAGAAGTGTGCCATTATTGTTGAAATGGCATTCAAATGCAAAGAAAACCTACTTTGCTCTCATCCTTGCCATGTTTTTATGGCAGTTTTCCTGCCACTAAATACATGGCTCTACTAAGAGCCAACACATTGGGTTCATGAACACCCAGGGTCCCAATAGGCTTAAGTGAATTTGGTTTGGCAGTTGATTTGGTCTGGAGGAGAAGGGACAGACTGGGAAGTCGTGTCGAGATAGCTACTCTGAAACTTTTGTTCTCAAAAGGGTCCCCCTCTATCAGCTAATGCTTGTTTCTTGTGCTCAACGTAACTCAATAGCCGCCACGGAAACCCTGTTGGGTGTGTTTGTAGTTTAAGAGGGGCGGGGAGAGGTCCGTTGTGATCAAATTCCTGCTTGCTTTAATTTTATTTACCATTTTTGCTGGGACCGGGGAGAAAGAGAAGTCAGATTCTGTGGCCTCCCTGCACAGTTAATCTTCAATCTATCAAAAGAATTATGAAATCTTTTAAGATCAAATGTTAAGACTCTTCACAAAGGTTGTCACAATGAATTCATTTGTGGGTCTTTCATCCTGCCTCCTCCTGCTGTGCCAAAAAAAAAATGGTAGTGGGTTTTTTTTTCTGTTTCTCACTCTTCCTACTTCCCGCAACTTCTTTCTTCTCTCTGTCCCAGCATACGTGAGTATCTCTGTTTAAAAGAAATATCCCTGTCTATTTTTCTTCTGCCTCACCTGCCTCTAATACAAAAGCCCAATGCAGGCGCAAAGAAACAATTTTTCATCTTAATGCAATCTAACAAATACTATATGACAAAATTACTATAGCACAATGTAGCAAAATTCGGGGAAAGACAAAGGTGGCGGTGGCTGTTATCATCCTACCAGTAGTTTTAACTTGTAGTTTTACAAGAGATAGCCATGTTCGCCTGTGCAAGCATATCAGGCAAAATCCAAAGAAGCAAAACCAAATTTTAAAGAAAGACGGAAACATGTGCACCTTAAATATTTCATCCAGCAATTCATTTCTGCCCGATATGTCTGATGAAGTGGATTTGTCCACGAAAACTCACATTAAAATATAATAGTTAGTCTTAAAGGTGCCCCATTTTTATCTCTTTAAAAAAACACACACACACACACACTGTCTTGTTTCTTTGGATTTTGCCTGATATAAATATCTATTGCAGTGATTTATAGCCAAAAGGGTTGGGGGCCAGCGAAGCTGACTCTAGGCCTGCTGAAGTTCCGGTGAACCCAAATTCCTGTGGGCTAGAGATGCTCACAGTTGCTTAGGTTCTGTTACCGTAGCATTGTGGCTGTTTCTTTGGGCTGGATGAGGTATGGATCTGGTAGAACTCAACTCCTTCCTCACCCCATTGCTTCTCTGCCCTTCATTTGGCTCTTCGGCCAGCTGATTTTAGCCAGCCTAACAATTGCACCAACAAATCCTTTGATTTATGAGATCAGACTGCTCAAGAGATTTCTGCCAACAGAAACTGGGAAGTTCATCCACTCCAAGGGGTTTCTGCCCATCCAAAACCCACTACAGCTGTGCAACTTTGAGTTAGGATTGCAATCCCAGTCATATTTAGAGCATACCCACTGAAATCAACAAGGCTAATAATAACCAACAGGTTTCAATAGGTCCATAGTGCAATGGGAAACTTATCTAGGGGGGCCATACACATCCATCCCTGAAATGGGAGGGCTCTACCCACATCCACAAACCCACTCACACATTTCTTCTTGATTTAAAAGTATCAGGTGGTTCCCATCTTTCGGTAACCCAAGTGTCCTTGGACTGTAACTCCCAGGAACCCCAGCCAGCAGTGCTAGTGCTGAAGGATCCTGGGAGTTGCAGTCCCAGAACACTGGGGTTACCCAAGAATGGGACCCACTGCTCTACAGAAAACATGGCCAAGCCTGGATCATACCATGTGCCCCAGTCAATGTATGCTCTCCATTTGCCACCAAACTACCAGAGATTATGGTAAGTTGACAACCTTTCCAAATTAATTAGGTTTAGCTCATTTTCTGTGATTTGTGACAGTCCTTTTCTAACATGAGCATTTCAATTCTTTTAATACAGAATATTGCCCTGATTAACCCATTTGCGCCTCCTCCTGTCTCCAAATCTCTGTATGGATAAGCTAATCACGGGATGTTTAGTTACCTTAACTCCTGAGCCTAATTAGGTTCACTGATTCGTTTGATTCAATGTATACCTTTCAAATTAGATTGCCATTTAACGGATGATTTACTTAACCAATCAATAATTTAAAAAGTTCCAAGAATTACAATCTTCCCATTTCCAATCACTTGCAACATCTCATTGAAGTCATCGCCTCCATTCCATGTTCGAATTAGGAGCTCCGTTGTCAGCAATCATATGTATTGCACTTAACCTTTTCTAAAATTTATCTGCACTCAGAATAGCTCAGCATTACCATGCACTCAATTTTTAATGGACTTATAACAGACGACTCTAATCTATTCATAGCGTACATAGCCCTGGCGCTCTCACATCCTTCTTCCCTTATCCTCCTTCTGCCATACATAATGTATTATTAGATGGCGCTCCGCATCCAATTTATCAGAAAATATCGCAGCACTTGTGCCAGTTTCTTTTTCACCAAATCAGATCTGGTAGGTACCCAATGAATCATGCTGACCAAACCTCCAGCCTGCTAGGGAATCCAGATTCAGAAGAGTTTTCCCTCGTGGTGCGATCAAAGGAAAAGAAATTATTGCATCTAATTGCACCAGAAAGAGTCTCCTTCCTGGGAGTGATCTTCCTTCGGTCCATGCAGGAATCGCTCTGCCCTTCTTCTCCCCCAAAGATAGTATCCCTGTTGCTAGACCAAAACGGTCCAGCTTGGGCCCAGATAAAAGTTGGGCTAGTTCGCAATATCACATACGTCGTGCGATCGCTGGGAAATAGCTCACGTTGAACTGTGCCGTAAATGGGGAAGCTGGCAAGTCTTGAGGTGTGAGTCCCAAGTCCCCAGCCTTGAGACTGAGTTTTGAGTCATTTGCCCTGCCCCCCAAGGCTTGGGATCTGGACCCGAAGACTCAAACTGCACATTCACCACCCGGCTGATAGGCCCGTGCATGCACAGAGACAGTGGATTTGGAAGATTTCATTTCTTGGAGCCAGCCCCTGCCTCTGCATATGCGCCAGCCTTTTGGCTGGACACTGGGTGCATGGGTGAAGGCAGCAGCTGGTGTCTGGAAGGGAAGTTGGGCCTGCTGCCTCTGAGGATGATGGTGGTAGTGGCAGTGGTGGCAGTAGTGGCAGGAGCAGGTAGAGAGGTCCCTCCCTAATAGAGACTTGACAACACAACTTGGACAAATGGGTCCAAGTCACGAGCCAGGTCTGAGTTTTTCCAAACCCTTTCTCCCCCAAGTTGAGTCAACTTAAGTTGGACTTGACAGTGAATTGTAGCACATAGGTCTCCATCCCTGGTCACAAGCAGTCTGAACGGCACGGGTTTTCCTGATCCAATCATGCCCTCTGTTAAAGGAACTTGGTGACTCTTCCGTGGACACCATTTCGGAGGAATTTTGATGGAAAGAAAAAGAGAATTTCAGCGACACTCGCAATGGTTCCCGGGAGAGTCCTGCATCCTTCTGAACTGGGGTTCTTCAAGTTAACATAGAGTTTCCTCCTCAGGCAAAACATCAGAGGAACCGAGGCAAAGCAAACGCCCTTCAGGGGTTCTTAAGGAAGTTTTGCAAATTGTTATTTACCCCCCAGGCTCCCCATCTACATGTTTGTCCAAGCTCTTCTCGAAAACAGCCCAGGAAGGAGATTTTGCTGCTCTCCAGAATAAGAAAGTAACTCTCATAGCACAAGATCCAAGAAGGTTTGTGGCTATTTTTGAATGCCCAACAAATTTGGACTCTAGTTCATCAATCAGAAAAATATCCAGCGCTTGAAAAAGTTACTTTTCTTACACAGCAACTCCCCAGTTCAGGGCTGGCTAGAGAGTCCCGTCATCTCTCTTCTCGCAGTCTCATTTCCAAGATCTGAGAGAAGCCATCATTGTGGCCTGTAGTCAAGATGTCAAGGTGAAGCTCGGTCACATACAGTATCATGC
The DNA here is from genome assembly GCF_051106095.1 of Pogona vitticeps. NCBI lineage: Eukaryota > Metazoa > Chordata > Lepidosauria > Squamata > Agamidae > Pogona > Pogona vitticeps. Next base: position 25,156,048 of record NC_135790.1, on the reverse strand, counting down.
GCCTGATGCAGTGACCAAGACACTCCCTGGTACCCTTTAATGAGCCACTGCAAGTTCCAGAAACCTTATGCCATCACCGGGAGGGTTCCAGTCGTCAATAAATTACACATTCTGTTAGATATGATAATAGCCCTTGGTTTAGATCAGTGGTCCCCAACCTTGGGCCTCCAGATGTTATTGAACTACACCTCCCAGAAGCCTTCACCACCACCTCTGCTGCCCAGGATTTCTGGGAGTTGAAGTCCAAGAACATCTGGAGGCCCAAGGTTGGGGACCACTGGTTTAGATGATGTTAAAAGGGGATTTAGACAAATTCAACTCCTTTAGTGGCTATTACTAGCCAACGAATAGTAGTGCATAAGAAAAGCTCTGCTGGCCTGCTTAATTCAGTGGTCCACCCAAAATTCAGAAAGATGATCATTTTTTTAAAATGAAAACTCCTAGATTCTTCCAGACAGCCATGCCATGCTAGCTGGAGACAGGGGGCAAACCTTGGGTGTCACAATCTCAAAGCTGGCACAATCACTGCCTTTCCTTGTATACATGTGGGCTTCTGATGACTCTAGACCACATTGTGGAATTTGCTTAGCCAGGGTGGGAGCCCTTCCTGGAGGCCTCTGCAGCCTCGCTTACTAGCCAATATAACACTATAATCTCTTTAAAGGGTTATAAAGCCAGTGAGCATTTACACCAATTGTTGATTTAAAGCCCTCTTTAAAGTCTTGTAAAGTGTTTTCACTCTCGACCACCTCCTGAGACAATCCAGAGGGAAAGCGCCTTTTAATGTACAGCACTATTGTGGGGAGGAACAAAAGGCTTTGAAATTGATAATTTTGAAGATCACACATACAAACAAGTCCGCCACCATTTTCCTCATCTGGTTCTGTGCTTCAGTGTGTTATAATAGCTTGCCTTGCATACATTAAGGAGGAGAAAGCTGCTTCCTTTGTTTTATCTTCCTGCACAGAAAACCTCCGGTTGCTTAATTTCTTTGTACCGGGCTGCAGCTAAAGACACAAGAGCAGTTTGAAGAAGAAGAAAAATTAAGGTGGAAGCAAGGTCTAAGAAACTCCCATTAAATTAAGTCAAAAAGTACTATTTTTTTAAGTGTCTTTTTCTGATTTTTTTTTTCCTGGGAGTCTGGGAAGATTACCACTATCCTTCCATCTTTGCAGCATTTCCAAGCCCATTACCACCACCACCACTCTGCCAGCCTAATGGAGCAAAGGTACACCATTAGATTATATGGGATAAGGGCAAAAAAAGAGGGAGGGTATGGGTAAGGTCCATGCCCTTTGGAAGAAGTCCTTTGAATAGTGTTGGCTGAAAGAAGTAGGGGGGGGGTAGAAGCTCAAGCTAGGGGAATGAAGCTCACCTTCTAGAGGGCTTCCACTTGTTTCTCCTCCCCCTTATCTTGGTTCCTGTCATGCATTCATTCTCCTCTCTTGAATATAATGGAGGGACCATTAGCAGGGAAGATTGGTCAAAGGACGTCAGATGTTCTAAAGCCTAGTGCTTCTTAGAAGCAGGTTGGAATCAACTCCCAGTCTTCTTGTCTGAGTTTGGGTTGGAAGCACTTTGCCAACCCAAAATCTCCCACGTTGGTAGCCGCGTTGTTTAATTCTACCGAATTTCCAAAGAATAGTCGTATGGTACACCTGAAGCTATAGGAAGTTCTGTCAGTGTCTTCCTCCCTCCCTCCCTCCACAATGACAACCAGACTCCTGCCTACTGCTCAAGTACGTACCATGAGTCTCGTCACTGTTTTGGTGTTAATGCATCATCCTCCCATTCATGAGAAGCAATTGGGGGGCATTGGCATCAAGCTCAGACATTGGATTTGCTTTGTGTGGGGGGAGGGATGGCTGCAACAACTCCCTGTCACCTATTCTGAACCAAGTCCCAAGAGAAAATTCTCAATCCCAAACCAATTAGGAAGGTCCATTGGGGCCTCATAGCATTTGCTTCTCAGAAACCCAGTTTTATAGCATCCAACAAGAACAGAAATGCTAAGACATCCCTGGCTTTGAAGCACCAGCCAGCTTACACATTTTCTAGCAGTGTAATATGGAAACAAGTATCTGGATGTCGCCTTTTCAGTAAAGAAGTGGAATGCAGCAAGATATAGGCCCTTCCTAATTCATTGGAATTGTCTCCTTCCAAACTATATGGACTGTCTGGAAGTGGCAGATCCCCATATAGGTTTGCCAATACTGTAATGGTAAAGTGGGAGAAGTCATCAAGGTCATTACCATAGCCACCCAATGCAGACAGCTGGGTGGGTCCTTAACAAATGTCGAACAAGTTTTTGGTAAAGGTAATGACTCCTACTTACATATTCAGGAACCTCATCCTCAAATACTTTGCATAATTATAGGGAAAGTTGGCAACAGCCTACTGTTCCTGGAGAAAACCCATTTGTTTCCCAGCTATTGTGAGGATCTAGCAGTTAGGCTCAAAGAGAACAGGAGTCTGAGAATTTCAGTTGTCAGTACTGGATATTGTAGACAATATGGCATCTGACACAGGTCTGTATTTCTCTTTCTCTGTGTGTGTGTGTGTATCTGTCTGTCTGCTTGTCTGTCCCTTCTACTCTGAAAGTCCAGGGGCTCTCTGACCTTCTGGTCTCTGGTTCTAAGAAACTTCCAAAGGCTACATCCATCACAGAGCAGCCCTTTGAGATGATGCCTTATGATGCATAAGGTTGAGATCTGACAGATGATAGACAGACAGACAGACAGACAAGTAGACAGGCAGGCAGATAAACAGACAGAATAAGTACAGACCTGTGTCAGATACTGTATTGTCTACAATAGCCAGTTGTTGTTGTTGTTGTTGTTTAGTCATTAAGTCGTGTCCGACTCTTCGTGACCCCATGGACCAGACAATAGCCAGTATTGTCTACTAAAATTCAAGAATAGTTAGGTTAGGGTTAGGGCTAGGATTGTGGTAGCGATAGAGGTCTCATTGAGTTTGGGGAGCATGAATAAGGACTGGTGTTTTTCTCAAATGTAAAACTTTCTACAACACATAATTCAAATACACCAGAGAGTCACACCCAGCCTATGCAATGTACATCTTGACTAGAAAAGTTAAAAATACTTCCATTCTGATCCATTTAGGCCTTCTTGACTCAAGATGTCCCGATAAGGAAGTTTCAGCCCCGGTGAGATACCTCGCCTCAGGCAAGAACAAAGTAAGTAACACATTTTCCCCCTCATCAGTGACTCTATAATTTGCACTCATGGTCTCTGTGTGCAAAACCAGTGTCTTTTCCTCTGAGAACCCAAGGTTGCACATATCATTGTCGTTTTGCACAATTCGGACCCTTTGCAAAATTTTGTTTCACACAGAAATACTTTTCTCATGTCAAAGGTGCCACAAAATGCCTCACTTTTCCCATCAGGTGAGTAGAATATTGCAATGGTCCCCCGTGCTTGCATGCAAGAACAAGATAAGCAAAGATTTACACCCCCCAAATTCTTCACCAAAGGAGGAAGTCTTTCACTCAAATCTTCGCTGTGACTACCCTTTGAAAATCTAAATTTTTTCTCCAAGTTCTCTTTTTTAATTTTAAAATTTCCTATTGATATTGAAGTGCCAGTTCTACTACCGACCTGTTCTCCCTTGACCATTCAAGACTTTTTGGGCCCTTCACGTTGCTTCATTGATGCATACCAGCTGCAGGCATGCGTTGAACTGGAACTTTAATCTTGAACATAAGCAGTGGGACAAAGGTGTTCGGCTACGATGGGGCAGATTCAAGGGGGGGTCCTGGAATAAAACGCCACATAAACCACCCAAGCTTCACCTGATTTCATGTCGAAAGAATGTGAAACTTCTCAGTAAGAAAATGGAAACCAGCCCCTCTGGGCTTGCAGTGGGCCTTGATCTTTCCAGAAAAGCTGTTCTGAATTTTAAGGATGTAATGAACCTCTCTCTCTCTTTCTTTCTTTCTCTCTCTCTCTCTCTCTCATTCTCTCTCTATTCAAAAAGACTCAGAACAAAGCCAAATTAAGTTAACGAAGGTTTTATTAGGTGCACTAATGATTCCAAGCGTTTAAAACATTTTTAAACATTTTGGAATATTTTAAAAATAGCAAAAACGCGGCTGTCAAAAAAAAAAGCGTTAAGCGAAACAAGGGGGCCTAAAACCAAAAACGTTAAGCGAAGCATGGTCCCAAAATTGTTAAGCAAAAATCGCCCATAGGGAAAATCGTTAAATGAAGTGCAAGATCGCTCCGAAAAAATCGTTAAGCGAATTTTTCGTTATACGAAGCAATCGTTAAGCGAGGCACCACTGTAATAATTCTAGAACTGCAGAGCTGGAAGGGACCCTATGGATCACTGACCCTTGGGGAGGGAAGGGACCATTGACAGTGGGGAAATCAAACTCCCAACCTCTGGCTCCACAGCCGGATGCCTAAACTCCTGAGCTATCCAGCAGTATTAAGAAGAGGGAAAAATGGGTTATGCAGATTTCAAGCTGTACTTCCCTCCAAAACTATTATTGGCTTTTCTTCAAGCTGCAAGCAAATGAAAAGTGTCATCTGTTGCCTTCCATAGAAAAACACCTTTTTGCCCAACTAATGATGAACATTTGCAGGCAGGAATTACCCTGTTAATATTACCTAGACGATTAAGAGGAGAACAGCAGGAGATAGATGCCAGAATATGGAGCTAAATATGGCTGTTAGCTTAGTCTATCTTTTTACTTCATCACATGCTTGTTAACATCAGTCTTTTCCCAACCATGTTGCCAGCATGTAGGTGTCTTGCTTTCTTCTACCAGGCCTCTGCTCCCACTCAGATATGTCTGCATCATTTGCTGGTACCCAGCATTGCCCGCCTTGTCTGGTTACATTCCAAAACACAAAGTGCGGCCACTGTACTCTGAGCATTTTTTAGATCACAACGCCAGCACTGCTGATCTTACCCACTGTGTATCTCAGCACATGTTCTTTAAGGTCTAATCATCCTTTCAAGTCATGGTGATGTCCCGGTGCTTCTGCTGGAGAGAGAAAAGGGTCTGAGATCTCTCAGGACTACAAATCAAGTCTGGCTGTTTATTGCCATCCTCAAGCAAAGAAGAAGCAAAAGTTCTACTGTTCTTCTGCAGCTCATGAATCACTCCTTCTGCCTTGTCTCCCAGGCTGTGGTTTATCAAGGAACAAAAGATTTTTTTAGGCAGGAGTTTTCTATAAGCCAGCAAACTCAGATTTCAGTTCTGAGCATAACTGATTAAATTGTTTCCTACTGCTCCCAGCACAATCTGAAAGGCCTAGATGCCTTTTTTTTTTTTCCAAAGTGTAATCTGAGACTTTTCACTTTTCTTCTTTTCAGTAAAATCCTATCCACACACCATATCACAAACAAGTTGCAAAACTTCCTTCAGTTTTACAAAGTTTGCCACCTTGTATGGGGAAGGCAGTTCAAGAAATCTATGCTAACTCAACCCTCTATAGGTTCACAGGGCTAGATTCCATAGGACTGGAGTGTAAATGTTATTAGGACCATGAATCTATTATACAAATTTTGATCAATGGAACATATGCTTTTCAGTTGATCAATTGATCTGTCAAATTTGCACATGTTTGCACAAAGAAAACCATTATTTCTAGAGCATGATTTCTTTTTAAATGATGTACATATGCGTCATAGTAGGCTTGATCTGAAGGGGAGATCATACAAGAAAGGGAATGGATACTTTTTCCATTCACAATGTTGTCCTTTCAGGCATGCAAATCTTTCAAAGCTGGTGCCTGATAATTCAGGTATATAAATGAAACTGTGCTTCTCTCCTAATGGACAGTAGCAAAACCAAAACAAATCTACAGATAGAGGCAAGCTGGTAGCAGAATAAACAGACTGTATTTTACTAGGAACTTAGCTTCTAACAAGGTGCTAAATTTGTGTTAATGGTATTGCCTAGCTTAAAAGAGGCCTTCTTTCCTATGTGTCAAAAAAGGGGAAAATGGCTTTTTTGAGATGGTGCCAGTTTTGGACAATGTGTAGGTGATGGTGTCATGTCTGTCAAGTTCCTTCCAACTTACGATGACACTGTAAATTAATGACATGTTTGCAATCATTAACATCCCTGCCAAAATCATCCAAACTCAAGGCCCCAACTTTCTTTATTGAGCTAATCTTTTCCTTTTCCCGCTGCCTTCAACTTTTCCCAGCATTATTATTATTTATTTGATTTGTACCCCGCCCATCTGGCCTAAAAGGTCACTCTAGGCGGCTAGCATTATTGTCTTTTCCAATGAGACTTGTCTTCTCTTGGTGTGCCCAAAATACAATAGCTTTATTTAATCCTTAATTCTAGTGGAATCTTCTTGGTCTGATCTAGCACCCACTTCTTTGTCTTTCTGACAGCTCACAATATACACAAAGTTCTCTTTGAACGCTATCTTCCAAACACGCCAGTTTTCTTCATTACCAGCTATCACATCTGTACACAATTGGGAATATCATAGTATGGATTACCTTGGCATTGGTCTTTCTTGTGATTTCTAAGTGGTAGAAGGATAGATATTGGAAGAGTCCATGGGTATGGAGGAGTTTCACACTATATTAGACAACCTACGTTCTTGAGGTACAATTAGCAAATGCGCATGCGAAAACATTCCTAGATCGTCTGGGGCCTCAAAACAGAAAACTTCTTGAGATTTTAATATTAGATTTGTAACTTGACAAACAAACCATGATGTCTGACCAGGTAAGTTTCCCTAACACTAAAATCCAGGTGAGGTTTTATCAACAATGTCCTACACCACAAGGCACAGGGGAAAGTAAACCAGTTGTGAGAATTTCTGCCAAGGGGTGGGGGAAGTATCCATTTAAATGCAGCTTCAGAATATCCCCGCTAAATCTGGGGCTGGGGGCTTGATCATACTGGGAGTGGGGTGGGAGGAAATGCCCGGAGGCATTAAAGCAATCAGATATTTAGTTGGACATGTTAATTCTCTGACTTCCTGGCAATTTGGTAATGTGAGATGAAATGCACACTGGAAAGGGGAAAAATGGGGGGGGGGGAGAGAAAATTAAAGACACCAGCTTAACTCCAGAGAAGGAATCTAATCATCTGAAGCCTTCGCCTTGATATATTGTTGCTTTGATAAGTTCAAACAAGTGTGACTCAGTAGACAACCATTTTATCAGTGCAGAACAAAAACTGGCATGGGATTATTACGCTTTTAATCCAAAGAGCTGCTGTGTTTGGAGATCCTCAGCCTCTTTGTGGTGTCATATTAGCTCGGCCAGCCTCTTGTGAAAAGAATGCATTGTTGTGCGAAGTTGAGTCCGGATCTCTGCTCCATTGGTTGGGTAAAATGGCAGTTGATTTAAAAAGAACCAGTTTGTCTGGAGAAAGGATTAGCAGATTAAGGGGGCTGCATGTAATTTTTTCCCCCCTATGTAATGTTAAGTTACATTTCATAACTAAAAAGGATTAATTAAAACGCTAATGGAAGAAGAGATGTTATTCTCCCCTCTCTTTTTTCCCAAGGACAAGTGACTTGGAACATGTTATGATGGGTGGATGTTTGATGCCCGTTGCCTTGATGGCATCGGAGCAAGCGATGGAAGGATCTTTGCCCAATTGTCAGCTGATGCAAATGGCACTGAAAGTTAATGACTGTGTTATTGTTTCGACAGCTGATTTTTCTCCCCCGTCATGTTGTCATTATCTTCGAAAATTGTTTTTAAAATCCCAACCCATGCATGTCTGCACTAGGAAGAGGGTGTGTGAACTGAGGGCCATCAAGCTGTGTCATCTCTCCCTTGCTTGGAAAGAAATGCCTTTTAGCTTTAGATGAGTTCTCTTCTCCCTCCCTCCCTCCATCTTTCCCGCCCTCCTGACAGCTTTGTAAGTGCCTCAACATGATCTCACTGAGCTCAGACGTTGGGATTTACAAAGCTCATGCTCCTCAAAAACGGCAAGATTTTCCTTCTAAAGAGGAGGTGTTTCTGTATAATGCTGGACCTGCCTGTGAAACTCTCTGCCCAGAAAAGTGTATAGGACAAATCTCTTCATATTCTCATGGCTGGAGCCATACCTCAATGGGAGAAAACCTCTTTTTGCATCTAGAACAGCTCAGGTTTGACCCTGACCATTTCCCTTTGGGAAATCAGGTAGCAGAAGGGAGTGGGAGAGATTTACCTGCAACCCTGGATAGCCAGTGTTGGGCAGAGCTGACTACAGGAGCAATAGATAATTTCCTAATGTAGAACATTAATCAAGTTCACAGCTTTCTTCTCTACCTGGACTCTCAAATACTGTTGGAAGGACTCGTTCACCAACAGGATACAATTCCAGTCCTCTGTTTCTACTGTCTCTCCTCAACTGGGTAGGGGCAAATTTGGTGAGTGTAACGGAAATGAGTTGATATCAAAAATCTGCAGCTAGTTCATGGGCCAGCTCCCATTCCTTCACTTCAACAGTTACCCATGTGAAGAGGATAAATGAACCAACATTGTTCTGATACTGAGATGTGGGGGTATGTTCTTTCCTCAGAAACCTTTTGCTTAGAAAGCCTAAACAACTGGATGCTTCAGCTGTGGTCATTACAAGTTGCACCAAACTCAGTTCCTTCTGCCTCTCTCTTCCCTGTATTTCAGTTCTATGGAAAATGGACTGCATGCTAACTCACTATTGGGTGGCCACCAGTTGCCAACTGGCTACAAACAAATATATTGGATGAGACACGTTGAGTGGGTAATTCTTTTTCTGAACATTGTTGGATGGGTAAAGCAGGTGGCCCTTCCCACTTTCAAACTAATGTCCGGTTGCAAGGGGAGCAGAAAATCAGGGTGGAGATGGGGCAGCCATAAGAGCAGGATAAGCTGCAAAAGGGGAAGCGCTAGAGCACATAAGTACATATCACACATGTGCATGGCATTGGTGGTGATCCTTAGCATCTTCAATGGAAAGCGGCATTGATTAGAAAAGGCCAGAACTTAGAAGCAATGAATTTGGTCCAATTTGATTGCCTCTCATGCGTTACTTTTTTAGCTAATGAGGATATGGTGAAGTCACATTTCAGAAGTAACATGAGCAGCTAAGTCTATCACATTAGTTTAAATTTTCCCACAACTCGACTCACTGATCATCTTTCGAACCCTACAAATGTTCAAAGAGGTGTAAAGCAGTGGTCCCCAACCTTGGGCCTCCAGATGTTCTTGGACTACAACTCCCAGAAGCCTTCACCACCACCTCTGCTGGCCAGGATTTCTGGAAGTTGAAGTCCAAGAACATCTGGAGGCCCAAGGCTGGGGACCACTGGTGTAAAGGATCTGTTGCAATGTGGGTCCATCTTGGTATCCAAGAACAACCGTTTGCCCTGCCAGCTACTCACATCAGAATTGTAGAAATATCCCTGGTTAACTTTTCTGTTCGCACATTTGTCCAAAGACAGTGCACATCCCTACTGTGAACTATATTTAAAATGATGATGTACATCATGCTCATGGAGATACATGATTTTGACTGCCATGACAGCCAATCTCTCTTCTCCCAGCCCATGAGTTGAGAAATACTAAGTCCCACCATGTGGCCAATGCCGCTGTGGCCAACTTTTCTATTTTGCTGCCATTGTTGCTGCTTTTAATATTTTTCTCTTTATTTTTGTTCTCTATTATACGGGGTGTAACCGCCCAGAGTTGTGCCTTGGCACTAATGGGAGCTGGATAAAAATTGAACCAACGAATGAACGAACAAACAAATGAACGAACAAATGAATGAACAAACAAACTGCTGCTCACCCTCCTAGCCCAAGCTTCCTTGCATCCATGACCGTACCCATGTACAATGCTTCCTCTCCTTCTCCCTCTTCCCCCATGCAAAGTTCTCAGAAGGGCCCATAGAACTTCCCCAGGGCAAACATTGCTTCTTGTCTTTGCTTTGATTCAGGCTGCAACTTCAGCTGCTTTTCTAAATCAGACTTTGCATCCCAAGTTTGGAGAGGGAGGAGTAAGAATGCCCCAGTTTCAGCATCCGGTAGTAATCTGGAAGAAAAACAAGACTGGGTTTCTCTGAATGTTTACCACAAGACTGTCCAACATAAGATCTGGAAATCTGTTCAGGTACCTCTGGATTCCTCAGTGCAATGGACGGCAGCAGTAATCAGAAAATACACCAAACATTGACACATCTTGAGGGCTGGAAAGTTAACTTGCTGAATGAGTGAAGAGGGCTAGCATAGTCATGACTGTCACTTTACATGCTCCTGCATCAGCTATGCCTCCAGTCCCAGTGTTTAAGTCCTCTGTGACCAGGAAGGGAGGCAACAGTGAAGGAGGAGATGCAGCGATGTAGACTGGCAAGATTGAGGGTGCCTTGTGTATGTGATTTGGCTGTGGTCAGAATCAAAGTGAGAAGCTGGTGTTTGTGTGTGAGAGAGAGAGAGACAGAGGGAGGGAGGGGTCAAAAGAGAGATGGAAGGATGGCATATGGGCAAGAGATATTTTCAGAAATTAACTGCTTCTCCTAGAATTCCCATGCTGCTGAAACCTGACATTTGGAGGCAAGGGATGACCTTTGTGAAGAGCAGCTTCTGAACATCTAATAGACAAGAAGTTCAAAATTCGAGAGAATGAAAGGAAACATAACAGACCTCCTTATGCATTGGATCAACTTTATGCCCACAAACTTGGCACCTGCTGACTGTTTTGGACTTTACCTTCTACCAGCCCTAGCTGACAATGGTCAAGGATTCTGGGAACTGTAGTCCAAAGCTCTGAGCTGTCTTAGACCATATTCCCTGGTTACACTTTAAACAGTTTGTGTGGTTTTTTAAACTGTCTCTAGCCCTGTGGTGCTTACGTTCAGATATGAGGAGAACAGTGCCTTCGTCCCACTTGCCCCTTCCATCATCCCTTCTGCTATCCTCCTACAAGGTGTCTGAAGCAGACAATCCATGTGATGCATGGATGCCTTCCATCTAAGTTAGAACGCTGGAAAATCTCAGTTCCGACTCATGTTCAGATGGCAGAGAACCTCGGCTTCGGATTTGTCCTCCTGCAGAAACATAGCAGGGTGATGGAGCAGAAGATGGACAGGAGGGCTGCCACACACCTTCTCCTTGTGTGCAGAATAACAGACACAGGTGGCTTTTGAAGAAATGACATCTGTTTCATAGGTGCTGCTGCAGCAACAGCTATACCGCAGTTATATCATAAGACCTAGGACAAACCAGAACAAATGGAAATCTAAAACAATTGGAACCAGTTTGGACAATACAAAGCAACTGATATAGTTGTAAAACCATTTCTTTGAAAACTGTACGCAAAACACTATAAGCCTTAGCCACCAAAGGCGATGGTGAGAAAGACTCGTACAACAGCCCTGCAAGACGTCATTGGACGCGTTGCTCCGGAGATGAAGGGCTCCCTTTGACCATGACAGTCCTCCATTGGGTACGTCATGAAGAGCCAATGAGAAGTGATCTTACGGTGGGGTGGTGAGTTTTGCAAAACTGTAGTCGTTATGTCAGGGATAGCCTGGGAGAGAAAAGGGGCATTGTGTCCGGGATTAGCCCAAATGGCAGGGTTTCGTTAACAACAGACTCGCTTTTTAGCCAAACAAAGATAGTTAGGCGGTAAAAGAGAACATGTCTAGAATGTGTACGGCTAATTGGAAATGTATATTACCTCCACTTGGTAGGCAAGTGGTGGCGCTGGGTGTTCGCATATTGTCGTTTGGAAAAATGTCAAATTGGTGAAGGCTTTTCCCAGGCTGCATGTCAAGCCACAAAGCCGCAACTATAGGGTGGGCTTTGGCTTACATCCTACCTTTGAAAGAAAAAAATGGAAGGCCTATTTAAACCTAAATTGTACAGGATTTTCAGACTGTACCACTTCAGACTACAGATGGGGGAATTCTGCATATGAAAGTGGGTGGTTGGGGGAAACCCACACCTCCCCGTAACCCGGACATCAAGTATGTCAGAGAGATGGAGTTCATCACAGCTTGACACACTGACTTTCCACATGCATGGATTTAATACTCAGGCATTCATATGTGACTTTTCCCAAATGAAGTTTTCTCTGAGGAGAGAGGTATGCCATGTCCTTTCACCTCATATTTAAGTCTGTTCTTAGAGATCAGGATGCTAAAAAGATCTTGCGGTTGAAGGTGTCTGAGGTTCTAGCCTGACCCCCACAATAATCAGCTGTTATTTATGGACCTCATTCATAGGGAGGAGGGAATATGTGCCCATGTGTGTAGGATCACTTTGGAGGACTTCAAAGTTCCTGGCATGTCAGTTTACTTCTGAAGCATCTCTGTTCTCCTGTGAGGAGAAGATCAGAGGTGGGCTGGTTCTTCCTGCCTGCTGGAGATCTAACATGATGGACCTTCATCACCCACCTTCTACGACAAACCAGGAGAAAGTGACTAAGCCACTGGCTCTCTGGTTTGCTTCTTTGTTTTCTTCATGGAAGTTATTCTGAGGGAAGGCAAATGAACGGATGTTAAGAGGAAACTTTACCTGAAGCTTTGGAGGTCAAATAAAGTCAGGGATGAGCCATCACATTTCAGCGGAACTCTTTAAGTAGCCCCTTCACTAGGCACAGCTTAAAAAGCAGTGCTTGGTCCTTGTTCCGTTATCCTGCATTTCAAGGGTCATATTGAGGCATTTATTTGTTTTATATCCTGCTTTTCAGCAAAGATTGGCTCCTAAAGGTCTGCTTTAAAAGCTACAAAGAAGTACAACAAGTTAGCACTTTGTGGACGTGTTCCTATGGCAGTCTTCTCTAGACTTTGGTGAAGGATTAAATGCAGAACTGGCCCTCCCATTAGGCAGAGCAAGAGTTGTTTCCTCAGGCAGTAGCAGATGCTGGGAGGCAAACAAAAGTGTTGAAGGAGATCGTGCTCTGTGCCTCTTACCTAGTCAATTGCCTTCAATGTAGTGGAGGATGATTTCCCATCATTCTTAGGTTCTAGGCTGTTTCCTTCCCTATGGAGCTGGCTGATGTGCAAAACTCCAATACACAGAAGTAGCTGTTGCAATGATCTATGCCACCTTATTGGATGGGATGATGCCAACGATCTCTTTATGGATGGTGGGTTGAAATCCTAATGTAACAACCCAGAGGGCAGTACCCACCACACCCTTGTTTGTAGTGTCCCACACAGTGTCCCTTACGACAATCAGCAGTTTGTTGATTGTCGTAAAGTGAAAATCGGTTCCCGAAGCAGGGAACCGATCATCGTTAAATGAAAAAAAACCATTTAAAACATCGTACAGCGATTTCCTGGTTAAGCTAGGCAATCGTTAAGCGAGGCACCACTGTATTTGGCAGCATTAAACTGCGCTCATGCAAATCCTAGTCATATGGCAAAGGTTGGGGCAGGGATACCCATGTGTTCTCTCCTCTTCCCACCCCCCATGGCCCTGTTGTGAAGCCTGGGAAACTGAGTCTGTGACCCCCCACCCCCACTGCAGCAGTAGCAGGCCCAGAGCAGGTGGGGAACAGATCAGGGATTTGAGAAGCCTGAAGGATATCACTGGGTTTCCGCCAAGCTTGGTCTTCTGTCAAGTCGGAGGCAAAGACAATCCACAGCTGGCAGGAGCGCCATCCCTTAGTCGCTCGGGTGGGTAGGGTTTTATAAGGGTCAGAGAGTTTTAGGGTAAGCGCCAGGAGCAGGATTTGTGGTGTGAATTTTGTAGGAAGGTTCCAAGCAGCAGGAAATGCCGGACATGCTGCAGTGATACCATTGCCTCAACCTGGAGCTTGTTTAGACACAATTCAGAGCCAACCCGAAACTACTGTTTTCTCCATTGTGTTCTTTGGCACCTTTCCTCTTGCAGCCCATTTTCAAAGAAGGCCTACAACTACTAGACCTCATATCATCTGAATCTTTTCCCATTTGATGGGGAAAACAGTTTCCTATTTAATCCACTCCAAAGTTTGGGTGCAACGGAATACGCACAAACATTTTGTACTGTGCTGGCCACCAAAGTGAAGCGGCTCCACCTAGGATGTAAATCCCAACTTGGTGTTGTCTTCATACATTCAAGACAACATGAGGGGCTTTGCGTGCCACTTATACAGCCGGGGACATTTTCCTACCATCCCGGTTATCTTGAAAAGAGGTGACCTGCCCTCCTCTTCTTGTACTATGTCATTCATACCAGAACTTTGGAAGGTTACATTTTGGACTACAATACCAACAATCCCCCAACCTGTGTAGCTACTGGCTAAGGACAGGGGGATTCTGGAACATTTAGTCCCTAAAAGCAATGTTCTCAACATCCTGGTTGAAGGAACTGTACTTTCCAGCTGTAGGATTCAGAGCAAACCCCGACATCCAGAGAAACGTGTGGAATAAGCATGCACAAAAAGGGTGGCACCTTTCCGTACATGCTTACTCAAAAGTAAGCCCCACTGCGCTCATCAGGGCTCACTCTCTGGAAAGAATGCCTAGACTTGCATTCCATTGTTTGAATATCAGATGGAGAAAGGTAGCCTGAACTCTCCTGCTACCTAAGGAAGGAAGCAAAGTGCTGCCCCCTATATTTTTAAAATCTGCAATGGAAGGGGTGGCCTGCAGAAGAAGAATCCCATAATGCCTTGGCTGCAAGGACTCTATGAGACAGGCATTTGAAAGGACAGCTGGCTCCAGCAAGGTTCATTAGTGGTATGCAACCTTCTCCAGGGGTGTGCATGCCATGGGCCACCATTATCTGCTCCCCTAGTGCCATTCATCAATATCTTCTCCTCTTTCTCCCTATCTCTGTCCAAGAGTGGGGAAGCAGCCCTGATTTCCTCCTCCTCTTCCTCCTCCTCTTCCTCCTCCTCTTCCTCCACTAGGGGGAAAGAGCAGGGTACTTGGCCAACCCTAATTCCCCTTACACTTTCTGTTGTACAGAGTGGAAAAATCCCTCCCAGTCTGATAGGGTAGAGGGTTGGATTCCTATAGCCACTGAACTTGGGCCTTCCTGGGACTGCGGGGGTGGCGGCAAGGAGGGCCCAATCCACTAATGGGAGAGTGTCCAAAGTTGGGACAGGTCCGATGGGTGGGCCTGGGAGAGAAAACAAAAGTGAGGATTGCGCGCAAGCAATGTTGACTATGTATAACATATTGAGGAGGGTGGGTGTTCTCTTTATAAAGTTAAAATGTAGCGGCAGATGTTCCTTATGCTCCAGGAAATATGTCATTTCAGTAAAAAAAAAATTAGGAGCTTCAAACAGGTTGAGGAACACCCCATTGTCATGAATGCACGTACGGCCAAGAAATCAACTTGGATCTTCAATTGAAAAATGAAATGCTAATTTTGTCCATGGGTGCACACTGCTGCACTTCCGATGGGCCTTTGGTGGCAGCAATCTTTTCTCCCTTTGCTGTTCGGAAACCTGGATTATTTTTTTTTGCTTCATTCAAGATGGTAGATTTGACTGGAAGGGGAGGGCTCCTCGCCCCACACCCACAGAACGACCAGCGTTTCCCTGGAATTCTGATCATGGTGTGGTTTTTAAAATATATATATATATATATTCCATGCAGCTCTGCCCCCTCTGATTTCACGCTGAAACATTAACAAGAGCTGACACTGGAGATTAGAAGCAGACAGCTGGAATGCCAAGTCTTTGTTGCAACATGGCTAGAAGCCAACACTGTTCAACCGCAGCCAAAAAAAAAAAAAGGGGGGGGGAAGAAGACCTGGGAAAGTCTTCTTAAGAAAGGGGAGGTGGGGGAAAGAGAGCACGGGGAGGCATGGTGGGGGCACAACATGGGTGAAATGGGGGGGGGAACAAGGTAGTTTACTGCTGGGAATATCTTATTAGATTTTTTTAAGGCTCTAAAAGAGGCCTTTTAGTCTCTTTTTCATAGTAAGCTGAAATTTATGCAGTGAAAATAAAATAAATTGAGGAAGATAACAAACCAATCTCTTCCTTTCTACCTATCTAGACACTGTTTCATTGCAGACTTTGCAAAATATGAATCGTTTATTTAGCAAAGGGTGATCATGAATTCCGTTGAACTAAGAGTTGGAGGCGATTTGCTCTTTTGTTAGAAAATACAAGGTGGGAGATGGGGTTGCAGAGAGAAACGACGGGTGTAATCCATTTCCTTTCATATGGGTATACTGAGAAATCCAAGTTGATATGTGCCATCCTTTGCCAGTGCGTTCTACCGAGGGCAGCTGGAACAATTCCTACACAAGAGAAGAAAGGGCCACAAAACTAATGTTAAAGATAGCAGTGGGTAGAAAAAAGCCAGTTTTAGAACACTTCAGGTTCCCAGGATAGTCTGTTACAGATCTCAAAGTGACTGTTGTGGAAAAAGAATTGAAAGGGGTGAAAATGAGACAGCTGAAATATCTATAAATTCTAGTGTGTGTATAAAAGTTTGAATAAAGACTAAGGCTTTTGCGCTGACTGTGGCTGAAATCCAGTAGTAAATCACAGCTATACCAGACCCATTGAGTAAATGGAACTGACATAGGTGTTGACTCACCAAATCACCACTGAATAAGCAGGCCTTTTCTAGTTGCTATTTCCTATTGGTTTTCAACCTACATATACTAAAAATAGTTTTCATTACAGTCCTAGAGCGTAGACAAAAGTCACTTCCTGTTAGTAGAACTCCATATGAAGAATCAAAAAAACAAACCAGTTTCTGAATCAATCTATTTGCATTTCCGCAACAACCATCTATTTACCTGGTACATAGTCAGCGATCCTGGTTATGGCCAAGAGGTAGAAAAATGTTGGCTACAGATGAAAGAATCAAGGTAAGAAGAAATTCAACTAGTCCACATGACAAATCAGCAGAGCTGAGACCAGAAATTTCATTGAGAAGGCTGAAAAATAAGGGCTGTAACTTTGTAATGGAAGAATCAAAAGCGCAATTGCAAGAATGTTAACTCACAAGCAAACCATGTTGCATTCATTGCTCTGCCACATGGAGAGCAGATCTAGAATAAAGTAGCCCCTATTAAGCAGCCTTGACATGGATTGGCTTTAAGTAATTTAACCTTTTTGTTTTCAATGTGAGATATGGTTATAATTGTGAAAAAGGGCCCTGTGGCACAGTGGCTAAACTACACTAATGCAGTCAAAGCCTTTGGTCACAACCCCAATGGGCTCAAGTTGCTAGCTCAAGGTTGATGCAGCCATCCCTTCTTCCAAGGTCTTGCAAAATGCGTACCCAGCTTGTTGGGGGGCAAAGTGTTGCTTCCATAATTATGTTACAAACCACCTAAAGAGTACTTTAGCACGATGGGGCAGTTTATAAATTGAAACAGCAACAGCAACACATTTATGGGTAAGGCTAACATTCAGAGAATTGCACTGTAATGTCCAATGCTGAGGATTATTCAGCCCTACAGTCTTAATGTATTCTGCACTGAGTTTGTTTTATCAATATACACACTATATTTTATGATACACACACACTTCTGTTGGATCCAGACTTCCACATACTTACAGTAGTTTGATTCAGTGGAGAAAAATTATCCAGAACGAACTCAAGACCTACTGATTTCAATGGGTCTATTCTAAGCATTACTGAGCATGACAGAAAAGCGCAGTAATGCTTAGAATAGATCCATTGGGGCAAGCATGGGAATGGGAAAAGCATGAGTGTCCTTCGGTTCCTCCACATTCTTTCCTTTTCAGACTGGCATATTATGTTTGGCTGGCCCTGCAGTATTGTTTTAACTGTTGGTTTTAATATTTTTCAATAATTTTTTCTTGATTCTGATAGTTGTACAGTGGAGCAGATTTATGTGATTATATTAATTTTTTTTAGCTAAATGTGGTTTTATTTGTTTTTATTCTTTTAAAAGGTTTAGAATCTGCCTTGAGCATTCTATTTTAGTGGGAAATCACTAGATAGATAGATAGATAGATAGATAGATAGATAGATAGATAGATAGATAGATAGATAGATAGATAGATAGATAGATAGATAGATAGATAGATAGATAGATAGATAGATAGATAGATAGATAGATAGATAGATAGATAGATAGATAGATGGATGGATGGATGGATGGATGGATGGATGGATGGATGGATGGATGGAGGATGGATGGATGGATGGATGGATGGATGGATGGATGGATGGATGGATGGATGGATGGATGGATGAATGGATGGATGGATGGATGGATGGATGGATGGATGGATGGATGGATGGATGGATGGATGGATGGATAATTCAAAGGGAGAAAATTCAGAACACCCACAGATTTGGACTGGCAAATCTAAATAAAATATGGCATTTTTTAAATTTGGCAAAAGGAATTTGCAGGTTGACAATGAAATAAATAAGTAAAAGGAATCCTCTTTAAAAAAGAACCTCCAGACCCTTCTGTAGG